>NW_005054366.1:211945-254176 GCF_000277835.1 Geospiza fortis
TTAACCATTCTGGCACCAGCAACGAAACAGAATGTTCGTCTTGGAGGCTGAATCAACACTGCTCCAGCCAAAGGCTAATTACACTAAAATTAAAGGGAAAAAAAAGCTTCTTCAGGAAAACTGTTCATAACACACACAGTGGAGTAAACCTAGAAAATTTTTGTTCGTCTCCAACTCAGACGACACTTACAAATAACAATACCTGTTGAGTTCTAAAAGTTAGAAAGATGCAAACTCAAGGAAAAAGCCAGAAAAACCAAAAACATTCAAACTGCTTTACTACAGAGCAAGATTTTTCAAGCTGTTCACCTGTCAGTGAGATAAGCCAGTAAAACCAGGATTAAGATCCAGATGTTCAGGAGCCTGAGAAAAGAGCGGGATGATACTGGAAGGGCAAAACAAGCTGCAAGAATGCTGATGGTTTGCAAAGTTATCAGAGACACCTGGTGCATTTGTTTTAAATAAAAAACTACTAAATCTGGGAGTATGACATCACTCACGATATTTGTACATTGCAAGTGAAAGGCACCCTGCTAACAACAGCAACGATGCTCCAAACAGTATTAAGGCAATTATGCTAAAATGATCAAATAAAGTATTTCCTTCAGGACTTCCAGAAGTACAAGAGTGTAAGCAAATCTGACAGCAGCTGACGATTGTGCTCTAGAGATCCACAACAATCAAAGGGTGAGCTCTTTCCTTGGTTTTAATAACCATGGAATATATTTTTCATTCTAAAACTTCCTCTATTATAAACGCAGAGGGAATACAGAAAGTTCCAGAATTTCTAAGACCTAAAGGCAGACAGGAAGATTGTGCATGAATCCATTTCTTAATGCATTTTAACAAATTTACAGGCAACACTGACAGGGGGAAGGATACAGCTGACTTTAAAGCTGCATTAGAATTACTTCCCTCTCACACCACAACCACGGATGGAAGCGTCTCAGAGGGAAATGGGAAAATGTTACCTTTTCAGACTTGATGCAAATTGCTTTAATAATCTGTAAATCACCCTGAACTATCTGGATCTAAACTTTTAACTCCACCCTCCATGGTCTGATCTGCAGACAACAGAACTGCTGCAACAGTTGTCTGTTTGCTGAGGGGTTCCTGACCAGCTCTGCGTGTGCGCAGGAAAGCTGGAGCTGGGCTGCAGAACCTGCTTTGGGAAGTGCAAAGATGCTCCCAGTCCATTGCGGCACTGGACACAACAAATCCAAAGTGAACTGCTGCAAGTTCAGCAGCTCTGAATCCTCAGGCAGCTCAAGCCAAGCAAAGGACTCCAACACCTGAGTCAGAAGGCACTGGGAAAAAGGGAGAAAGTGCCTTGGGTCAGCGAGGAGCACGGATGGAACAGCAGCAGCTGGGAGTGCTCAGTGCTTCCTGCTAACCCAAGTGAGGGATGACAGTGCCATCCGGCCTGTGCTCAGCTCACTATCTTTAAAAACCTCCTCCGTTGTGAGACTGAACTATTTCGGTTCTCCCAACAGCTTGATAAATAAACTGTTTGACTGTGACATCCCCCAGAAACTGCAAGCACACAGAATGCACTCACGGGACAAACGGCGTGCACAGCGCTGCCGGCCGCGCGCTCACAGCTCACACTGCCGAGCTCAAGCTGTCTCTGCTGAGACACTTCCACATGCTTTTGAGGAATTCCTGCTAGCATGACTGGGAAAAAAATAATAATGACATTGCTTGGGACTTTCTAAATCCTTCCCTGCAGTAAGGATTTGTGATCAGATTAGGGAGCACCAGAGGTTTATTTATTTATTTGTAGGAAGGACAGCCAAGGTGAGCTGTATCCCTGGATCTGACAGGGGCCCCAGGCTGCAGCAAAGCCAGCTCAGAGACACTGCCTGGCTGCTCTGAAGCTGGAGACGGCATCAGACACCACTTATTAAAGAAAAAGAGGGGATTCATATTTTTGATACTGGCACAAAGTGGGAAGCACGCTGCTTCCCACTCTGTTTTTGCTCGAGTTTGGCACGTTTGAGCTACACTTTTCTTCTCCGGTACCTTTTTTTGTCATCTCAAGTCACATTCACATGAACATATAAATACGCAGATCCTTACGCTCTGTGTATAGCAGATACTTACAAGGATGCTCTCAAAAAAGAATATTCTTTTCACACACTAAAAAAATTATACAGAGTTATTTTAAATTCAGAACTGTTTGTATATTCCTTATAAGTTTATAAAACTCTCACTGTCCTCCCATGACTAACGAAACTGGAATTGAGAGAGTATTCTATATTTATAACTCGTCTGGTTGCTCATGCCTATGGCCCTATTTCCACCCTCCATTACTGTACACAGAGCTATGTGAGGTATTGTGGGTTCCCAAACTTCACCGATTTCCTAACAAGGCAGGCCTGTGTCCCGGAGGAACAAGCTGGGGGCTGTTTCGTTCGAGCATTGGCCCAACTCAGAGGGAGAGGCCTTGAGCACTGTGGTTTTGGCAGCTCATCTTGAAGCTGGTATTAGAGGCCACGTCTGGGCAGTGACACGCCGGGCTGGCACCGGGCTGGGGATCGATGCTCTGTCTGCAGCACAACCCCTCTGGGATTCCTGCACACTCACCCCAGTGACTGCACTGAGCAGCTCCTGCGTCACCTACAGCACGGACACACCACTGGCACCAGGCAAATCCAAGCCTGACAGAATCACTGGCCCCTCAAAATCCAAAGGAGGCAAAACCCTCAGATTTTATCCAGAACAGCCCTGAGAGCATGGTCTGTTCAGTGATGCTGGCCCACTACAGACCTCCAGTGGCTGGCAGAGAAAGAGACTATCAAGTACCTAAATGCAGCAAAATAAGGAAAAAGCTGGATTACACACAAATGAGAGCTGGATGACATATGAACCCCCTATCCACCCTAGACTCATGCAATCATATCCCATCTTTTGGACAGAAACACTTTGCAGTTCAAAAATCCCAGCAAGAAATCTGAGATTTTGTCATTGCAGAGGTGCCTCTCGATGCATTTTTAACTCATGCCAGGCACCTGAGGGGCACAAAGCTTTTTTTAATTCACAGCTCCTGAGAATGTTCAATATAAATAAATATTTATCCAAAAATCAGAGGGAAAATAGGTATAGACATTTTTTAAAATTCAAAATATGCTGTTGGTGGTTGGGATTGCCTAACACTCATGGAGGTGGATTCACTACAAGGCCAGGATGGATAAAGCCTTGAGTAAACTGGTCTAGTGGAAATTGTCCCTGCCCATGGCAGGGGGTTTGGGATTAGATGAGCTTAAGGTCCCTTCCAACCCTTGACATTCTAGGCTTCACTGATTCATTAGAGTACCAGAGCTATAAAAAACCCACAAAAAGCAAGAAACCCACAAGACTTCTTAAGAGGTTTTGCTGAAAACCAAGTTCAGAAGAATTTATCTGGGGGTCTAAATGCTTCACATACAGAAGCAAGGCAAGGTCTGGACTACACTTAGAAAGTTTAAAGCTCAAATAAAAGATTACCAGGAAAGCAAGTGGTGAACATGGACAACTTTGTGTAACTGAACTGAGAACGTTTTCCCCTAGGAAAACAAATGTTCCCTTAGAACACTGTAGCTGAGAGAGAGTGACAGCTCCTAAATCCTCCTAGAACGCAAACCAAGAACAACTGCCCCTCCTTCCCTGTAATCCCAGGGTCACTGTCTCTGCTGTGGGTAGGCAGTGGTGCTGCAGCTTTTTTCCCCCTGAATTTATTCAGCCGCTCTCTTTGCTTTGCAATAAAGCTGTCAGGATTAGCAGGCAGCTCTGGTGAGTCAGATGTTCAAAGAGAAAACACGAGCTGTACCTCTCCCCATCTCTACAGCAATTCTACTGGTGGAATTGTTTTCCATCACTTGCCACACAAGACAAACTTTTAAGAGCTATTAAACACTCCTCCAGCTTAGCAAGAAGAAAAATTATCTAAATTTATCAAAGGAGCTAAAGTGCACTGCACTTTGAGGAAAGGATTTAAATATGGATTATGTTTTCATCCATCTAAACCACTGAGTAAAATCATAAAAAGATTTTTGAAGAATTCAATAGAGCAAAACTTAGTATTACCATTTACTTTTTTTAAGTTTCATATAATTTACATACTTAAAAAAATGTTTATGCTGAAGTACAGCAATGATGTTTTTCCACAACATGTGATAATTTGACAGACCCTCTTCTACAGGTTTTAGAAATTCTCTTTTAATGTTAAAAGTCCACTAAGGATTTCATTAATTCTGCAGAGGGCTAGTCTTAGTTACAGGAGAAAACCCAGGTTTCCAAAACAAACAAGCTCTGCAATTCAGTAATATCAGTATTTACAGGTTCTTCATGCAGAACGTGCAGACTTCAGACAGACCATGAAACTTTCCACAACCTCGTTTACCTCAGAAATTATTGGATTTATAGGACACCCACAAACACCTACAAATGGAAAATTTATTGAATTCTAAGCTTTATTTCTCAATAATACCATAGTAACAAGACTGCAATTACCTTTTCTTCCAGTTACAGGTCTCCCTGAGCCAATAACTGCAGATATCTTTGGTTATAGAGGTCAAAGGGGTGAAAGCATCTCCACACTTCCCATTTTCCACCTCCTCATGATGCTACACTGGGTTTTTACTATTCAGAGGTACATCCTCCTCCTTGCACTGATCTATTCTGAACACACCAGCCATGCCATTCCCTACATTCTCCAGTTGTATATTTACAGAACACAAAGCAGATGAAGAACAAAATATTTCTGGCCATGCTGCAGATATCAATTCCACATCACCCCCACAAACATTTAATGCTGATGCTGAGAAATGTTGTGACACTTATGTACCACCTCTGGTCCAGCTGGTGCTCACTATAAAAGGGACCAGTGGCTGGTTTTGGCCAGCTGGAGGGGGACAGGGCTGTATTGCCATCACTTAATTTGAGAACCACTTTCCCATTCCATCATTAGAAATGGTATTTCTCTTCCAATGTTTACAACTGCAACATAAAACAACAAATGGAACTGTCTCTATGTCAAGAAGGGCAGGCCCAGCTTTCTCTGCTGTTATATGAACCTCAGCTTCCATACCCATTAAGTTTTCTGTAAATTATGCAAACACTAGCCAGAACACACTGTTTAAAAATCACACTGGTTAAAAAACAAACAAATCCCAGACAAATCCAAATTTGCAGACAGAACCTTCACTGAAAAACAATGAAAGGGAACTACCAAAAACAGTAGATCCTGCTTGTTGATGGCTCTGCAACAAGAAACAGGGAGGGGAAAAAATAATTAGTATTCCAGGATGTCCCACGCACACACCCAAAACTAAAAGCATTAAATTCGATGGGAATAGAATAGCTGATCTTGCCTGCAGTCAAATACAGAAGTATCATTTAAATTGCAAATTACAGAGCAACAGATTTTTGCACAAAGTTCAAGGCTGTTCTATGGTTTGTTTTTATGAATTAGGAATGACGTGGGGAAAAATTAAGGGGTTGGGCCAGCTACTACCCTTAATGCATATTTCAGCTGAAATAGTTCTCAGATTCATTTGATGCACTTTATGTAGGAACCATGGCTCGTTAAAGTCATGGCAGACGGTAAAGCAGCTTCCCAGAGATCCCAGAGATCATCCCCAAGGATGCAGCATCCACTGGTGGCCACGCTGCTGCTGCAGGATTAACTGCTACAGAACATCTCCAAACTCCTCATTACTCCCTCTTCCCCACATGGGAAACTTTTAATCCATTTATACATTTCCTGGGCAGTGCTTTTCGACCAACAGCTCATCTGACAAAGCTTCTGCCTCCCTTTCCCAGGTTTTAAAGAGCTTGTTCCTACCAGCATCAGTTTCTTGGCCTTGGTTCCCACAAATTAAACTTGATGAACACTTAGTAACAGAAAAATACATACTTCACATTCATACAGTGCTTTTTAATCAGCAGTTCTCAAAATGCTTTACAAAGTATGAAATCTAATCAAGTGGCTGGTTTTGATGCGGGGTTTGGGGGGAAAAATGCAATTAAAAAAAAAAAAAAAAAAGATTACATACTCCATGTTACAGCAAAAGGCAGAAGATTTAGGAACAGAAGAAGCTGTTTGCCTTGATATGCAAAAGCCTCTGACACTACATGACCACAAGAACTTTCTTTTAAAGTGCAACCAGTCCTGAATTACAGACTTCAGCACACAACTACTGAACGCTATTCAGAGGACCTGGGGCTCAAGTATTTTCTTGTCAGGCTGTTAGCACGTAATAGAGAAAAGACCAAGTGATCCTTTAAAACTTATTTTTGAAATCAGCTTGCTTTGGGAGTACTTGCAAGAAATTCTACTAGTGAATATGTCAGTAGCCACAAAAAACCACATATTTCACTCTAATGGTGGACACCAGCCTAGTCTAAAATGTAAAATACCTTTCAATATCCAACTTGGGTCTTTTGAGACAGACACAAAGACACTCTGGTAAAGATTCTGAAGGCTTTAAGGGATGACAAAAAATGGCAACATCTTCAGCATGGAAAGCAGTGAGGCTTGTCTGACCAAATAGTATGGAGCCAAAGGCTTTACAGTAACACATGACAGATCACAGTATCCCAAAAAACCAAGGTTGGAAAGGACCTCCAAGATCATCAAATCCAATCTTTGACCCACCTTGTCCACTAAACCAGAGCATTGAGTGCCATGTCCAGTCACTTCAGGGATAAGGACTCCACCACCTCCCTGGCAGCCCCTTCCAAATGCCTGACCAGTGTCTCAGTGAAGAAATTCTTCCTGATGTGCAACCTGAACCGCTCCTGGCACAGCCTGATGCCATTTCTCTGGTCCTGCTGCTGCTTGCCTGAGACAAGCATCCAACTCCCTCGTGCCAGGGAGGTGTAGAGAGCGATAAGGCCACCCCTGAGCCTCGTCTTATCCAGGCTGAACACCCCCAGCTCTCTCAGCTGCTCCTCTCAGGACTTATTTGATCCAGACAAGCCAGCACCACATCACTTAACAGTAAAATTCAGCAGAAAGGCTCATTATAAACTACAGCAGGATAAAGAATGTAAAGCAGAATATTGGGATTCTTATAAGAAAACGTGCACCAAGTATCTTCTCCAAAGGTTTTTATCTTAGATATCTGAACTCAAAGACTTGTTGATTTTTTTTGAAGGTTTTCTAATTAATAAGCCAAATGGCTTTACAAATTAATTTCATTTTTTTAAATACACTTTTTTCTTTGTTTTGTCATTCTGGGCTTTTTAATCACATATGCAGATGGTGCCACCTGGGAAAATTTACACGCTTACATCATTAAGTGTCTTTGAATTAACTTCATGCCAATAATTGTTTTTAAGATATAACACTGCCAAATTTGTCACTCAAGAAAAGTTAATCTAATTATTTTCCTGCTCACTGGAGAGAGATGGTGACTTCTTCCATTGAGGGACAAACACATGGACAGAGCTCAGCCACTTCCAGCCACACAAAACTCCCATCTTCTTACCTCTGGTCCCCCCTTGACTGTCCAATGTTTGATGGAACCTCCACTACACGAGCAATGTCAACCACAACTGGATTTTCTCAGTCATCAACAGCCCCAGTACCCTGCAGTCACAGCTGGATTTAACAATACACCAGTGGGGATGTGACAGGATTTCACCCACGGCACAAAGATGGAACCTGGAGTCTCCATGAGCTGCCCACAGCTGCACTGCTTGGGACATGGTCCAAACCATCTGCATCTGAACCTGGGAGATTGCTCCAAACTGCCTTTTTTAAGATTAACAAATGCATCTGCCTTAAAAATTATAATTTAGAAAATGACATTACCAGGTCAATGTGTTCCTGAGCGCTGTCTTTGAGAAAAGACAATTTAAAAAGCCTTTTGTGGCTGTTGGTGCAATGGGTAACAAAACCCAAATAGGCTCAGAACAAATAACTTAATAGCAATGTCTGTGGAAACCAAAATCTTTTTAAATGCAGTTTGAAATCTGCCAAGTTACACTTAAAAGAAGCTGTACAAGGCCACAAGCCCCTTTGGCTAGCTTCTCATTCCCTCAGATCTCACCTCACCTGCACGGCAGTGCACGGCTCTGCTCAAACCTGGACAGATGAACACAGGATCCTGCTGCTCCCTCTGCCATCTCCTGCTCTACATTAGCTTTTCCCCTGCTCCCCTGTTAGCCTAAGTTATCCTTCCAGAGCTTGCACACTCTGCAGCCTTTTCCTTAAGCTCTTAAATCACTCCTCAAGCCTCGTTCCTATCCAGACTACTAAAAATGCAACCTCATGAGCTATTACCCACAAAGCATTAAAAAGTATCCTCATCAACCTGGTATTCCACAAATGTCCATACAGCCTACTGGGCACCCTATCAAGAACCAGAAGCTACAAAGTTGCACATGTGAATCTAGTTTTTGTTGATTTAAACCAGGGTTACCTTGATAAAACAACAATGTTGACATACATCCAACAAATTACAGCTGAGCCCCCGTATCTAAGGATGAAGATCACAACTAAGAAGTATTCAGCAGCTCTAAGTCTAATCTCATGATCCAAGTTATTTTCTTAGTGAAGTCCTGCAGTGTATATGGTTTCATGGACAGCATCCTACTCATTTATAATATGCATGCTGCCAATCAAAAGACTCAATAATTGAGCTACAATCACACTTAGAGCTAAATGCTTTTGAAGTCTAATCATTCCAAATCAAGGCTCAGCAGACCTGTCCAAAGAACTGTGTCACATTCCAGAGCACTGTGGCTTCCACCGGGTACATCATGAGTCTAAGTAATGACATGCCAGAGAAATCCATTTTTAATAAAAACTCTATTGGTTAAATAGGGGGAAAATGCATAGAACAAAGTTTTTAAATCCTCAAGTATAATCATTATTTTATCTGCACCTCTACACCTTCTCACATGACAGCAAGTGTGTGGTTCTTGCTCGTGTTAGTGTATTTTTGTCAACAAAGATCAGCCTGCACTGCAAACACCTGCATTAGACAGGCTTCTTACAGGTTCAGTGGTTCTTTGTGTATCCTAAATCCCACAACTGAAAAGTGACAAAAAACAAAGAAAAAGGGAAGGGAAGGGAAGGGAAGGGAAGGGAAGGGAAAAAGAAAAGGAAAGGAAAGGAAATTGAGTTATTCTCTCAAAGCATCAATGCATTTTTGGTTTTTTTATAGATACAGTAAGGCAGGTGATGCAAAGGAAAGGAAGGGAAAGAGAAGGGAAGGGAAGGGAAGGGAAAAAAGCACCTTGTGTTGCTTCATTGAGCACCGATTCCAAAGCACTGAAAGGAGCCGCAGCTCGGCGGGGAAGCGCAGTGCGGACGATGCCTGTCTGTCTGTCTGTCTGTCTCTCTCCCGGTGCCCGCCTACGTGATGGTTTGTGAGTCTGGAGCAGCATCACGAGGAGCTGCCCCACGGGACCCGGGGACAGCCACAGCCATCGCCCCCACGGGACAGCTCCGGTAAAACCTCCCCTCCCAGCCCGGCGCACGGAGCGCTCCGGCACGCAGCTCTTCGCTCCGGGCTTCAAAGCAAAGGGAAGCAGGAGCAGCAGCCATTCAAAGTGCAGAATAAAAGCTCTTTTAAAAGCTCACATGCACAAAACAAAGAAAAATTTAAAGGCAGAGCTTATGGTAACCTCAGTCGGATCGTGCAGGTATAGATTTCTCTTCATAAAAATCAATAGAAGATGATTTTAAGCTGTTTGATTTCATTACCGGGTATCAAATCTCTGCTCTGAATGGAACATCTGAATCAATCTGCAAAGCTGCTACAGGCTACACTGTCACAGCCTTTCACGTGCCTTTTCTCTACCACTCTCACCACAAAGACAGCGAAATAAAAACCTCACACTGGAGGTTATTTGATATTTCTAAATAAGTACCAGCAGCAGACTGGGTTTTCCTCTTTAGCCCTCTGATTTTTCTCACTGATGTTTCAGGTGGAAAAGAAGAACTAAACATGAACTGCACACAATGCACTGGTTTGCTGCAATGGTGACTGGAGAACTAAAATGTCCTATTTCCAGTACTGAGAGATGAAAACATGTTGAATTAAACAAATACACATGTGCACTCTTCATGCTGAGGCTGTGGGGTTTCACCACAAAAGAAACACATTATGGATCATATAATGCATTAAAAAAAGATGGCACAGTGGATTTCTATGCTGTGCTCTGAATCATAACAAGAGACTTGTTAAAACCTGAGCAGACACACAAAAACAAATGTCATGCCAATAGGATTATTTTTTTATATCTGTTTTAGTCAATATGTCACGATATAAAAATCTGGAGTTTCAATCTCTGGGCTTCTCTGAGCCTTAGCACCTAAATTATGTCCCTTTAGTTAAATTGCTGCCTTCATAATCCAGTGAGCACATCCCAAGCTCCACATTCAGAAAGGTTGTGATCCCATTTGTTTCCCACTCGTAAGACTGGCAGTGAGAGGGAGCGAGAGGCACGGCACGGCCTCCCACACGTATCCTGAACGCCCCCAGTCCATATGGGAGTCACTCCAAAGCCAGCTCTGCACCTCAAAAGCTGCACTGCTCACAACTTCAAACAAATGTCTCATCTCTCCTCCTTGCATCATTGTCAGAATTACTTAAAGAGTGAAAAACGGGAATAATTTGCTTCTTTTGAGCACAGACTACTCCTGACAGGATCTGTATGAACAAGTCGCAATTTTGAGAAAAAAAGAAAATAATTCAGAAAAAGTAATGTGAATAAAGTATCAGGCTTCAAATCTGTTAAATAACTGCTATGAAACATATTACTGATATTTTTTACACTTCTTTTTTAATGGCTATTCTGGATTACTGTAAGACTTCTTTGTTCACTGAATCCAGACACTCCTATTACCTGCCTGGTGGATGGTACCACACCCCCTCTAAATCCTCCAAACCATGTACCTGCACATGTATTTACAGTTTAGAGGAGGCAGGACTCAGTAGGACCATGGGGGGGGTTATTTGTTTTCTGTATTCAGAATAAGAAAGTGAAAATGAATGCAAATACCTCCTTTCTTGGCAGCAGGCAGCGCATTGTGAGCATCTCAGCCTCCCAGTCTGAGCACTGCAGCTGCCGAGCGGAAGAAATAAATAAATAAGAGCCCAACCCTAGCAGTGAGGTATTTCAAAGGACAAAGGATATAAAAAGAAGAGCTGCAATAGAGATTTCAGCACAGCCACAAGTGACACATCCCGAATTCCTGCGCGTTGTAGCTGCTCTCGGATTACTCCTTTATTTTTAAGCTCCTTACAATAAGTCTTACTTATCAGTCATTCACATCTACCCCCCATTTCCCACCCTGTTGTGATTTGCTGCAAAGGCCATCCCCCATCCATCACCCCTTGGTGGTTGTTTCTTTCACTGCACAGACATCCCATCAATTTGAAGATCCAGGCAGCAAATCCCATGGGCTCTAGATGCACTCTTATTTTAAATGCACTGAATAATGATTTATCCTAACGCCTTTCAGGGCTGATCTTGAGGTGATGGACTTTAGGTTTCTGTCTGTTTTTGAAATCACCTGAGCAGCCCAGGTCCCTGTGAGTGATGCAGGAGCATCAGGTACTGTGGCCTCCTGCTCTGGGCCACAAAACCCAAAGAGACCCAGGAAGCAGCTACTCCAGAACTCTCAAAGTTTGCATTTGCTTTACTTGGGTTGTCTCACCAGCCAGGAACAAACATCAGCTGGGGGATGGTGTGACTTTTCCCTTTTCTGGCACAGTGAAGAAACAACAAACCCAAGGATGCAGGTCACAGCCAGGAGCCTGCACAGGTAAAGGGACTCATTCCCAAGCTCACAAAACCCCAAGTCTGCTGAGCTCTGAAGGGAACAGGAAGCCCATCAGCCCACATAGCTCAGTACTACCAAGCAGAAAACATATTTAAGCTTTTCTCTAACTTTTTTTAAAGCAGCACTCCATTTTCTCTAACTTTTTTTAAAGCAGCACTTCTGAAAACTAAAAATTTTGGTTTAGAAACCATGGCATTTAGGAGGGTTACCTGGGGTGGAAAGACTCTATTTTTGCTCAAGAATAAGAGATAATTGAACAGAAATTATTTTCTGCAAAACTTTTGCTGTTGATTTTGAAAGCCAAAAATATGACCACGGAATAAACACTGTGCCTTTTCACAATCATTGCAGAAATGTGATACTTTATATACAGGCACCATACAGCACAAGAAAACCATTTTTCTGGTGAAAGAAGAAATTACATGCCTGTATTATTTAATCAGAAGAGAGCTTGGGAAGTCAGGAGATTAACCTCAGTGAAATAATTCTGCTAGCTAAATTCACCCAGTAGAAATATTAATTGCTACACTTAACTTGTTACAAGTTGGGCCTAATTCCTTAGAAGGATTTTATCAAATCCACAATACTCCACATATTTGAAGAGATCTGCTAGAAAATATGTTAGAGCACCAGTCAAAGGGATAAACACTAATATAATTCCTTTTATCTAAAGACCTGTCAGGTTTGCTCCTCAATAAACACGTGAAGGAACTCTTCATACCCTGCCTGCTGCTCTAAGCCACGCGTTTCACTCCTCACAGAAAAACACATTTCAAAAGCCACTGGTAAACTGCCACCTCACACTACCCAGGATTTGAATTTTATTTTAAAAAATTAGTTAAGTACATCTGTCCTAGAAAGGAGAGCTATCACAACAAAGCATGATTTCTCCATCCACACGTTGCCTCTGGAATCTGCTGCTTCCCCTGCAGCAAGTGCATCGTTTCTGCAACATGATGAAATTCAGAGTGAACAAATAATTCCAGCAGGAACTCATACAAGTTTCACAAAAGGCAAACATTGTTTTTTGAAAAGCAAATCCTAGTTGTGAAGTTAATCTTCACTACAGAAGACTACTGGAAGAGTAAAGCAGGGGGGAAAAAAGCCCTTACTTGAGCAAATATGTATAAGAAAGGTGGTGAGCTGTGTGGTTTGGATACTTGAATGGTCTAAAGATATGGACAAGGGATTTTTGCAGCAGAAAAATCTTTTAATAGATACTCTTGGAGAAGGAGGGGGGAAGTAAATTTTGGAGCATACATGTAATTTTTCAGGTCAGATGCATCTGTTCCATTAACGGATTTCACTAGCACTGGTTTTCAACACAGTTTTTCTCCAGCCAGGAGTTAATGCTTGTCCCATTTGACCCTGGAACAGGGCAGACAGTAAAATATTTAGAAGAGTTGATGAAGCTGGTAACAAGAATAAAGTGCTCAA
This sequence comes from Geospiza fortis, assembly GCF_000277835.1. Lineage (NCBI taxonomy): Eukaryota > Metazoa > Chordata > Aves > Passeriformes > Thraupidae > Geospiza > Geospiza fortis. The sequence goes on from NW_005054366.1 coordinate 225,165, forward strand.
AATGAGAGAGTGCAATTAAACCACCAATAAACTAGGTCAAATTGTTGGAGTGCAGAGTACCCTGAAATACAGCAAAAAAGTAACTATTATAATTGCAATTTCCATCCCAGGTCATTTAAATGATTAATAGCAGGAGTTAGAAAAAATTAATTAATTCCTGCAACTAATTCAATTTTGTTGTATTTCCTTGGGTTGTCTGGACTTTTAAGCTTAGTACCCAAAGTCCTTTATGCTTTTATTGCAATAACCTGATGGACTTGTACTTTACACATTTTGTGGGGGCCTAAATCTCTTTCATATTATTTGTATTTACCAACACCTGCTCTGAAACTTTATTTCCACCACGACCTGCACAGATTTACCTAAAGAACAGAGTTGTTTATGCTGGAGAAGATATCTAAGAGTGCAACCATTGATGCAGCGATGCCAAGGCCACCAGTAAATGATGTCCCTACGTAAGGGCAGGATGCTGCCACGCCTGCAATCAGTGAGGATCACCAAGCACACGGATGAGGAAGCTCTGCCTGTCACTGCACCGGTGCTGGACGTGAGCAGCCCCCAGGGCACCCGGGCGGCAGAACAAACCACCAGCACATCCCCAGCCAGATGTGAGCCACAGCTGTCCACATGCCTGTAACCCCGCTGGGCAGAGCTGGGTCACAAACACCTCCAGCAGCCCAGGGAAGGTCTCCAGGCGTGTGACAGGGCCAGCCCCAGGCGTGTCCCGGCTTGCAGTGACAGCAGCGTGGCAGCCCGGCTGCCTTCGCCGCCCGTTCCCCCGCACGGCTCCGCTCCACGCTTGCCAGCAGCCCCGACACGAACAATTCCCATCCACTACTCCTCCATCACACCCACTGCGAGCTCTTCGTGCTGCTGCAACGGGGGAAACCCGGTTCGGGTCACGGCGAAAGGTACAAATCCGCTTATTTTAACACGAGGCTGCCACGCTTCCTTCTCCACGCTCTCCCGAGACGGGGACGAGCACCTCCCTGCAGCAAGCCCGAAGGCTGCCTTTGCCTGGGGAAGGGAGATGGAAACACCATCCCCTGGATCCCCCTGGCACGGCAGAGCCTCCCTGGCCCTCTGGGCACCGTGTCCGCCCCAGTGCCCTCATTAGCGGGCAGAGGAGCTGCGCCCAGTGCGGTGCCCCCTCCCCGGTGAGCGCCGAGCTCCCGCACAAAGGAGCTCAGAGCAGCGGACCCTCCCCTCCGCCCTCCACCCCTTCCTTCGCCTCCAGCCCTCCAAACAGACCTCGGCCTTTCAGAAAGGGTGGGAAAAAAAAAAAAAACAGAATAACCCACCCTACAGCAACCCCATGTTTTTACCTACAGGGCGACTGAAACAGCTCCTGTATTAATGAGGAGAAAACCAAATTTAGAAGAGGCGCAGCATCCAAATATAGGCTCCAGCACACCTCGCTCTTGAAAAGGGTCTCACTGTTTCCCTCCCGCCCTGAGAGGAGCCATGGGCTGAGCTGACAGCGCCGGGGGCTGTGCCTGCCCCACAGCTCAGCAGCATCCTGCATCCCACCGCAGCATCCCCACGGGAATGCAGCATCCCGGTCACCGGAGCCCCATCCCAGCATCGCCCCGGGCAGCATCCCGCCGCCGCCCGGCCCAGCACAGAGGCGGTATTTTGGCAGATGCCAATAATCCTGCTCCCCAGGGAGGATCCCTGGGACTGGCCTGTTATTCCAGGCTGAAAGTAGTAAACAACCTCCCAGGGGCTGGAGACAGAGGTAAACCCCAAAGATGCCGTGTCCTTGCTGGAGCGAGTGCTATTACAGGAGATAAACAACATGGAGCTGCTCAGGCTGTGCTAAAAAAAATGTAAGGCAAAAGTTAAGAATGCTGCTCCTATAAGAGGAAAAAAAAAAGAATTAAATCAAAGTCATATGTTTCTCCAGAGGATTTTATGAGTTTGTTTACGACAAACTGTGTTCACGAATGCTCTGAAATTCATAATAATAATTCAAAATAATCTTATTTATTTTCTATCCAGGTAGATTTTATAAAGATCTTTCTCCTCCTTTTACAAACATCTGCTTTTTCTGCCAAGACAGAAAACAAGGTGGGGAGGGAAATATCAATGCACTCAAATCAGCCACGGGTTTTTCTACACATATAGAAACATGCTAGCAAAACCAAGGCTTGGTATTTAGCTTGATAACATACAGATGAAGGAAGAACATTCCAAATAAATCTGCCCCACAGGGGAGGATTTTAAAATTTGTTAAAAATGCCATTTGACCACATTCTGTTGCTATATTCGAGTGATGTCACGCTTGTTGCAAGACAGAAAATGTGCCACTCAGAGTCACATCTAAGGCAGCTCTAAGCAGGATGGGGGGATTAGTTTGGCCTCTTTCAAGAGAATAAATTATTGCTGAAGATGTTTACACAATGCAGCTCCATGAGCTGAAAGGTTGCTTTCAGAAGAGGCCCAGGCCCTGCCGGAGGAATGCGAGCACAACCCAAGGCAGGCCGAGGCTCAGCAGCTCCATTTCAGCCTCTGTCTTTCCCTTCAGGTGACTATTTTTGGGAGGCACAGAGTTGTGTGTGTTGGGCCTGGAACCAGCCAGCTCTGAAAACATTTGGAGTATTTTAGACACGACAGTCTAAGCATCATGTTCTAAAAGCAACCTGCATTGTAGGAAATGTTGAAAGTGAAAAAAGGGAAAAGTGCAGCAGCAGTAAATAAGAACTGCAGTAAATCTAAAAATCAGATCACAGTGAGAAGTTGTCCTTCTTGCTATCACTGCACAACTACAGTAATCAAAAAACTCACTGTTCTATAGAGACTGAGCATCATAAGGGAGCGTAAATTCGGCCTCAATTTACTCCTCTACAACACAGCATATTCCCTAATTTTTACACAGCTGTATGCAGACATCCCTACCATCATAGCCTACATATCACATCAAGAAACACTAAATTAAACACAAATTTAAATAAAATATCATTGACATTTTATTTCCATCTTCTCATAACAGAGAATAACCAGAGTGAACCCTTTTGATGACACTCAAAATCTGTGTATTGAAAAAAAAAAGAGAGGGGGTGGTGCAGGGAGGGAGAAAACGCCCTCAGATGTGTGCCCAGCTCCTCACTACAGAATCTTTTGTCCAAATACACAGTAGAAAATAAAGAGACACGGGGATTGTCAGGGTGCTGAGATTCAAAACAGAAGGGCTTAGGAGGAGGGACAAAAGACCTGCTGTAAAAGCATCTGCAAAGTAAGCAGGAACTACAATCCACCCAGTACCCACTTTCATGTCTTGCCATTAAATTCCTGATGTAGTGATGACAAGAAAACTCTGGACTGACTTGAAGACTATGAAGAACCTACTTTAAATCTCATGGTTTTACCTGTGCTTACAATTAGGAACTTCAGGATCTTGACCAACAAAGCCCAAGGGCCCAGGCTGCTGCACTGAGCACAGTGGATGTCCCAAACCCCCAGAGCAGGGAATCTGAGCCTGGAATGCAGAGGCTCCAGTGAAAAGCAGTCTTAATAACATAACAGCAGCTAGCTTACTGTCAGTAGGCTTAGTAGAGTTTGCACTTCCTCTGTGTTGTGGGGGCTTTGTGTGTGCTTGATTTGATTTTTAAGGAGGACAGAGCCACCAGGAAGGCTGAAACTATTCCACAGACACTACACAGCAACAGCTGCACTGGGAAAGAAAAACAGATGTCAGCACACCGTGTTTCTATACCTAGTAATAAAATATTTATGGATCATTCTCCTTTCTTCCCTCTCCCAGTTTCCTCTGCTCTGCTGGACATACATTCTCTGAAAACTCACTTTCAGCTGCCTAAGCCTGACTTTTGCTCCACTTGGCTGTGTTCCATTTATGGCTGGATTCAACGACCCCAAAGCTCTTTGCCAGCCTAAATGACTCCATGGTTCAGGTATCTCCTGTTTCCCAGAGACAGGCTCCTGAGACCCCACAGCACGCTCTGTGTGAGCCATCACCTTCCATTTCCAAAGGCAGGAGCCACTGTAGCTGCTGTCCTAACAGGTTCCTCCACAAGAAACCTTGGAAAAGCAGGATGAGAATTCCTGGGGACCAGACAAGGTTAGACACGCCGAGTCACTGGGGAGGAGTGACACTGTAGCAAGTAACAAAATACCTGCACAGCAGTGTTTCCTGCATCCACCTGCTTGCCAGCAACACTCAGCACCTGGCTTTGAGGTGTAACCTTTCATTATGAGCCCTACACCAAACACTGCAGCTCCCTCCCTCCTCCCCACACCTCCTTTTTCCCCTTTTAAAGGGGGAGAAAGTCTCCTTTTGCAAGAGGAAAACTTCTTTTAAAAAACTTAAAAAATAAAGCCGTCATTTAGGCAAGAGAATATTCAGAATTTATGGCTTAGATTTGCATGCCTGCAGGCAAATCAGAGGCAAGACATCTCTGATCAGCTCTGCAGTTCTTATCTCCTGTAGACAAAGCAACACCTCCATCAAGCATATGGATTATCAACGTGCCTCTTGGAAGGGACAGGGGAGATTAGGTATCACCAGTTATACAAGCTGCACTTTACAAATCCCGTGTCAATTAAAAGATGCTGTGTATTCTGAAACTCCCACACTCTCCATGCCTACACATCTTCTGTAGGCTGTATTGGCAGTGAAAGTAGTGGCATTTGGCCCAATAACTGAGAGGATGCTAAAGCTTAATTCAATCCTCTTCCCTGCACTCTGGGTGCAAACAAAACTAACAAACAGAACATGTCAAAGCTGGCCAAAAAGTTTTTCCAAGTACTACATCATTCATGCACAACAAATGCTCCATCCAGCATTTTCTGTCACACAACAGGAAGCTGCAGTGCTGAGGCCCCCCAGAACACCTCTCCTCATCCTTCCCACAGTTGCATTCCCTCTCTGAGACCCAGAGGGGTGACCTCACCAAAACCCACCCCAGGGAGGACTGTGAATTGCAGATACTTTGATTTTTAATTTTTTTAAAGTATTTCAACATTCTAACACTGTAAAAGTGCAGGCTGCTCACATCTCAAATACAGACTGCAACTCTGAGGCCTTCAGCTCAAAAAAAGATGGGAAAAAACTGGAAAATGCACAAAGCAGCATAAGAAAGACCCAGAACTATTCACACATGCACGAAAACAAAGGCTTGTCTTCAGTACTTCAGCCTGAAGAAAAAAACAATTAAAAACCAGTTACTGTCAGAGTAATTGCAAGTAAAATGCTTAAACCCACATTTAATTCCTACTAATAACTGGACTGCTCCTCCACATTCCTTCTATTACCCAGAGATACTGTTAATGCACAGAAATTAATTCTGCTTTTGAAGCAAATCAGAGTATTCAGACTCCAAAATCTTGTGGGTTGACCAAACTGTCCAATATCCTCAAGGTTACACCTCACCTCCTCAGAAATCTCTTCACCCATTAGATTACCTTTTTTTACTCAAGGATCTCTCAAATCCCATTTTCATGTTCTTTTGCAAAACATTCAGATGTTTAGTTCAATTATGTTTTTTTATCCTGCTACAGTTAAACGAAATGTTCTCATTAAAAAAGAACACATTCAATTATGAAATCTGCAATTTTAATTACAATTTTCTATCCCCATCTACTCCGAAACAAACCAAACCAGGACTGTTGTTTGTTCATGTCTGAACAATGTTTTTATTTACCGTGGATAAACGGAGACTTATCTAATACCACTTACATGGAGTTATAAATTGATTTTTGATTAATGTTTAATCAAAAACAAAGAGACCCATCTGTGCAAAAAAAGTAGGAAGCAGAAAGCCCTGTCCATAGGAATTTCTTCTGTGTCAGCTCTCCCAAGCTCCGTGTATCGACATGAGATCCTTCCCCTTCTGCTGCTCTGAGGATGCAGCTCTGTTGACAGAGCACTTTACAATAGCCAGATAGCTTCCTCCAGGAAACACTAATTTAAAACAAGATTATTTATTTTAAATACAAAAGCTCTACAACCGACAACATGGAGTAAACATTTTAAATCTCAAAGGCTCATAAAAATTAAGAGCATTAATGACAACCTTCCCTACTCCTGGCAGGCAGCCAGCTGCCAAAGCAGACTGAGCAAAGCTCAGGTACCTCCAGGTCCCTCCCTGCCCAGCACTGTCAGCTGGCAGGGCCACAGGTGCAAACACCATTAAAATCCCATGTTTCACCGAGGACGAAATCACAGTTCTAATGAAAACTCAATATTCAAGTCTTCATTGGAACACACGAGACTTCTCCATCAAGGGATCAAAGTCCAGGGGAGCGCCAGCATTTAGAACCAGGCAGCGCAAGATCAATACAGTGTAATAAAATTTAAAAAAACCAAGAAGGATGAACATTTCTAGCTGTAATCAAAATAATAAAAGAGGTTATCTAACCTCAAAAGGAGTCTCTCTCTCTCTATCAAAGCAGAAGCACATATTCCAGTTTGGTGGTGTAAATGCCTTGACAGTCCTTGGGAGGAATGGAGCGGGGGGAGCGATGCCAAAGCAATCCCAGGATATTTGGGGAGATCACAAACATCAGGAAGGCAGTAAGTCTTTAAGAAGCCAGGGGGGAAATGGCTGCTTCCTCCTCTGAATGGAGCCTGAGCAACACCTGAGTTAATCCCCAGCATCTTTTCATTTCTTTCTCAGCGTTTCTCTCTCGCATTCATAGTAAGAGCCCAGAAAAGCAAACAGTGCTGCTCTAAAGCATTTGGTCCCCAAACCTCTTTTTGACAAATGTAAATACACACTAATTTTTTTCAACAATTAAGAACTCCCAAAGGAAGATGGAATATTAAAAAAGTGACAAGAACAATCTTAATTATAGCTCTGTTAACACATTATGATAATAAGTACTTGTTCTTTATCAGACATTTTTTTAAAATTGTTATTGTTCTGAACTATACAAAGGCTGGTCTAAAGAACAAGGATCTTTGTCTCTTGCTGCCAGAAGAAACAGCATTTCCTGAGGCCTGTTTCTGCCTTCAACTAACAGTTTTGATTTGGGCTTTAGAAAAATAACTGCATGTCCTCAGCTGGAGGGAAAAAAGTTCCCTTCTTCCCCCTCTCCCAGATGCTCACCGGAGAGCAAGATCACCAGTGGTAATAACACTGTTTCATCAGCCTTCAGGAAAAACAAAACCAAACCTCTGGCTGTCCTGGCTCAGGTAAACAACAGGAGTTCATTACAGAGTTAATACTCGGGTTTGTTCATATTCCTGTTCCTCCTTTCCACCTCCCCTGGAGCCCCCGGACTAGAATTACAGCCCAACAATGGCCCAATTGTCGCCCCCGGCAGCAACTTCCAGCCCAACAATAGATCTTCCCCTTTTCTCTCCACCCAAAGGAAAATTAATAAGGAAAAAATTCTCTGATTACAGGGTAAAGAAAAACATTTTTAAGGGGGAAGACAGAGAGACCTATGTATATACCACGAAGTTCTGAGCTTCCTTTGTACAGAAGAATGTGCATTCCCTTTCCCAGGCTGCTTTGTATCCCACAAACCCTCCTATGCAGGGGAAGAGATGGGGAGGAAGGTTATGTGCTCTGGCATGAATGGCATTTCCTAAGAAGGTCACTTTAACCACCAGTTTAAAGGGTCCTTCCTTTAAGAAGTCTCACCTATTCCTACAAACGTGAAGGGGCGAGCTGAGAGCCCCCTTTATTTCAGTGATAACCTGGAAGTCCATGTGCCTGCTCTCCCAAACAGAGCTCACAGGAATTCACACTCAGAAGGGAGAAGCAGGCTGGATTTTCAAAGCAAACTTTGTTTTTGTGGGGAAAGAGGATTTACACATAGGAACAAATATGTTTTATTTCCCACTTTCCAGATGAAAAAATACACATTACTGCACTGCAAATATTTTGGTAACGTGTGCCAAAAGCCAAAAACAAAGAGAGAAGCCCTTCCTTTGGAGAGGGAAAAGAATCCTCATCTACTACAGCCATGGCTGCACAAAGTCCAGCATTAGGCTCCTGATTTGTTTCTGCCTGCTAAGGAGCCTAACATTTACTTCAGCAACAAAGCGATAACAAAGATTCAAAGCTGCTTTCTAAAAAAGTTCTCAAGTATTTAAAGAATTTGTTTGTGCTCTGCCAAATATCTCTCTGTTTCTCGCAGGGCTCTACCCCTACAACCAGGGCAACATCTGTTGGTTTGGGGTGACAAGAGGAGAAGCAGAGCATTTTGTGATTCTGCACTACAGAAGCTGCCCAACGTGGCATTCACATCGATATCAATTTCAGCTTCTGCCTGCACAGTATTTACTCATGCAACAGCTAGTTAAAAGCTCCGTCCAAGTGCCTTTAAGTATTTGAGATTAATCTCCCCTAATCAAGGTTTATTCTCCTTTAGTTTTAAGTACTTTACTAAATCACTGCTCTCCATAGTTCTGACATCTGACTTCTCCTCACTGAAACTAGTAAAAAAGGTTCTGTCACTTGGCTATTGCAATAGGGAACATTTAAAAAAGCAGAGTTCTTACTGGTTTCAACAAGAAAAATCTTGTTGATGTTTGGTAAGAATATATCCACAGAAGAACCCAGCACCAGAGGTGTGTCAGCAGAGTTCCCACGTTAGCTGAAGTCCCAGTCCGAGGCCGCAGGTTCTTTCCCGTGACTAAATTCAAGGTTTGAGTTTTAACACAAACTTGCAGCTCACCATGCCCACCTCCAGCTAAGGGAACCTATAGGACCCACCTGTGGATCAGGCCAGAATGCCTCACTCTTGCTCAGCAGGAGCCAGGCACCGGCAGTGTGCAGCTCTTGGGCAGCACTGCTCAAATCCTGTTTAAGATTGTCCCTGTTCCACCATCCCAGGGTCCTTTACCCATTCTCTTCAAGCAATTTCTCCAGCAACACATAGGTCTTGAAGCTGTGATTTAGCTCCTAAATTTGAGGAAATGTTAAAAATGCAAAAGCCATGCTATTCCAACAACCAGCAAGCACCTCTGTAGGAGACAGGAATTCTACTGCCTTTGAAAAAACTCTGCATTCACCAGAAAAGCATTTTAACAGGCAGAGATTTTTTTTTAATATAGAATTAAAACTGACATCATTACTTACAGTTTTTAAGGAGGATTACTAACATCTCTTTGCTTCGCTTCCTTTTTGGTTTATGCTTAAGGACAAATATTTTGTTTATAGTGAACTGAGCACACATCCAGCTGATCTCTCTGAGTACTTCCTGCAAGTTCACTTGGCAAAAATCTCTGGGCTGCCAAAGGCTGCCCCACAGTCCCTCAGACAGCCAGGGTATGGCTGTGGAGTTGGACTGGAAAACAAGACACACCAGCTATTCTTTCTCCATTTATGAGGTGAGGATGTCATGCAGAAGTCCAACATCTACAACAGCTCATAAATAATGCACCGTTTGACACTTCCATCACAGACACAGCTAAAAGGAGGAACAAAAATGTACCACCCGTGGTTTGTTTATGTAGGTAAATTTAAAATTAACTTCAAACTCCGTTTCGTTTTATGGTTGTGAATAATCCTCACCCCTGCCTGTCCTTTCCACAGTTGTGATTATAAAGGAACATATGAGAAAACTGCATTCTTACAGCTTTCTAGAGTTTAACCCTCCCTGCCAGCTTCTCCAACCTGCCAGGGAAGGAACACACAGGTGAAGTGAAATGCTGCCACTACACAGTGTCTCTCAAAATAAGAATATTTGTCCACAAAAAAAGTGATCTAGCTTGTAATTCAGCCCTCTGCTTTCTGGAATAGCATGGAACTAATTCCCAAGGAGAAATGTACAAAAACCAGATTAAACTGAGCTGCTATGATGGTTAACAATGCTATCTCTCCAGAAATTCCAATTTTTTGGATAGCTGATGCCATTTGAAGACCATGCAGTCCATCTCTCAGTTATCTGCAATTCTACAGACAAGCAGAACACATGGATTTCTCCTGTAGATCTTGCTAAAGACAGTTTAAAAAAGAAAATCAAAGCAAAATCATAGACAGCCTTGCCCAAGATCCCCAGAGATGCCAGAGCCTTCCCAATGCTCTACACCCATCCCACAAAATCTGTAATAATAATAATAATAATATTCTGGAAGGTGGTATGGGAGGGTTGCTTTTAAAACTGCTGAAAATAACATGTTGTGATTGCATCTTGCAGCCACTGTGTGCTCAGAGTGAAGACACATCCAGCTCCTCCCTCGTGCCTGTCCTGGTGCCTCTGTAGTGCACGAGTTCCCTCAGCACCTCAGAGGCACCCAGAGAGCTGCTCAGCCCCAAAGGCCATGGAAGGGGGGACATTTTCCACCAGAGCTCAGTGGTGTCAGCCCAGGCTGGGACACAGGTACTGCACTACGTAAACAAAACCTTCAGTAGGAGGGGCTGCAGGAGGCAAAAAGGAGAGAGAGCAAAGATAATGAATAAAAATACTCAGCACAGGAACACCTTTGGCTCACATGGCCCACAATCTATACTGGCTTTGCTCTTCTGTCAAGTTACAGGCACCTTGGTTTCTAGGCTAGGGCACGACCAGCTCCATTGCTCACTCCCATGTTTCCTACAAAACTCCAAGAAAAGCAGCACCAAGGAAGAAGTGACCAGGAAACCCAGCCCATCCCCGGGTCCCTGCTCCTGACTGTCCTCCCTGGCTCACATGTAGCCACACTTAACAATTTTTAGCAGTCTGCTGGGGCAGCTATGATTCCTCACTTCAGTTCATTTAAGGACCTTAATTGTTTGTTTTGGCTCCAACCAGCAACCGTGTTTATGAAAAACAGGTTAAGCTTTTGGCACCAAATTGTTTTCAAAAACCCTCAGCCTTTGAAATAGTGCCTTCTTTAAAAAAATGTTTTTCTACCTCGAGATGCTGCATTTCTCTCCAGAGAGACATTTCACCTCCACTGCTCACTCCACTGGTGTTACCTTTTTGTGTTCCCATTAATAACTCATTTTCCTCAACAGTTCACAACTTGATCTAAAAGATTCTGTCTAAACTAAGGCGTAACGTGTGACATTTCAGAGAAATCTGAAGTTATTATTTCCAAATAAAAAACCACTCCTGCACCATGTGACCACTCATGAGTTTCAAATGTTCGTGGTAGATTTACATAAATGAGGTGGACTTGCACTCTGTGAGTACCTCTGCATGGAAGCTAGATTGTACAATTTATCCCTTTAATTCAAGAAACTCTCCTGATGCCCCATCCTGTGTACTGCTACTAAAAACTGTACAACAGGACAGTTCTGCAAGACAAGAATCTCTCCAATCCAAAACTGGCCACAAAATTCTACACTCCCATTTGAGTTTATAAAAGCATATTTTACTCCACACTCAACAGGCTCCAATGCCAAAAAATACCCAGAATTCACATCCCAGAGTGAGAATCCATCATTCCAGGGCAGATCATGCTGATGAAGGCCCATGTATAAATTCATTAGGAAATCCTGAGTACAGATCACTCATTTGTTTGTTTAGTTCATCAAAAAGCTGCTTCCCTAACCTTTTATTCTAGTTAAATGGTTTTCTACAGAATTTTGTTAGTCTCAGTACCTCGAAGATTCATTTGGATGTGGAAGAAGGGTACAAGCTGTGACTGTTTTTCCCTGAAGGTGCAGTCAGAAATGAAATGGCTAAAAGTCTCAACAGTGCAAAATTACCAAAAGCTGGTATTAAAACAAGAAACACCTATTTTTCCACCAAAAAGGGTGGTGAAAACAGAGTATCAACACTGAGCTTCATTGAGCCTTGCTAAGACCGTAAATGGCCTGATGTCATTTCTTGTCCATTTGAAACGGTTTTGGTCTCCAGCTTGATCATATCCAGGAAAAAATTTCCAATAGACTAATGCCAATACAGCCACCCTCTTTCTGGGTTATAATTGGTACATGTTATAAGTTTAAAAGCCACAAAATGTTCCAAAACAGCCTGGAGTCACTAGGACGATGCTCTCTTGGGACAAAATCACTCCAATATTCTTCAGTCTACTTCCTAGAGAAACAAACTGAATTAAAGCAGCCACCATCCCTCTACAGGCAAGAATCCCAAAGTGCAACACCAGAATCCTGCTCACTGCTCTTTCCAACTGTCTGGAATCCAAGGAGGCTGAGCCATCCTGCAGCACTCTGGTAAGACACAGAGCTTGGCTTGGGCAGCTCCAGGGAGACGTCTCCAGGGATGTCACTTCAGCCACCAACAACAGTGAAGTGGGGAAGAGGAAGGAGAGAACAAAGAGCACAAACAGATCCAAGCCCTCTGGGTAACTCTGTCTATCAATTTAAATTTAGTATCAGCTTACTCAAAGTGAGTCCAACCTCAGAATGCAGCTTTGGTCAAATAACTGACATATAAAATTAAAGTTCATGCAATAGAAGGCTCTGATGGAAAGGGAAGCTGTAGGATTTCAACTCCTCCAGCAGTGCCAGCCAACATTTTCTAACCAACCACCTAAAGTTCGACCCCCAGCTCCTTTATTCAGCCTCTTAAATGCCAGTCTGGGTTTTAAGAGGAGAAAAATCTCACCACTACCTCAGTTCTTCTATCAAAGCACCCTGCTGGCAAAGAAGGGGCTGCTCAAGGGGAAGTGCAGAGGGGGGAGAGGGAAGAATGTCCAAGCCATCTGACAAAACTGGAGTCATCTCCACCACCAGCTGAGTTAGCACCACATCCCCCAGCCCTGGTGCTACAGTGGGAAATCTTCACAAATCACCACACTGAACTACAAGAAGAGAACCAGGCTGTCAAGTAAGTCAGCACAAGTCAAACACATCAGCAATAGCTCAGAAATTCCTGACATGGGACCCAAAAGGCCAGTCTAGAACTTCGTGCAGACTTGGAGCACTGCTGTGCACTACCCAATTCACACAGCTCACAATCCCCCCCCAGGAACATAAAACTGTATTAAAGGACCTCAGCAGTTTGGTACAATTTCAGCATGTTGCCATTCCACCAGGTTTACTTCAGAGATGAGCCATCTCCCATGTCAGGTTATTATTTCTATTCCCATAAACAATCCCAACTGTGCCCTGTTTACAAGTGCTGAAGGAACAAGGATACACCTACACTTACTGATTGTGCTTGGGCCACACAGGCTGCTGCATTTTTATATCACACTTTACCAAATAACCTATTCTGTGGTCATTCTGCTGGCAAACTCAGCCCCTCAAACATCTCCAGTTTTTGTTACAACGCAAAATTTACCATTTTAATGCAGGAAATAATGTGAGTGCCAGCTGCAGGTAGGAAAGGATGCTTATGTCTAGTCATCAGTTTTCAACTCAGCTATGTAAGGCTTTTCCAGAATTAAACAGGCTATTAATGGAAGCACTTAAGTTTTACTGGGTTTGCTTTCAACTAACAAATGCTCCTCTAGGAAACCACGTATGATAGATGTCCTATAAATTGAGATTGAAAAAAATAATTAGTTGCTGGTTTTCAACAATGGCCTATAAAGAGTGGCTGTCCAGTACAGAAAGCTGTAACTTCCCTGTTTAAAGGGGACAAGGATCTTCACCTCCCTTGTTACAGGAGCCCTGAAGCATTAAGCCAAGTTTGCCACGAGCACAGGAAACCTGTGAACAGCACAGTGCTGATGGTTCCTCTGGGAATATCTTCCTCTGCTGATCTCAAGTGAAACTCTCCACATGTCCTTGGCTCATTCCATTTTCATGGAACCCACACTGTATCTCTATGCACATAGAAGAGTCCACACCAACAGGCATTCATCAGCTGGAATATTTTAGTCTCTTTTGCTGCCTTGGAACACACTGATAGCTGTAAAATATGGGAAACATCTTCCTAAGCTCAGCAACAATGCTGCTAAACCACTCAAGATGAACTTAAATGCCTCATGTTATTTTAATTATTTTTCTGAAACATCTTATTCTTATGTCAGTGCTTGTCATTACAGCAGTATTCTTTACCAGAAAAGAATAAAACTGTGAGAAGGACTGAAATCTTAAATCTTTTCTCCTGTTGGCCTAATGGTACAGATCTCCATACACCTGGCAATGAAGAAAATAAATTCAGAGATGCCTTTTGATTTATAGCTCCAGTGTGGTTTCTCAATAATACAGCTATCTTAGACTGCTGCATGCATTTAAAAAGTATTCCAGCTCCTTCAGAGATGAATTACAGTAGCTACATCTTTAACTGAAGCTCACATAAATTTCTCTTTTTTTTTTCCCCTGCAAGAAAACACTTACAAAACATTAAATCACTTTTATAACGCACTATGAAAACAAAAACCTCTAATTTGGGTTATGATATGAATAGTTTGTACAGGACACTCAGGCTGCTCCTCTGCTTCACTCCCTGCCTGCAGCAGCTCCGACTCAGGAGGAACCACCTGCTTTAATCTGGCCATTTCTCAGTTTATAAATAAACACACCTCCTCTTATCTTCTCATGCCCCACAGAAGGGATCCCAAACACACTTTAACACCACCTTGCCCAAGCCTTGTGCTTGGCTCTCATTCCAGCAGGAGTTTCAGGCATCCTAAACTGGGTCACATGGCTGTGCTTGAAGTTGATCAAACATCTCTTGTCATGGGAAATCCAGTGCAGACTACAACAGGAAAGACATTCCAGTACCTGGACTGGAGAAGATTATCTATCCCTGAATAGCTAAAACCATCAGAGCCCTCTGACACTACTTCCCTTTATCTCAAATGTAGATGAAGTCTATTTAACAGAACTTATAGCATTTCTTCCTCCTTCCATCCTCCTCTTGACCATTATGCTTCTGAATAAAAACAAAAAAAAGAAGGAAGTACTACAAATTATAATAGAGGACTTTGTCTATCCTGTAAAACTAGATTTTTGTTCTAGATCTGTTTGCTCATATCTTTCTTTCCTAGCATCAACAATGACCTCATAGAGTAAAATCATTTATTTCTTTTAGATCTATCTCAAACTGTAGATACAGTCATTGTTTTGAATATCAGAAAGGGTGCCTCAGCTCTCTGGTTTGAAAAACTATTAAATTTCACTCAGAAATAATAAACAGCTCTTACAGCCTCCAACAGCTTGAACCACCAAGATGCTCAACACAGCCTCTGCTGAGTGGATAGGAGAGACAGAAACAACGTGAGCAATTTAGAGCTTATCTGTGGGATTTGCTAATATAAAATAAGACTTAAATGTGTAACACAAAAACATGGAAATAAGAATGGTGTACAATACACATCAAAAGTAGCAAAAACATGTACCCTGCCCAGCACACACAAGAACAGCAAGTGCAGTAAAGAAAAAAACCCCAAAGAAAATCACTTTGCCTGCTTGTCATGGAAGAGCTCCCACCCAGCTCTACAGTCTTGGGAAACTTTGGAATCTCATGAACTGCAGGAGTGACGGATTGTGTTTTATGTGCACTTAACTCTGAAATAATGAACTTCAGCAGGTTTGCTCCCCGGCAGTTCCCGGTGCTGAGGAAGGGACAAGGGGGCTGCTGGTGCTGCCAGGCGTGTGACATCAGCCCTGCGGATTGGCTGCCAGTGACATCATTTTATTATTCAGCCTCATGTTTGCATTTCAGCTTCCCCCTTTCAGGGACCTCCGGACCTCACACAGCTCCTGGGAGCCGAGGCAGCGTGTCCGAGCCGCCGTCCCCACCTCGGAGCCCGGAACAGCCGGAGGAGAACAGGCCCCTCTGGTTGTTCTGGACCTGGGAAAGGCGACGGTGCTGGGAGGCCAATCAGGGGTCATGGGCTTACAGCAAGAGTTAAAGCAGAATCCTTCAGAAATTTGTTGCAGAAAAAGACCTGGAGACTGGCAAATGGAAACCACATGCAACACAACAGCAGAGTTAACAACACCCATCACACAGGCGGAATTGTACGTGGATATAACAGCGCGTATGGAAACAGTGCAGAGACTGCTCATCCACAGTATCCATTCTTTTGTTAGCACCCATAAGGGATCCCCCACCAAGCAGTATCATCCCTGACTGCCCCTCCACAACACGAGGCTGCCTTTGTTCCAAGCTCACACCCTGCTTCCCCTTACACACTCGCCCTTTCTGAACTCGGATGTCTGTAACCTGATACACAAGAATGTTAATTTCTCAAGTGATTTTTGTAAAAGCACAGAATGGAAGTAACTTGATATTTTCCCCATCTTGAAAAATATTATTTTATAGCACATACAAGAGTAGGAAAATATATCTGGTCTACAACAATGCTTTGGGAAAATAAACTGAATAAAGGGCTGCTCTGCCTCTGGGTACCTACTAGCCAGCATGTTTTCTGTTCAGCACACAACACGATGTGTGTGTGGATATCAGAAGGCATACATCTGTGAATTATTCATGTGCACGCAAACACAGATCAATCAGGCAAAAGATCAGTTTCCAGCAAGTACAAAAACACCTAAGTTAATGCTAAGCTTGAGTGACTGCTCTCAGGCACGGTGTACTGCACACGCCTGCTCATGGATCCAAAAGTACCTGCAGAACCTGCATCTGAAAAACATGTTATGAGCAATTTACACAAAATCAATTAAACAAACACAATCACGCTCTCAAAACGAGTTCATCTACAAAGTGCATTTTCTGCTCACTCCGGCAGCGTGCATTTGAAGTGTGTATCCCACAACCCACACCATCCCATGGAAAGAACACAACCCTGAAGGACAGCCATCCTACAAATCCCAAGCCTCTGACCCATTCCCAGGGATATGGACAGGCACCTTGCCATGCAGGAGTGGAGCTCAGACAGGCTGCACTGCTGTCCCAGCACAGCCTACCAAGAAAAGCTCCTTGTGCATGACAGGCACTACCACAAGCCACTATATAAATTCAAGCCAACATAACTTCAAGTTCTACCTTAATTCACATACAGCATCACTACCCTATATCAGTTTTACACTTTATGATGCCACTGTTTCTCCTATATTAAGAGAACATAAGTGTTTCAGGATACTAAATCAATGTGCTTGGTATTATTTTAAAAAGCATCTCCCAAGCTCCTGAAGTACTTTTAAGACTGCATCTTAATTCAAATGTAACATATACTGCTTCCTTGTGGTGGTGCATCCCCCATTCCCCTCCACAGCAACCTTAAAACACTCATTCATGACATTCCTACCTTGGCATGTTTTACCAGGACAATAATTCAGCCCTCTTTAGACCCACGGAAACTGAATGCTTTTATGTGCAAATGAAATAAAAATGCTATAAAATTCTGCTGGCTTCAACTCCCAGACAGCAACAAGATGAGGGAAAACCACGGGTGAAATTAAGGAAATACAGAGTGAGATTTTCTTTTGTTTACATGTGTGCTTTGGAATATGGGATTTCACAAGGGTATTTTCCACCAACCATGATGTCAGTGACCAAAGTTTTCTTCCTGCTATGTGAGAAAAGACTTGAAAATGCAGAATTTGGTCTCCTCAACACATGTGGAGCTGGGTTAACAGGGTGAAGTCCCCATGGATCAGAGACAACACAGGTAGAGCTGCAACACAGCCTGCTCTGCAGCAGGCACAGAGAGCTGCTGGAAGACAGATCTGCTCTCTGCTACCATCACAAGGGAGCAGGTCATGCTTGGAGCACCACACTGAGCCCTCTGGCTCAGAAAGCTTTCCCTGACTTCACCAAACAGGCTGCAGTAAGCAGGACATGTAACAACCTCTTCATTTATCACACACTTTCTAGTATGCTCTAAAACTCCAAGCAATCCCTTTTGCACAAAGCAGGGCATTCTCATCGCTCACAAGAACACTCATTCTTCCTCCACACAACTCAGCAAGAGCACCCAACACTGCACCTGAGCATGCCTTGGAGCAGGGATTGCTTTGTGGAACCGTCCTAGTTTCCAAGGAAATGGCACTTCTTTAGCTCTTTTGGCAAAAGGAAAATGTTTACTGGCAGGTCTGATCCAGCTTTCTCAAAGAATTATGAAGTTGAGTTCTGCTCACCCTGATTTTGGCTATGAGACTGTGAAAGTTTCCACACTCTTCCCCCTAACCACCACAGACCCCAGTGAGCCTTCCTAACATTCCTTCAACCAACCAAGCAGAAGTTCCAGCCCAAAACTGTCCCAAAAGGAGGACTGGAAGAGTCACCACTGCAAGAGGATCCTTCCATCACGAGCCAGTGGCAAGAACATGCAAGACAAGGCATCATGAGACAGTTTCTACAAATGAATCAAAGCCAGCAAGCATGGAAGTTCCCAAATACAGTGAAATATCTCCCCAAACATAAAAAGAAAGCAAGCTTCCAGCTGATGAAATAAGACTGACGAGCAGCAGTGTCAGGTGGATTTCTTTCAGAAATCATTTTATAGCAACCACTGGACACCTAAAACAGAGCTTAATTTAAACAAATGTGGGACAACCTGGCCTTTAGGAAAATGGTTCTGAGATTTATTTTGCACAGTACTGGCACAAAGTGCGAGGTATTACACCTGCTGGACATTTATTCATTGCTTTTAGGATTTTCTAGTTTAGTTCTCTTTTGCAAATGTGGAAAGGCTTGCATCTATTAGCAAGAAACTACACTTGCAATGCCTTCTATGTCACCTGCAGAGAGGGCTCAAGCTGAGAAAAATGGGTTCAAGTGATGCCATTTATTTTGAGTCTCTCCATGAAGATCAGCTTCTGGATCCTCCCTAGCTCCTTCCTTCTCTCACTACGCCTACACTTCCAGGGAAAACTAAGGAAAATCTAACACCTCCAAATGCTGCCACATATAAAAAACATACTAGACAAAACGTGAAGGACATGAACCAAATCCCCAGAAGGCGCTTGTGGGGATCTTTTATTTATAACACTGAATGAAATTCTGTAGAATTGGAGGTGGGGGGAAAGGCTGTTTTCACAGCAGGACTTTCCCTGCAGCACAGACTGCAGGCATGGGCACTCTCTGCTGCTCAGAAAGAATTTGGAACAACTGGACAGGAAGAACAAAGGCATGAAATACTAAGCTCCAAACAAGAAGAGAGGTAAACTCAGCTTCCCCCACCCACCTTCCACAAAAACATCAAATATTTCCTTTCATAAATAATTGCAATAGGATGCCGTAGACTTTTCCAAGCAGACAATAGCTGGATTGTGTAATGTTTTGCCCCAGGCAGGGCCCGGGGGGAGGGGGACACAAAGGCTGGCTTTCAGGGCTTGGGGCCTCTCGCTCCTGCTCCGGCAGCCTTGCTCCCTTCCTACTCCCTCCCTACTCCCTTCCTACTCCTTCCCTTCCCTGCTGGCCCTCGCTGGGACCGGCCATCAGAGCCTGCTGCTGCACACACACAACAACAGGCAGCAAAAGCAAACAAACACAAGTTATGCAGCCCCTCTGGCCCTGCCACAGACCTCACATGGAGCAACACCTCTTTTTTCCCCAGGAGGGCAGCAGGAGTTGATTTGGGGGTGCCAGTGACAGCCATGGTGGCCAGTGATGGCCATGGGTGACCAGGGACAGCCATGGGCTGCACCCACTGGTGCTGTTGCTTCCCTGGCCCATTGAGTGCCCCCAAAGGAGCCCAGCCTCTCCCTGGCTCTCAGGTCTGAGGGCAGAGCTGAGCTGGGGATATTAAAAGAAAACAATCAAAGACCTTTCCTGGCTGTAAGGTGTTTTGAAAGAGTCACCATTCCAATTGGGAAAGCTGAGCGCTGTAATTCCCAGACTGATTCACCTTCCTCCTTCATTCAGAGTTGGAAAACCACCTGCCCTGGCAACATCAAAGAAGCCCCAGTGCTCCCCAATCCCCAGGCAGACACTGCTCCCCTTTCCCATGCCAGCCCAGAACCCAAACCACCAACAGCTTTGCCTGTCCCAGGCTCTGTGCAAAACATTTCTTCCAAACAGATGATTGAAGGTGCCTGCCCCACCTTGGAGATAAGCACACTCAAAAAAATTATATATATATATTTTTTTATCACCTGCATGAGGAAGTACTCAGGCTGGGAAAAGCCAGAGTAACAGGAGTGCCCAACCCTGCCTGCCCAAAATATGCATTAATTCTCCTTAGTAGAGCAGCCTGTACTTGTAGCACCTCAGCACTGTCATGTTTACTGTAATATTGTTTATATATAACCTAGTATATTATTCTGTGAAAACCAGCTATAATAGCATGAAGTCAGCTGTGAGACCAAACAGACTCTTCTTTACAACAGAAACAAGCCCAGGACACTTGGCCAGTTGCAAGAGCAGGGGTAGTTGTGCCAAGTTTGCAATAAATCAGGTTGTTTTGTTTGGGTTTTGAAGTGCAGCAAAAAGACGTCAATAAATGCATCAGCACAGGTAAAACGATCTGAACCACACTTCAAAACACCCACCACGTCAGGTGCACAGAAAACAAGGGACAGGTGCTGGCCACGGAAAGTAAACCAAATTTATGACAAATTTATGCAAAACACCTGCTGCGAAACTGGCAGGAAAAAAAGAACCACACAGAATATAGAAGGAAAATGTATAGCCAAAAAACATTTCAAGGTGCATCTAGAGATGGAGGCACTGCTTGTTCTTCCATAGGCTAAGGCATAAACAGGCACACAGAAAATGGGGAAAAGCCAATGGAGCAAAATCACCTTATCATTGACCTTACCTGGTCATGCTTTACAAACATGCTTTGAGACATGAGAGCGCATTTGAACAATGTTCTCCTTTTCTACAAAAGGAGAATTTCTTCAGGTCACATGACAGCCACAGAACGCACCTGAACACCTGAAGGGTCCCTCCCTGCCCCAAATCAGAGCTGTGTGACTTCACCCCTGCCAGCCCTGGCCAGGCAGGGCAGCACGGGCTCCTCTGTGCCCTGGAGCCCCTTCAGCCTCTGGCTGCCCATCTCAGGGCACCAGCACTTCCCAAGTAAAATAACAGACTCAATCAAACTTCACTAAGGCATGTAAGAAAGAATAAAATTAATGAAGCACCTTTATTTTTTTAGTCAGAAGTATTTGCCCCACCTCTCTACACACAGGTACCTATTTTTACCTCCAGACTCATTGCTGATAACTTGCAGAGTGATTTAGGCCACCACCCATCAACTAACATTTCCACAATACGTATCTGTAAGAGCTTGGTCTGGGGTTACAGTGGGTCTGTGTTTCCCTCTTCTCAGGTAACAGAAGGTTCTGACTAAAGTTAGAACATGTGGAAATGTATTTGAGAGACACAGTAACATCATGTATACACTAGAGAGTGAAAATCCTGGGTATAAATCAAATTAGTCCAAAACTGCTTTAGAAGCTCATTCCACAACCTACTTCAACCAGCCTCTGTCATGACAATCTCTAGCCTGGGCTCAGTAAATCCCTCTGTTCAGACCATGGATGATTTTGGGAGAATGGTCCATCACGGATACAGCCACATTTTGGTTTACTGAGGGCTTGGGAGATCCAGGCCTTGTGTGGATCACCAGAGCCAACCACCAGAAAAGGACATTTATACCTATTCCTACTTCTTTTTTACACTTTGTATGCCCTTTGTAAAATACATGTATTACACTTGAAAAACATGGATGGAAAACATAAGAAGTTTAAGAGAAGCAGTTACCTAGTTAACAAAACATTTGTTTCTAACATCAAATTTCATACTTCCCAAAAACTTTTATCCTGAGAGCCAAACTGGAATATTTAGTTGTGAGGCACATCTTACACCACCTCAGTTCAGGACTGGGATTCAGTCCTTTAAATGAAAGGCTAAACCTGTGCTGCTCTTGACTAGTGGGAGCCTGGGCTTTACAAGGCACCTTATCGTGAGAACAGGCTCTCTCAAGGTTCCCAAACCCAATTTCTAAACCAAAAAGATTCAGATAAGTATCTCAGCATTTGCAATGCTTATCTGCTAGCTGTTCTTCTCCTTTCTGCCTTGATGTTTTGTAGGACTCCACAATGAATGTTTGCCTAAAGAGAATTTAATGGCTATGCAAGTTAAAATTCCTCCACACATAGAGATAATTTAGAGGGAAATCTCCCGTGTTTTTCTGGAGAATGTAGAAACTACATTTGCCTTCTTTACATGTGGTGCAGTCTTTGCCAACACTGTTGAGAGTCTCCTACATACCCACATGACCAGTGTTGGGGTCTCCATGAAGTTTGCCCATAAGTCACATGCACAAATTGCCAGAAAAATAAATTATTTCCCTCTGTAACTTCATTTTTTAGTTCGACTTTCAAAAAGCTTATTTTTGGCATAATTTATTTCTGCAATCTTGTAGGATGAGCCATTTACTTAACAAAGCAAGGAGTTGCTCACCATCCTCAATCAAGCACAGCCCCTTATCAGTGACCTGGGGTGCTTCATCTTTCCCTCATGGTCCTCATTGGGTTTTTTCCCCAGTCCATCCCATTTTGTTTCCAACAACAAGATACAGTATTATCCTAGGTGAGGATCGTGTGCTTAGGCTCATCTGAATGTGGAAACCCTGCTTTGCAATGCAAGGTAGTATTCCATAACTGCACAGCAAGGCAGGTACCTTGCTAGTAAAAACGCTCTGGGTACAAAAGCAGAAAGGCAGCGCAGCAGCTCCCACCCACCCCATCTGCAACACGAGCTCTGCTCTGTGCAAGCCTGGCAACCCAAGGATTTCCAACCCAAGAATCTCCAAACCAGACCCACAAATTCAGTGCCAGCTGGGAGAGGGCATATCGCACGTTGAAGCTTTGTAACGAAGTGAGAAGGTAAGATACAGCAACTTCTGCAAAACACCTCCTAATGACAGCCCACACAGCCATTACAGAGGCCAAACATATCAGCTTCCCACTCAGCAAAGCTGCCAGAACTCAACTCAAAGCAGAATTTATACAAACGGAACAAACAGTATCATATTCAGCTATCGCTTGTGACTGCCTTCATTTTGAGAGCGAGAAAACCAAAGGATTCTGAGTTACAGAAAGAAGGGGGGAAAGGCCTTTCCCACCCTCACAAACAGAACAATCCTTCTGTTACCCTGTTTTGAAGCTTCTCAATACTCCAAAGCAGCTCTGCAGCCATAAGGACTTGCAGCATTTCAAGATAGTAGTTTTCTTATCCTAAAAAAAAAAAATCCAAGCATATAACCAAAAGCTCTTCACATACACTCTCCTTGCTTTCACACCCCAAATGCCATAAACATCATTAGCATCTTATTGCCTGTTTTCCTTTTATTCCCCCCTATTTGTTAGATCAGAAGACTGTAGTGTGAGAATGTTAAAACACAGAGGAACATCAGTATCACACAGAGAGAGAATCCTTGGGAACTCACAGTGACCTTCCAAATGTGAACTAAATCCCTGCAACAACACTAAACATAAGGCATTACATGTAGCAGGAGCTCACTCTCAGGGTTTCTAAAATTTGAGATTGGGAAGGAAAAGCTTCTGTGAGTATGAAAATAAATTGCTTATACACTGGGTGTTCGTCAGATTGAAAAGGCATCTAATACTATTTCTTTTTTATTTTGAGGGACAAGCTTACATAACTTAGGATTTCTAGTGCTTCCTTCTTAAGTTACGTGACATGATATTACTGGAATCAACAAGTTAGATCACTAGTCTTGCACATCAGAATACATAAAAAGATACCAGGATGAAATAAAGAGGGTGGTGCAAACAAAAACAAATACCCTATGAATAAAAGCATTACCTAAGAGCCAGCTTCCCCTCTCAGTATTTTCAAGAAAATTCTAAGAGGATTTGCAGAGTTAAAGATAAGGACCAGGAGAGAGATAACAGATGGCAATGGAAAGAAAGCAGCATGTAATAACTTGATAGGGTACATTCAGTACTCCAGTACGTTAGAAGAAACCCAGAGACAACTTCCACGTGCTGTTACTTGGTTCCCTATTTATGAACAGCAGCATCATCAAGGGCTCAACACATAATATTTAGTTTTGTAGTTACTGGTCTCTGTTTCAGCAGGCCAGCCCAGTAAAGAGAGACTCTGAACACGACCTGGCCACCAGCCTGGGCTCCTCACCCTGCACAGAATCAATGGGAGCAAGCCTACAGCAGGAACACAACCCAGCAAAATCCCCCAACCAAGCAGCCCCACCACAGAAGCAGCCTTCGGTATTTGCAGGTGCTTTTTGTTGTTTTCCAAGGGCGCTCTTCAGAGCTCTGTGTTTTCTGAGAAGCAGCAGACACAGTCTCCCAGTCCTGCCAAGCAACCGAAATACTGCTGGTCAATAACCTTCTCTGTTATCACCACAATCGTTGCTTTTTTTGTTTTGCTTAAATTTCCCAGGCTACAAGCCAAGCCTTTCAGAGGCAATGCATTGCCTTGAAGGTAAAGGTTGGTGATCCTGCATTTTTCTTTACATTCCCAGCCTCACAGCCCTGGTAAAAGCACGGCAGACAAACACTGTCTAACCTGTTTGTCTCATTCCACCCAGGGAGGAGGTCAGGCACCCACAGCTTCCATGCCTGGGCCCCCCTGGTTGTCAGCTCCAGAGGTGGAGACACCTCAGTAGCCACCTGAAAAATGGCAGTGAGCAAAGGCAAGAGAAAAAAGCATGTCTTGATCCAGAGGTCAGAATTACTGCATAAGAAAAACTGAACAGCTCTGACGCTGTACCTGGAGAACTGAAATGTGAAGGTATTTTGCATCCCCATGGCAGGGATAGCAACACACACAGAGGCAAAGCTGCCCAGATGGGAGCTGCATGTGCTTAGACTGTGGAGGAAGGAGACATACAAGGGACACAAAACTGCCATGAACTGCTGGGGGAAAAAAAATCCATTTATTGCTAAACAGGACTCCTTCAAAACCACCTTAAAGGAGCAAGCACCTAAAACAGTACTGAAAAACCACATAAACTGTACAACCCAAGGCTGCCAAGGCATTTTGTACCACCCTTCCCCTGAGTGTGCTTTGTGGAGTTTCGTCTTTCAGTGAAGTCAGGGTGCTCAAATTATGATAAAAGACTTTCATCTCTGGCCATGAGATGTCAAGTCCCCAGTACACAGTTATGATTTGAGAAGGACAGACTGCAAGGTTATCATAGATGGGGCCAGTTTCAAAGCAAGTCATCCCCAATGGTTAAGGAACTACAGTTCTGACCTACATCCAAGCCCATCTTTTTTATTTGTTGGAGACACAGGGGCATGGAGTCATGCTACAGTAGTCTAAAAAACAGAGACAAAACAAAGAACTAAATAAAATAAAAAGAAACAAAACACAAGCAAATAATAACCTGCACCTCCCTTGGCAAGTACAACATGGTCTGTGCATCTGCATGGCCAGAGGACAGAGATGTACCAGCCAAACCTGCACCCCACAACTGCACCTGCCCTTCCCAAGGTCACTTCAAAAAGTTCTCCAGGCTACTCTGTATAGCTCAAGCTGCTCTGCAGGATCTGCTCTTAAATAAATATATAACACACACACGTATTTAAAAACCTAAGTACAATGCCAGCCATTTCTCATGTTTGTTGTGTTTCTGTTCAACCAGCTGCACACAGACTTGCTTGGTAAAAAATACAGCTGTGTAGAAATCCCATTAAGGAGAACAGCTATATTTTTAATTACCTCCAAGGCAAAGATTCCAGCATACAAAAACACAGAAGGGCAATGTTTTGCTTTGGTGGTGGGGTTGGGGTTTGTTTTTTAATTTGTTTAAAAAGTGCTCAGGTCAGTAGCAATTAAAAAATTCCTGCAGTAGCTTAGAATCAACTAAAGCCCAGAACAATCTGTAATAACATCACACAGTATCACCTTATTTATCAGCCCATTGCTCATGAACCACAGATAAAAAGTTTCTGCCCCAGACATAAATAAGCAAAGGCAAATTTACGTCATGCAAGAAAAGCTCTGCAAGGAAAGAAATCAGTGAGACAGGCAGAGATAGAGATAACGTGTTCTTTGGGCTCAAAACACCCAGCTGCTCTGGAAGCACTGCACTAAGGGTGTATCCTACAGGAAAAAATTCCCATGGAGATCACAGGGATGTTTTTAAACCAGATGCAGCAGCACAGAGTTTCTTCTCAAATGTGCAAACTGAAAAGTGTATCCAAGCCTGGAGTTTGTGCAGGATTTTAACCTGCAGCAAGGTCACAGCTCCATGTACCTACACAGGATTCTGCATGCAGCCAGCCTTGGCTCTCTCCACGTAGCTTCTCTTGGAAGAATGGGAATAGTCCATCAGTTTACCCCAGGGGCTCACTTTAAATCTTTAATTTTCTTATGTTCGAGCTGCTCAAATGGAAATCACCTAACAAGCACAGAACAGAGGCTTAGCTCATGCTAGATATAAAGATTAAAAAATCCGGGATTTCCCCATCTCCTTTCAGCCTAACATTAGCAACAAATGTATTTAATTTAAAGAAAAGATAACCACAAAATAAAATAATATATATTTTCCACATACTAAAAATAACTGACAATTGTTAGGGGTTTGTTTGTTTAATAATATATTAATATGAGGAAACTAAGAGGTATTTTCCTTCTTTGTTTCAGCTCAGTTTCACTAAATAGCACATAAAACCCCCAAAGAACATGTCTGAAACTGCAAAGCCACAAACATACCCTCCCCACTTCCCTTCCCAAGTCCTAGTCCCTAATGTGCAACTAGGTAAAGCTCAGGGAAGGAGAAAGGAGTTTTATTAGCAGAGGGCTCAGAATTGGAGGGCAACCACTGAACGTTGCCTGGAGCTAAACCTCTAAAGTTGCTCGTTGGCGAAGTGCGCCCGCCTTTGATCCGCCGAGTTCAGAGTCCGCTCACTTAACCTCCACGGGAAGAGCTGACTTATGTGGTGCAAGATGAGCTCTTTCCTACACTTTCTTCCACAGTTCTAAAAACACTGGCAAACTGACATGCTTTGCACTTTTCCAAATATATTTTAAAAAAAAGCTCAGCGAGAATTTACAAGTGGTGATATCGCTGACGACAACCCACAAACCATCTATCTCCCAAAATGTGATTTTTTTTTTTTATGAGCCAGGTCCATAAGATCCTAAGTTCCAGTGTCAAGGATATCTCCTGAACTAAATATGATAAGCCAACAATCTCACAAAATATTTTAGTGTGTACTTTGTTGAGCATTGTACCAAAATAATTGATACGGAATTGCAGAGAGAGACTGACAAGGTCCTTCCAGAAGAGATTCCCAAAGTATTCCAGTATCTTCCTTGTTTATAGGAAACTTAGGAAAAACTGTCCCAAACACATTTCCCGACACATTTAGGGCAGGATTTTGCAGATGCCTCTGCATGGCGTTGGTGGGGTCCTACTAAACATGTCTGCAGCCTACACTCGCACACAAAAACAACACGTTGGCTTGGTTGACTCTCAGGAAAAACAAGTGGAAATAAGATTGTGCAGTCTGGGTGGAAGAACAGCCAAGTCTGTCTGGTTCTACTGCTCAAAAGTTTTCCATCAGCTGGGTCTTGAAGGTGCAACTCCTATGCCCCAACTATGCCCCCCAAGTACCCAACTTTTCACATGAAAATTTACTTCTGCACTATAATCCATTATCTGCTTATTGCTTATCATCAAAAAACCACCATCATCAGCAGACATCTTCTGTAGCAACCTGAAGCCTCATCCAGTCACTGTGAGCCAACCTTTTGTAGCCCCCAAGCCTCTCAAGTCATCTCAGCTTACTCATCCCTCCAGGCTTTTCTACAGAGAGGAGTCTGCACTAATGGATACGAGTCACAAAGTGGCCCCCAACCTGCCAACACTAAAAAGGAGATGGATCAGAGGGAACCAGATTTTATATCATTAGAAGTTTATCACTGCTTACTTTGATATCACCAGAATGCAAACTAGTCTGGCTAGAATTTGCTTTGGAGAGGTGAGCAAAGCTCTGCTCAACTCTGCCTGCCCACACACATAGGGAGTGGAATGTAAATGCAAAGGTAAAGTGCCCACCCAGTTAAAAAATTATTTCAGAATCCTAATATTAACAGGAAATAAACAGGATGAACCTGCCTCCCCCACCCCTGAGACAATTCTACATCCAAGTAATGACCTGCAGTGAAATGACTTGCAATGCTTCCCATCTAGGCTAGGAAAATTAATTTACAAATAGAGTATTTCTGGCAGTTCTGATGAGACTGATTACAGAAAAATGATGCACTCATGCGACTGAAGTGGGAAATGAGTAATTATCATGGAATCCCAGAATAGTTTGGGTTGGAAGGGACCTTGAAGCTCATCTTATTCCAACCCCCTTGCCATGAGCAGGACACCTCCCACTACCCCAGGTCACTCCATCCAGCCTGGCCTTGAACACTTCCAGGGATGGGGCAGCCACAGCTTCTCTGGACAATTATTTTTGAGACTTCCAAAGACAGAATGAACAACTGCTAACACCAGAACTTCACTAGAGAAAGTGAAAACTGCAAGAGAATATAAACTCAACCCAGCACATGCTTTTTAAAATTGTTTTTAAACTTCTGGCTTAGCTGAGGACATATTCTTGATGCTGGAACTTGTGATATCTTGTGGATGTGGTCTGGGTTACAAAAAATAAACAAATTTGGGAAGCAGGTGTTTTACAAGCTGTCATCAGCAATATCATGACTTGTAAATTAGTCAATATCTTAAAAAGAGACATTAACTTGCACACCTTAAATCCAGAAGCAATGCTCCCCTGGCTTTAGAAAGGTTCCTGTTGGTAATTAAGTTTCTAGCCCTAAACTGCCTCTACTGTTAGAGCTCAAACCAGCAGCTTCAACCGAGCTGCCCGTCTCTTTGTGGGTTTGTTTTGAAAGAAGCTCAATTATGCTCCGGACAATGGCCCGTCTCTTCATTTTGGGTGAATAGGAAGCAAGGGTGCCGTTGTCACCCGGCTTCAATGCAGTCACAACAAAGGGCTCTGAAGTGCCGAAAATAATGGGCTACCTAAAGAGTCCGGGAGGGGGAAGGAGAGGGAGCTCTGCACAGCCACGGTGCCCCTTGTGCTGGCCCTGCAAGCGGGCTGTGAGTGCCAAGGGCCAGGGAGGCAGCACGGGGAGCTGCCCGGGGCTGGGAGGCAGCACAGGGAGCTGCCCCACGGCTGCACCGGGCCGAGGACACGGAGGGGACACAGCTCTGCCCATAGGGCAGAAGGGACAGGGTGGGTTGGTGTAGAAGAAATGGAAAACCAGGAGCCACGAGCTTCAGTGTATGGGTGGGCTTCAGGGGGGAAAGGGGAACGAGAGCAGGA
>NW_005054366.1:254407-255270 GCF_000277835.1 Geospiza fortis
CGGCCCGGCCCGGCCCGGCCCAGCTCGCCTTGCGCAGGAGCTGCAGAGAAAAGCATCGCCACAGACATACATACATTTATTGCTCACTGCTGACTGCTTTCTGTGATTGTGTTTAAAAGTAAACAGGAACCTCTCTATTTAAAAGCACCAGCCTATTAAAAAAAATCAACCCCAAAATAGAAAATCTTTTTAAATTTTGCTGGAATTCTATAGCAGGATGGTTACAATGCTTCCCCCTTTCAGCTTTTCCATCTCTGTCACCACAGAGCGAGCCGGGCTGAGCCATCAGCACCATCGAGCCCGGCTAGATGAATGTGCACAGAGAAACAAACGAACCAAGCAAGACTAAAGAAGAAATCATCACCCCAGTCTTGTTAAAAGCACTGAAAACACTTTGCTTTGCATGGCCAGCTTAGGTGAATGTAGGTAGTTCTGGTGTTCGCTGTATTTGAAGCTAAGAATTCCTTCAGAACGTTTTAATCAGGAAGAACAAGACTCAAACGTGCCATAACAATATCAGTACTAATAAATCATGGGCTGTACAGTATCCTACTGTTCATAGCTACAAAGGGGAATTTCCAAAATGTTTTTTTCAAAAAGAAAAAAGGAAAAAAAAAATGAAAGAAAATGTGCACAGAAGTGATGCATGAAGGAAGGTGAAGAACCACCTGTTATGCTCAGGACTTGCACAGATCCAGGAATATTAAGAAAAGCATTTCTAGGCATTGCCCAAAAACTGAATAATTAATGATAGATGGTGAAGGAAGCCAAGGCCTGACCAAGGACCTTATTTCATTATCAGAAAATAATGTACTGAAATTGTCACCATCTGAGTTACTTATTTCTGATTTTCCTGGTAAACA
>NW_005054366.1:255280-269428 GCF_000277835.1 Geospiza fortis
ATGAGCAATTCTCCTGCTAAACAATAAATCATGAGTTTAATCCACTTCCTACAAAGCCATTTAATAACAGACTTACTTCTACAGACAACTTTCCAAGAAGATAAATTAATTCCCTTAAGAAAGCAGTTTCTTATTCCAAAGTTACAATAATTTGACAATGTAAAAGATGACAAATAATATCTCTCTTCCGTTCTGCTAACCCTCCAGAGGGGCCCCAGCCCAAACAGCAGGCAAGTGGGAGCAGGCATCTGCCCAGCTCACCAGCAGGAAAAGGCAGCCTGTCCTCCTGCTTTTCATTTTGCACTGGGTAGGAAGAAAGGAAGGATCACATTTACACTAGTGAAAAAATAAAGGTCTTGCAGAACTAACTCAAGATCCCAGCTACATCTTTTATCACCAAAACAGTTTTCTCTCTAGACCAGAAAAAATAAAAATAAAAGACTTGGATTAACACAAGCTCAAACTTGAATCAAACAGATTAAATATGTAAATATTTCCATGTCAACGTTTCAAAAAGTGCCCACAGAATACTGTGAGATGGTGCAAGATCCTCAGCACTGATCCGTCATCTCACAGGCATTTCAAAAGAGAATTTCCAAACTCCCAACCACGTAACCATTAGCACACCTGATTCAGCTGGATGTCTGCAGTTACCAAAAGGAGTTTACTCCATACATACATGCATCAATCATCTAAGACTCAGAAAGCACTTAAAAAATGCAGGCAGTGTCCACCCTGCTCCCACCCCTCATCACCCTTCAGGTTCCATCTCCTCTTGTCACACATCTGTGAAACCTCTAAGTCAGTTTTTTAATCCATAGTGTGGCTTCTGAAGAACCAGTACTGTTACCAGAGCCAAAAACAAACCACAGCTGGCATCTCTCCCCTGAAGAGCTATCTGTGAAATATTCTGCAAGTTGTCTAAGTCTAAAGCATACTTCTGGAGAGAAATTCCCACTGGCATTTGATGAATATGTTGCTCCCCACAGGTGTGATCATTGGAGATTTTCTACTCTCAAAAAAAGAGCTGAACCCACAAGCCCTGCAGGAGAGCACGAACACATCAGCACCAATTTTCTATGGGTGTCATTTCCATTAACACTGGTGGAACCATTTTCACTAAAACAGCACTAGCAAGGGCAGAAGACTGTAACACCAAACTCGTGTTCATCATCTAGACCTCCTGCAAGACAGGTAAATCAAAGGGCAGCACCCATCCACCTGCTTGTTTGGCCCAAATCATCTAGAAGGAATTTTTTGTTTGGCCAAGACACACACTGGACAGTTCCACACTCCCAGTGTACAAGGCCACATGCCCTGAGCCACTGTACACTGGCCACATTTTAAAAGTACCAACTACCATGAGCATTCATGTTTCTATTTATGTATGTACATATACATATAAAATACATATACAGACATTATATATTTATTTTAGCCTGCTTCATAGCACAGCATCCCAGGAAACAACCCAGGGGGAAGGAAGTTCCTACATTTCCCTTAAATTTTGTGGCTATGGCCTTAAAGTACATCTTTTGCAGAGGCACTGATAGATAGTCCCTGGACAGCTTCAGAAGGGAAACAGCCCCTTCAGGTACCCCCAAAACAAACAATAAAAAACCCAAAACCCAATCCAAACTTCAGATTATGATATCCTTTAAAGCTCTGCAATACCCTGCTTTTGTATTAAAAGCAGATCAAGTTTTGCAGATAAACAACACACTGGGTTGTTTTTGCAGCCTATAAACCACAGCTCTTCCTCCTGTTTGTGAATTAGATCTCGTAGAGCAAAAATGGCAAACTAAACGAGGTGCTCCCTGTCTTAACATCAATCCTCCGTGAGTTCAAGCAGCAGAGATATGCTCTTTGTCACAAATATCCATGTCACCTGTATCCAAACCATGAGCCACAAGACACATCCCAACACTCCATAGCTGAAGTCGAGCTTCTGGGACAAAACCAGAAGCCACAAGCTGCAAGTGCCAGCGATCGTATCTTGCAGGAGGAAACCTGGGCTCAGATCTCAACAATCTACCAAGACCCAAGACAACATTAGGTGATGTAAATAACTTGTTCACCTTAAATGAGAAACTCTAGGAGACAGCTTAGTACTTAATATACATCAAAACCATTACTTCTGCAGCCAGCCAGAAAGCCCACATATTTTTCTATTTTTTCCCTGGGGGTGTCAGCTCAAAGTCTCTTACATAGGCTGAACACTGGCTTATGACTAGTAAAACAGCTTTTATACATTCCTCTTCCACTTAAACATCATTATGTACTTTCCTGCAACTTCACCATGATCAAAGTCCTCACAAAACAGCAAAACAAAGTGACAAACAGGATGTATACTTAGAACTTCAGTTGTGCTGGCAAAACACACAGTATCATTTACGTTCCATTTCAGATCAGTTTGTCCAAAAACTAACCAGTACAAATCATATTATGTTCATACCAGCAGGAAAAAAAAGATAAGATATACAAAAACAAGCAGAGCAAATGAGTTTCCATCTCTGTCACCAAACAAGAAGAGACTATTTCTGTTAGCAAAGATAAAGCAATTGGAGACAAAAGTAAGGAATTAACATTTCCTCTACCCTAGCAACCACCATCAGGAGGTGTATGGCTTGCAGCCAGGCTGTCCTGCAAAACACTGGAGAGATCACATGCAAGAGTTAAGCCAGTATCAACTATTCCCTGTGTCCCAACCCCAGAGAACAGTCCTTGAGTCACCACCAGAACAGGAACTTCACTTATCTCCATTTTATCTCAGCACCAGGTCACCCATTTTATTGCTGTGTGGACACTGATATTCTTGTACTTCCCATTTTTTCACTCACCTGTCAGTCCACTCCTCATCACCTCCAGCCCATATTTCAGCACTGTAACTGGGACTGCAGGTGTCACCACTTGATCTCAAAGCATCTCTTTGTGGCTCAGTTAGAAATTCAAGAGTGTCCAGTACTTTCCACAGTTGATACTGGAAGGAGAAGCAGGACACCTTACAGAGCACACTTTTATTCTCTTATGGAAAGAACTGGTGCTGACTTAAGTTAATTCTCACGCCCCTGGAGTACTCAACCAGTATCAACAGGACTATTCACAAATTTGAAGTGCAGTATAGTCTTAAAGCATTTGCTGAAGACAAACATTCATCAGTTATTTTGTTTCTTAATTGAGGTTCTCCACAAATGGTTTTGCTGTGTATGACACAGAGGCCAAACACAACAGCAGGGGTTTGTCTCTCTGTGTAGTTTTCTAATACTGTCAGAAAGCTGCTTCATAGCATGATTACATTTACCTATCAACTTCCATATTACTTTTTTTGTGCTGTCACATTCCTAAAGGAACTCCTTGGACATCCTCTTGTCTGCTCTTCCATCAGATGGAAGATGCTCACTTCTGCCTCCCCAGTTACCTTCTAATTTTAGCAAGTACTCTTCCAGACCCTCTTTTTCCACATTGCCCACAAGTCACCCAGTGTGATGCACACAGTACAAGTGCAGAGAGTTCACCCCTGATGTTCTACCCAGATTTGGATGCACCTACAGGAGGGAGATCCTAATCTAGTGTCATATTTACTCCTAATGTGGATTTGTACCTCAATGTGCTGTGGTAACAACAGCCACCAAAATGGAAACCTCAGCAGGGCATGGAACCTGTTTTCAAGCATTACCCAATGCGCACAATAGTTTTAATTATTATCATAAACCAGTTTTACTCTAAGCTGTCAGCTCTAACAAGAGTCTGTCCAAGGCAGAGGAACCTCCCCAAACTTATTTGGGTACAGTATTTAGCTGACTTAATTTGAAGCTACTTTTCCCTTCCAAACACGCACGCCTACTCAGCAAACGGCAACCACAGCTGACTCAGAGGAGGAGGACAGGCTCCTCAGCGTTTTTCTTCCTGCACAAGAGAAAAACAAGAGGGCACAACACTCACTCCCTCTTTCCTCCCAATCACAGCCAGCTCAAACAGCACTGCCTCTAAACAGAGCCAGGAGAAACCTCTTTCTGGGATACAAGCAGCAGTAAAACCTCTGGTCCCAAGGCAAACAAGCATCCTCAGTTGAAGCCTGGGGAGGCTATGGGTTTAAAAAGCCGTGTGGAAAGCCAAACTCCATATCATTCCTCTTCCCACACACACAGACTCAAAGGGCAGAACCAGGCCACCCTCTCCTCTCCCCTTTCCAGGCGCCTCACGCCTGGAGCGGCTTAAAACAGACACGGGGCCTCAAAAGGCCGGAGGAGGAGGCACCGAGCTGCCCTCCCTCATCCGGCACTCGCGCTGCTCAGCCCTTCCTCTGCTGCACCCCTCCTGTTGTTGCTGCTTGTTTTCCTGACTCGGAGCACAGAAAGCGCCAGCCTGCCACAACCGCACCCTGGAATAAAAAAAATCATAAACACGGGCTGATTTACATGCATGCGTTACTTGGATAAACACATCCCTGGCACTGAAAAATCCTCTGGTACAGCAAAGCACCACCTCTGCCCGGAGAGCTGCTGCACAGACAGCACAACATCCCAGTCAGGCACCTGGAGCACAAAAGGCGCTTCCATATTCCCAGCAACAAGGAGCAAGAATCTGCCCCATGGACACATGAAAGCAGCAACTCCAGAGAAGCATTACAAGCCTTAAAGATTGATAAAAACTCATCAATCTTCACGCAAAAGAAATGTTGATGTTTTCCAAAAGTGCAAGAAAATACTGTACACGCCCCACAGCCACAGAAACCTGTTGTCCAAAGCATTAAAAATTTCAGTCAACAACATCATCTTTCCTTTCTAAGGAATCGAGACTGCAAATGAAACACGGTCCACAGCTTTTTCTAAGAACTTTTAAGTGATTTCTGTGTGCAAGATTTCAAAACACTCCTGAGATGGCCAATTTCATTTCATAGGGGAAAGTGGAAAGACAGATTTCCAGCTGTTGGTTTAATTACTGATGAGAGTGAGGAAAAGCACCTTAGAGAGCTTTGATGCCCTGTCACACCAGCCTCATATTCCTCAGAGCAGCTGGTCATTCCACACAATGCTGCATGCGGGACACAAGCTTCAGAACTGAGCCTCTCAGGACAGGACACATTTTCAAATCAGAGTTATTCAAACTTACACACACACATTCAATACTTCTATACTTTTGTGAAGTCACTAGAAAATAACTTTTCCTAGCGCTTTGCCTTTGCACTGCTTTAAAATCCACACAGCAAATACAACAGAAGCACAGCATTCCTCTATGGGGTGCAAATCCATTTCAACCTCACTTGGCTACTCTTCTAAAGGATTCTTGGATTTTAATATCCACTGAAAAAATGCACAGCTACTCCTTACAGCTACACTTAGCTCACTGTACAGAGAAGGGTAAGCAGCAGAGCCCTCTGCTCAGGGGCTACACGAGGAGGATTTTCACAGAGGAACTCATCATTTGCCCCTGCAACACAACAGGACAGTGCCAGGCTGTGACAAACCATCCCCTGGGACCATTCCTTGATCATCCTGATCTCCAAGTCCTGCTAACTCACTGGCTGTCCCCACCAGAGCACAGACTAAAGGACAGCCAATACACCACCTTCCTCCAGCTTTGGAAGAAGCAACACCTTTCGAACTACTCTCAGGAATCCTCCAGCAGAGCATGGAGTGGTGCATGCCAGGAATGGAATGCTGAGGAAGGATCTGCACAACATGACGTGGAAATTGTCCTGAAACTGTAGGATGTTTGTATCAAACATTGCTCTACAATGAACTTTGACTTCTCTGAACTTCCCTTTGTTTTCCAACACATGGATTTAAAGCTGTCTCTACCCAACAAGACCCACTCCTGACTGTTCTCCTGCATGACAGGCTTTCTGGATTTTTGTGCTTAAGGTAGGAGGAGATGTTTGAGTTAATATGACCTTAATTACACTATGAGCTGCTCATCATTATCAGCTCAGTTTCTGGCAGCAGGTCCCCACTGAGCAGACACTCCCAGCTGTTGGCTTTGCTGCTCCTCACCATGCTGAGATTATGAAAAACAGTTATAGCTCCCTCCCAAATTAATACAATACTACCAGGGGAAAAAATTAATTTAACTGACAAGCTGCCATTACAGCATTCATCTTCCCCTCCTCTTCTGCCACAAGTTAGTACCAGTAAGGACTTGTTTGAACTACAGAAAGTCAGAGAAAATGGTGTCATCACCAGATAATATAAACTGCCAGACTACCTGTTCCTTTCAGCTACAGAACGAACTTGCTCATGGGAAGGGGAACTAATACAGAGCAATACAAGTTCACAGCAGCCAGTGGCTCTAAGATGCACAGCCACGTGTTCAGGCTTTTCAAAAGCCAAAACCATGCCGAGCTCAGGTCTCAGCCTTTCAAAGGCACTTCTGTGTATGACAAGAGATGGGAATCAGTAACTTGCCCAACAGGTAGGAAACACATTGATCCCATATCCAAAGCACCAGCACTGCTGGCTCATCACACACTGCCTGTGTGTGGCTTCACACGTACTGAAACTCAGGTTGTCGCTGTACCATCAATGATCCCTAAGCTAAATTAAAAGGATTAATTAGCCCACTGCCAGCTCTGCAAGGATGGCATTCCTAACACAGGCTCATGCAAAGGCAGGAATGGAAAAAGAACTGAAAATCAAGTCTGAGACAGCTAAAATGTGAGGTTATTTCCTGCAGCCAATTAGGCTAAAGATGCAGTTAAAGGTCTGCTTTTCCTAAAGTGCAAGGTGTGGCAGGTCATTCTTGAACTGCCATCTAGACTGTTGTAAGCTGTGACACTCTTTTTAAGATTTATCCACAAATAACAGATTTGACTGTCCTGAAAATTTTTTCCACATGCTGCACTTTATTATTCTTCACTTCAAAGCTCTGGAAATTCAGAAGCCTGAAATACATTGCAGTTAATAGCACTTCCAGCTTCTTAGATCTCATTACAACCTGAGCTACCACTGCAAGTTAACTTCTAGTCAGTTCTGGCTCTTCTCCCACCCAAAACAAAGTTTACTTTTGCATTCTTAGTTCCCTGACTACATTTGCCTATTTTAAAGTAGCAGAATTTTTTTATTGTTAAAAATAACTACCATAAATCAGTTGGGAGTTGCAGTTAAAATATTTGACTGTATGATAACTAGACAATAAGAAAGTGATGACAGACTGCAACTAAACCCAGCAGAAGAAACATGCATCTATCCACTTTTTTCTCTTTTCTCTTTTTTTACCTTCTTTCTGAAGGAGCCAGAAACAAACTACTTAGAGATTACAAATGCATTATTCATTTGTATATAACATTGCACATATACACAGAATATACTATACATACTCATACATGATCACAATATATTCAATTTGCAAATTAAAATAATGCAGTAACTTGTGTTTTGAACTAGTCAGCAACACACAAAGTGCAGCAATGAGACCACTAAAGGTGAGGTTATTTTCACTCAGCTGAGGGGAAAGCTCTGATCACAAATTATCAGAGAACCTACCAAATGCAACAGAAAATGTATAAGTTTTAACAATTAGAAAAGTACTGAGGTTAAAGGCTGAAGAATGCAAATGCCATCAACTCTTTTAGCACTGAGAGGGGTCCCAGAGAGAAATCTGCTTTGAGGGGAGAAAAAATTCAAACAAAAAAAACTCCTCTGGATGGCGGAAGTTGAAATGTTTCCTAAACTGTCTGGATGAAGGAAAAAAACAATAAAACTAACACCTGAAAAGTAAAACAGAGTTACAACTAAAGCATGGACAAACCAACATCCCATAACTGTGAGTGGCCAGTCAGATGAGTGGGGAAGAAAAACTTCCCCCATCTTAGAAACAGGAAAAGTTGTACTGCAGACCAGTCATCAGGAAACCCTAGAGGAAACGAGTAGCTTTATCTCACTGAGCCCCTACAGACTTTTCAGGAAGTACTCCAGGAAATAATGAAAGGCTTCCCTGGCCAGCCGTGGCTGCCAGCAGAGACCCAGCAGCCAAGTGAGGTCTGAGCAGCGAGGGGCAGGGGTCCAGGTGGTAGATCTGAAGCCTTCTTCCCTCTAGGGAGCAATAAAGAGGCTTCAC
The DNA here is from genome assembly GCF_000277835.1 of Geospiza fortis. Classification (NCBI taxonomy): domain Eukaryota; kingdom Metazoa; phylum Chordata; class Aves; order Passeriformes; family Thraupidae; genus Geospiza; species Geospiza fortis. The sequence goes on from NW_005054366.1 coordinate 263,336, forward strand.
CATGTGGGATGCACTCCATCCCCTCTCAACAGGCTGATTTGGCCAAGGGCAAAAACCTGCCACTGATTAGAACAACGATCTTAGCCAACATACAAAGGATTAAACTTGAGGGAGAAAAAAGAAAATAGGACATTTACAGTCTATTTCCATCTCTTTTGGTAACATGAGATGCAGTTTATTCCAACAGCAAGCAAAAGCTTTCAGTAGAGCGCACAAAACATGAATATTTTCTGTTGTGTGGGTTTCACAAGTCTGGTGTGGCCTTAAGGGAAACTCCAAACCACTGCTCAGGTACTGCACAGCTTTTGAGCCATCCAAGCCCTGCAGCCACCTCTCCAGCAGCACTGACAAAAACACAGCACTGGGATGACTAAAGCCATCAGGTGATGCTTCCAAGCAGCACCAACTGTTGCTCCAACTGCTGCTCTGGCAAAGGGCTGAGATGGCATCTGACACGTTCAGAGACATTGACCAGGCTCTGGGAATAAAACAAACCAACCTCACTGCTCTGAAAGCAGAGCACTGGATTTCACACACAAGTTTTGGGTGGAATCAAGACACCAGTGAACAAAGCACAAAGTTAAGTGAACTCTCTCAGCAGCCTTTTGCAGGTAACAGACCTGCAGCACAGCTCTTTAAATCCGAAAAAAAACTAAGTAACTGCATCAACACCTTTATTTTTAAAACATTCAAGCTAATTTTCAGAATTATTTACTATTGATGTGTATATATGCATCACTGATTCATTTATAACATTAGAAAGACCAAAATGTGTAGGTACATATTAGACCCCTTTCCTGGGCTGATCCCCAGCAGGTTGAGCAAGGGGATTTTCCTCCTCTGCTCTGGTGAGATCCCACCTGCTGTGCTGCCTTCGGCTCTGGGGTCCCAAACATCAGGAAAACGTGGAGCTGCTGGAACAAGCCCAGGAGAGGCCACAAAGATGCTCCAAGGGAGGGAGAAGCTCTGCTAGAGAAATAGGCTGAGAGCTGGGTGTGTTTTTGTAGAAATCACCCATTTTTGTCTACCCTGGCAATGAATCAGTATCACAATACACTATCCTGGTGCTTGTTGTGTTGGGATTTGAAGAAATTTAAAGAACAGTCTATCAAAATTAGTGTAAGTCAGCGATACAAGCCTGGAAGGCAAGCACTGAGATCATTATATAGCTCAATAAATGTGACAAAGGATCTGCTTCTACTCCAGCCACAAAGCAAACTCCAGTTGTTGGGGAAAACTCCAGATGCAAAAGCTGCCCAGGAAGCTGCAGGATCCACACATGCCAGCCTCTGAACCACAGCCTGAACCTTACAGAACTCCACGGGGTCACAGCTGCCTGAAGTACCAGCATTTCTGTGAACCTCTAAAATCAGAGCTGAATCCCTCCTACTCCATTCCTCTCACTGCATCCTTTTCCCAAAATGAACTGCAAATCTTCTGTACACTCAGTGAGGGGGAAAAAATAAAGAAAAAAGGTTTATATTCATCTCATGCATTAGCTTTTCATGAGCTCTGTTACAAGCTGTCCATACAGCAACGAGAATTTACTCTTTAACCTTAACTCCTAGCAACATTTTCAAATTCTGGTAGCAGCATCTTTGATGCCTAAAGACTAGGCTGACTTTGGCAGCCAGGGGAGAACGTATCTATGCATTGCAAATAAATGCTTTTCCATTTCTTCTATTCAAACGGTGCAAATTATTTCTGAAGTTGCAGATTTTAGTTTTAGGCAAGTAAAGGTGGAAAAAAGGTTTGCAACACCATAATGAGAAAAACCAGTAGGCAGACTACCAGACAACCAGACACCAGAATAAATCCTTGATAAAGTCTATGTTTGTTCAAGTAATTCATCAAGAACTGAAGGAATTTGAGGAATACCTGCTTGATAGATCAAAAAGTCAAGGAAAATGATAACAGAAATATTTAACTGTTTACATTTATTTTGTTTCCAGCCTTTTTTTAAGGAAAACCCTGCTGCACTGCATGAGGCCAACTGACACTTTTAGTGTCAGCTATGCTCTCTGCAGACACCTGTAATTCCTGCGCTTTCACCTGACTGCACACTGCCTCCTTGCACTCAGACCATGCTCTGTGTGTGCAGAAAGCAACCCAGGGCTGGTGAAACCTCAGTGTCTGCTTCTCCAGAGCTCTCCTGTGCTCTCAGGCGGGGAGCAGCCCCAGCTCCAGGACACACTTGGGGAGAGCATGGCTGGTGGTTATGTCAGAGGACAGCAAGTCTGGCATCACACTTCTATTTCAAGCGATGCCAGGGACTGTGACCTTGAGCAAGTCACTTCACCAGCTGTTAAGGTACAGACTTCACTGTGCAAGGAGGAGCTGGGATGCTTTAATCCTTTCAGAAACAAGGGGTTGCATGCTTTCAAGTACTGGATTAATCACTATCTAGATTACTTTTTTCTTTATCTCAAATGGATGCTTTATCCTGAGGACAATGAAAATTCACAAGGCTCATTGCTATAAAATACTGCATTCATAAATGCTAGTGTTAAAAACTCTTGTGTGCAATTATTTACCTATTTTTAATCAATCATCACAACTGACATCGACTCAAAATGCATTTTGTGGCTTTGCTTCATGGCTACTTTTTACTCCTGCCTTTCAGTGGAGTGAAACTTTATCCACCCCAAAAGATCACACTTCTCAGTTTCCCCTTTCAGCTGCAGAAGCATCCCAGAGCAGTGCTTTGGGCTGGGGCTGATCCTTCTAGAGATGAGGAGATAAACCAACCATTTTTGATTAAAACAGAAAAACATTCTTATTCATATCAGGCCATTCCCCACTGCCTTGTTTCTTTTCTTAAAATTAAATAAACAGGACTTAAATTTAGAGCTAAAACTAAGTTGACAGTGACCCTGTTATAACAACAGTACTTCAAGTGCTTTACAGTCCAGTGCCAGTTCAAAGTTTAGATTCTGGCCAACTGACCATTGGAGAAATAAATTAATATTTCATTACATAAATAAATTTCAATAAACTGTTCTGGTTTGAACTCCCCATCTTTATCAGGAACACGAGGTAAAGCAAACACTCTTTTTCCAGAAAAAGAACATCCATAAATTCAAAAGGAAACAGTAGGTTTCAATGATGGAAAAATATTATTCAGCATCCCAGTTAACCACAGAATGTCACTGCTGATCTGCTGGCAGCACACTGGCAGACAGGTACTTAATTCTTAGAGGGGTTTGTCTCAACCCCTTTATTCTATGTACACTGGAGCTGTCAAATCATTAGAAACAAGTTTAAAGATCGTTTATCCAACATGCAATTTTATTTGTTCCCCCCAATCAATCCAGAACTTTAATTTCATTTTAACCACAAAAGCACAGAGAACACTTGTCTTTACAGCAGGGCTGTGCTCACACACCTCTGACAGCACACAGACTTGGGTGGCTTCACCTGTCATTCCAGACAAGGCTCCTTTTTTATTTACCAAATTTGCATGGCGGGACACAGCTTCCCTCCAGGATTATTTTCTATTTCCAGGTAGCAAAGCTGTCCCTGAACAAACTGCACTATTTCACAGCTATCTATAGCACATAGCAGGCAGCAAGTAATTTTAATCCCAAATCCTCTTCCCGCTTCCTGACACCAACAGCTTTCAGATACAGCATCTCTGGCTGAGAAACGTTGATGAAACAGCATCTTTGGATAAAAACCACTGGATTATTCCCTGCAGCAGAACACGAACCATCTCAGCTTTGTCAGGCTCTCCTCGTGCTCTCACAGTAGCAACGAAGAAGGGTTCACCTCCAAAAGCAACACCTTTTGTTTGCAGCTGGAAAAGCTGAATCACTGAGCCCCAGAACCCCAGCTTTGCATAAATGTATCCCAGGTGGTGAAAAATATCCTGAAATCCAGTCTGAAATCCAGCTCCACCTGAAACCCCCAGCACACCCCAGCACCCTGAGCAGCCCCTTTGGGATTCCAGGTTTTAGGGAACAAGTGCCAGCAGCAGCTCAGCCTCTGTTTTGGTGGGTGATCTGGCAACCTCTGTGACTGCCCCACAAGCTCCACATCTCCCTTTCTTGCTTTCCTACCACCTCTCTCCCAGCAAATCTCCCAGAAGGAAAATAAGGTGTGGACAGATTTATTTGCCAAGTTAAGTATCCATAACTTGTTCCACGCTCCTAATCCTTGCTCAGAAAACATAACCTCCATAAGTGAGAGCAAAATATATGCAAGAACATGAACCAATGCAAAACACCTCTAATTTTAGATGTTCTGCTCACATTAAACTAATCAGGCTTATTAATATTTTTAAATTATTTCAGTCACTTCATTTTAAAAGGGCTTTTTGCAATAAGTCTGGTTACATTTTGTTACAAGTTTCGCCCTACTTAGTCAAAGCTTAATAAAGAGAATTTTCTTTTTTTTTTTTTATTTAGTAACAACATTTACAGAGCTGAGAGGTGCCCCAAGAATGGGACTGCCAGAATGAAGAGAGTGGTGACATGTATAGATTTTTTTTCTTATTTTAAGGAGTTCTGTAACTGCATTTATTGACTACCCAGTGAGTGCAGTTCTGCAGTGGTCTATTTTCCTGTACCAATTACTAAGAAATTTGAAAGTGAGAACTGAGCTTTACATCACAAGTTCTCACACTCCCACTGAGCAACTACTACAACTGAAGAAACTGCAGAATCCCAGTATTCCAGAACAAGGAGGGGAAGAGAGAGGGGAGAGAAGAAAACGTGAAGACACACAAGCTCCTCTGTCCACAGAGTGGCAGAAGCTACACTGAAATCAGTGCCACGAGTCTTAACCTGTGATACTAAAATTACAGCTGATTGGGGAGGAAGATTTGTTTGGAGAGGGGAAAAGTGTTAAAAAGTTAAATTTTTCTCAAGTTCTCCTCCAGTACTCAGAAAAATGTTTAGTATTCCAAGAGATTTCTGGCTAATACTTCTAGCATTATGCCCCCTCTCATCCCAGCAGAACCTGTAACTTTTCATGACTGATACAGAGGGATGGAGAGAGAGATGCTCCAAGGATGGCTGTTTTCAGTAACAAAAGCACATATTTGGATCACTTTCTCAATCTAAAACTACTCCCAGGCTCCCAGGTTACAATCAGGACAAGTCTATTCCATGTTCCCTTATTACCCAGCCAACACTAACTGAATGCAGACTTAGAGACTTCACTCCAGGCTAAAAAGTTACAAAGAGCTTAAGACCTCCAAACATCCAGAGCTGCAGACCAGGTTTCAGCCCTGCCTCTCATTTCCCTGTGTTTCAAAGTGAATCATAACAATCCTCTAAATACTTAAGAGTTTCCCAAGGCTGTGCTTGTTAAAAATCTGAGCACTGAAAGAACTTTCTAGGGATTTTGTCATGTACTTTGACTACCTCCAAGTTAATAAAAACATTCTGTCTTCAAAAAGACTCCACTGGAAGATTTTTACTGAATCAGAGGGACAAAATTACCGAAAATGAAAAATTGGCTTTTTAGCCCATGAGAAATAATTTGTGGGAAAAGTAGATCACCTCTTTCCTTGTTCTTTGTAAAAGAAGCCTGAATACATTCTCTATCACGCCAATCCTATAGGACTGAGTTGAATACAGAAATCATGGCTGAGATTATGGACTGATGTCTACAATGCTCCAATCATCCTCCTCTACAGATCTGGTGGGACAGATAACTTTAACCTGGATGGTACAGGCAGCATAAAAAAGGAGATCAGAAACCCCAACTATCTTTCCTCTCTTCTGGAAATTCACACCCTCTAGAAAAAACACATGTTTAATCTCCTACTCTTTTACTATCGACAGTCTTCCTACGAGCACATGCAAAGGCCCTGCTTCCCGTAGATTTAAACATTACCACGGCATTCTTGTCCCTTCCTGCCTCCAGGAAATCTGAGCAATTTGTAGAAAGCATTTCTACAGCTTCCCTCCTCCTCTACTCCAACAAGCTGCTGCAGCACTAGAACCGGCGCAACTCAGCGTACACAAAAGATAAATGCTCCCAAGGATATCAAAATCACTTCTCCAAATGCAGTTCAAGGCAAAGGCAGAAGCCACTGGCACCCTGAGTGCACAGATGAAGGAGGAGCTGCAGGAGCACTCCCAGCCC
>NW_005054366.1:269464-300760 GCF_000277835.1 Geospiza fortis
GGAGGAAGTTAGCACTCCAATTATTCCACCAGCTCTTGAGAGGAGGTGGAGCGACTGCTGGCACAGGAGCAATAGAAAACAGCTGGGAATCAGCAAAGTCTCAACAAGCACAGGATGTAGATGGACAACAGCTAAATTCATTTACTGAAATGACTTAAGCTCTTTTGTAAGCTTTAGCCCTGGCCTCAGATATGCCAGACGATACCCTGGTTACTCAATCTCAGGCGTTTCAGCCAAGGGAGAAGTAAAACATCCAATACCCTCCCCTTGTGCAGCTCCTCCCACCCAACCCCCCAAAAACCCCTCTAACAGACTCAAGGCAGGTTTAGGGTTTCTCCAAGGGGGGGTGAGGGGAGAATAAAAAATAAATAAATAAATAGAGTTGGCAATTCCTTCCACACTACTTCCTAAGAAGGACTTATTTAAAGGCCTTTAAAAACCCCATAAGCTAATAAATTATTACATCAGGGAACAGTAACTCATTATCTTGCTTAGCAAAGTCAGAAGTAGCCAATTTAGGCAGCCGAAATTTCCATTGATAGTTAACCCTCACTTCACAGCCTTTGGAGGGAAACAATATCTGTGCCAGAAGCAGGAGCTGCAGAGGTAATCCAAGCTGGCTGTGCAGTCCATCTCAGTGGGAACAAGCTGAGACAACTTGAATTTCCTCCAGCTCAGCTGCAACCTGCCATCCTTTTCACCAACACACCTACTTGACCCCCACAATACAATCATCATTTTAACATGCTGCAGAAAGACTTAAAGTGACAGCTTCATTTGCTGTATATAACTGATTTTTTATGTGAACAAAACGGTTTAGTGGTTGTAAGAGACAACATGACAATAATAATCCCACCTCAGTATGATTTAGAAACTCCCAATATTGGAGTGTTGTTCTGCCTTCAACAGTTCAAACTCTGAAATGCCCTGTCCGAGGCAGACTTGTGCTTGGGAAGCGTTACAAGAAGATTACTCCTAGGTGGTATTCCAGTAACAGCAGCAGTTTTGCTACACTTAATGTCCTACTTCTGCCTGACATGTCTTAACTAAATTTAACCCACTAATCCCAGCACACCTGAGACAGACAGCAGCCACTAACACTATCACTCCTACCTTAAACAGGAACACAAACCACAGAGTAAGATTACTCAGATTAAGTGATTGACTCGAGGTCAGAGGAAGTATATTGTCTGTCCTGAATGCGAGCTCTGGACGAGGTAACTCCAGCCCTGAGCTTGAGCCACAGACCCTTCTGGATTTCTGCATGCTGCTGCACCAAAGCACATCTCCCTCCCTGCTTCCTCTCCCAGCACTGCCAATCACTGTGCATACTTGCTCCTGCATTTCAGCAGGGCAGATTTGGAGGCTGTGGCTGCCTCCTGTTCCTTGGGCCAACACGAGCTCTGAGGAAGCATCTCACAGCTGCACATTTGCCCTCAGCACTCACCACAGAGCCAAGGTTAGCTCTAACACTGCACAGCCCCACAGTAATTGGCTTTCCACAGCCAGGGAGACTTCATGTCTCCTTCTCCTTTAGCCATGCAGCAGCCTGAGGCACCAAACCCTCGCTGCCAGGCTCCCTGTTCCAGCCAGCAGCCGCCCAGGACCCAAGGAGAGAAACAAGGGAACACTTTACATGGTATGAAGGAGCTCACTGGCAATTCCACCAAGCAAGCAGATTTAATGAGCATTTTAAACCATTAGGAAAAACAGGTATTGGCAACATCTTCCAGCACATCAGCTTGTTGTCCAAAAGGGCAAAGCAAACCCATTTATTTCCAGAGCCATGGAGGAGGAAAGAGCTCCCAGTCTGGAGCAGCACTCAGTGTAAAGTGATTGAATCCACAACCAGCACTTCAGTCACCTTGGGAAAGAGACCTCCACATCCACCACACTATTTCAACACAGTGACCACTGCAAATGAACAGCATCTGGGCATTGTGGGCTGCCTGAGAAGTCTCTGGTTAGGACAGAAATGAAGCATAAGCAACAATTCAAACAGAGTAACATCAGACAAGACTGATGACTACTAGCCTGGAACTGCTCAGCCCTCTAAATTGGTAGTCTGTAGGGTGAGAGAGGGTAATTAAAATATAAAAGATTCACGAGATTAATTACCTTGCACACAGTATAAAAATATTTGTGTGCATATTATACCTCTACTTCTTTCTGAATATGCAAAAAGCTCTGTATACATTATCCCCTCCAAACAAACGCCCCCTACACAGAGCATGGACACCAAGAATATGAGTGTAGGTCTGTGGAGTGCTCTTCAGGATGTGTCAAAATTCTTCATATTTAGAAGGCTGCACTGGGCCTACAAAAAGGAAAAGCTGTGCCCTAGAACACATGTCAGGTGAGCCCCATTCCTTAGCTACAGGTGCAACTGGGGACATATCCTGAAGCCCCTGTCAAAGGCAGTACTGGAATATGACAACCACATGGCAAATGAAGCACTTGGATATGCAGGAAAGGCGCTGCTGGACAAGATTCATAATGAAACCAGAATTTTAAAAGACCCTTCTTATTTCTGCTTGAACTCACTGGAATGAAGACTTAAAAAACTTTCATTGAGAGCAGACCACGTATGTTGTATTCCTAAAGGAAAAGACTATATATTTGATTCACTACCTACCCTTTTTGTCTCATCTCTTTTTCATTCTATTTCCTGCCAAAGCATCAAAATCACAGGAAAAATAGGTGCCTAATACTGAGTTAATCAAGTATCTGCACATCACCATGCCAGATGCTTTTGATACTGTGCTCTCTACAAGCAAAAATTGAAATTACCAAGATTGGTCAAAGTAATAAACCATGGCTCTGAAAGTCACCAGAGATATAAATATTTTCTCATCTTATTAGTTGTTCCCATTTTGCTTTTCACAGAACACTACAAATATGGCATTTTTTAAAAATCACTGATTTTAGTCCTGTCTCATTTGTAGTTGCCATGGATGCAGTATTTTGTTCTATTCTGCATTAATAGTTTGACTGTTAACTCTCGACTCACGCACCCTAAAAACGTGGAGCTGCAGGAAACCCTGGTCCTTAGGCATAAGGGAAGGTGGGGCCATACAGGATTCAGCACTAATTCTGAAAATTCATGCTTCATCTTCAACAGATTATTGTGGTGCAGACACTCTTAGCACAGAATTTTAAATATGAGGAAGGAATACACTCCAGTATTAAAAATTCAAGGGCCTAACCCTTTTCCACATACTTTTTATTCAAATCTGCCGGAAGAAGCAAAGAAAAAAAGTACAAACAGCTTTTCTCTGGCCTGATGCATCTTGGTCCAACAGCTTCCTACTGATTTCTGTAGTTAAACAGTTGACCCTTGCCAGGAATGGGACCCAAAGTGAAAAGAGTCATAGTTTGCCAAGTGAAGCAGAATCCACAAACAAGCATCTCACACTGGCTACAGACTGTTTCCTTTGAGAGATTTAAGAGGGAGAAGGGAAGGAAGGCATACTGGGGTAGGGCTGGGTGTTCTCTGAAATGCATTATTTACAAATCAGAATATAATGCATAAAAATATATTAGTGAAGAGAGGGAGACACAGAACTTACTCTCCAAAGCCTGGTATATTTTTCCATTTCATCTCCCCCAGCTTCACAAACATGCTTTGGCCTAATGAAATAAGTTTGCCTAACTTGTGCATTTCCACTGCAGAGCCCTGTCTAACCAGAAAAAGTTGCCACAGAAATAATGAAACTTCTCAAGACGAAGTCTTTTCTGTGTGTACACACTGTCGAGCTGTACAAGTTCACCAGGAAATAATGTGCATTATTTATTATACATAACACTAGGAAATCTGTAACACTTACAAAGACCATTATGATGCCATTAAAAAGATTTCATGTTCAGCTTTCTAGGCATTTTGGGCACACAGCCATCTCTACAATAATTATTATATTTATCAGTATGTAAACTAACTGTAATGCTTCATTAAGATAGAGAAAAATGGTATCACTGAGGTCCCTGCAAGAGCCAGTAACACTCTCCTCAGTGAGATGGAGGTTTCCTGTCTGCAACTGCTTGCTGGGCTGCTCCAGGAGATTTTATTCTGGTAGGACAACACAGCAACACGTGTTAAGGAAGGTCCTGAGCTACCATGTATGGCCTGCAAAGGCATTTATGGAGTAACAGCACATGCTGGACTCTCCTGAAGACCATGATATAGGAATTTTAGCTTGCATGGTGAACTGCTCATACAAAGCTACGTGTCTTTCAAAACCAAAAGTCCTTGAGAGATGCCTTTTAAGGTCATGCAGGAAGCAAGGGAAGTCTCTGTCCTCTAAATACATGCTGGATGTCCACACTGTGCTGGGAAGACAGTGGGTCTGGACCCCAATGGGTTAAAAATTAAACCAATGGGCATGGAAAGCCAGAGGTCCCTGCTATCTGCTTGACCTAACAGCCTGGCAGGTACAGGCAGCTTTTGTCCTCATCCACGCATCTCGTTTGAATCAGAGGGATCCTTCTAACATGGAAAAATACTGACGTGACTTCAACGTAAGCTATAAGCCTTGGAGAGATTTCAAATATGTTTGACACTGATAGGGGACTAATTGTACAAAACTCCAAAGATCCACAGGGACAAAGAGCTGCCGACAAAGCCTCGCTCTCCCTTTTGAGTTTGTGCAACCAGAGCCCTCCAACAGAGACATTTTCCAATAAAAAAAACCCACCAACACCACAGTGGTGTGTTCTCCATTTTCCCTCTGCCTCCCCAGAAGATTCTGGTGTAGGCTGGAGAGCAGACTGAGCTCTTTGCTGCTGGATTTTCAAAACCACTTAACACTGGGTCTCTTTCATTTTAAGTGATGGGGACATCCACCCAATCCAGCTGCAGGACACCATGGCCTCAACGCCTGACCTTACAGGATGGACATTGTCCACACTGACTCTACCTTTTCTATTAAATCAATCATCTGAGGGAAAGGGGGGGAAGGAAGCAATGAACAAAAATACCAGACGCAGCTGCCTGAATGACACCAGCATCAGTTGACTGTGCCCTCTGCACTGACTAATACAATTTAAGTCAGCACAGCCACCACAGGATACTGGATATGCTGGAATTTACATTGCTTTAATGGCAGAGCTGTTTACCAGTCCCACATTCAACCATCAGAAAGGCACAGTCTCAAAAGCCCAAATCTTTTTTACTTTTCTACTTTTTTTAAGTGTTCTTATCTAAAAACTCTTATCCAGCTTCTAAAGCAGGATTCAAACTGCCAGGGAGTCAGCAAGAACTGCAGTAATTTCCATTTATGACCAGCAGAATTTGCTCTCAAAATAAAGTCAATGTGGCAAGATAAGACAGAGTGGCCACCCCGATCCAGATCGACTGGTCACTAAAGCCTTGTCACTACAGATAAGGGTCATTTAGGAAGCACAAGCACACCAGAGAAATGGGGATTTGCAGCATGAGGAATTCCTGAGGAGTGACAGTTTTAAGCTTCTAGAGACAGGAAAAACAGGAGGGGCGATAAGTGCTGCAGTTCTTCTCTGCCACACACAGTAAACAGTGCAAACCGGCCTGCATTGATTAAGCTTTTCCAAGCTGCCTGGATTATCAGAGAAGGATGGGAAGATGCTTCCTGCCTCAAGTCAACCCCCCTCATTACTGTCAGATGGGAGAAAGGATCAACCTCAGTGCATTTCTTACAGAGAGCATTACACTGCAGAACACTGAGCCTCCACCTCAGCAGATAAAAATCCCAGATTTACCTCCTTTAATTCTGCATGAAAAGAGTAAGGACAGGGGGGTGTTTCTTTTCCAGAGAAAGACAATATAAATCTCAAGCACTTTAGCAGAGAGCTGAAGTACAGCCTCACAAACTGACTCCACAGTTTGTGAGGCTGCTCAGAAGGCACAGACCAAGAGCATCCCAACTGCATTTGGGCCTCTCATGCATTTCCTTACCCAAACCCCAAATGGCATTTACAGTCAAATCCTGTTATTTACTGAGGAATGCAAGACCTAAAGAATACAACCAAGATTCCACCAACATTCTTGCTTTCAAGGGCAGCACTAGAGCAGCAGCAACATTATGGGTATTTCTTCAGCCCCTCCATCAACACTCAGGCATTTGCACAGTGCCTGACCTGCAGCCCCAGAGCAGCACACAGCACATGCTGAGTGCACCTCTGCAAGGGAGAGAAAAGGGCCACTGCAATGTCAACTGCAGGCATGGCAGTCCTGCAAGAAAGCAGGGCTCAGTTCTTATAAATGAGGAAAAAAAACCCCACAGGCTCAGGTCACAGGTAAAATGGTGATGTTTCAGCTGAGAGCAGCACATGCAATAAGCTCATCATCCACTCTAAGACAGAAAGTCCCACATGTCTCTGCTCTAAGTCCTGCTGTCTAGGGAAACTGCAACACCCTATTTTCTAGGCAAAGTACTTGATGCCAATACCATATGACAGGGGTTTTCCATCCCTTTATTGTAAGGAAAGAAGAATAATACTGGAAGCTTTAGAAAACTTTACTTCTTGCAGTCTAAGTCCCAGGGATGGGGACATGAGAATACACACACACATTACACAGCTCTCCAACCACTGCTGCTTTCTTCAAGGTAAAAGAATAATCACAGTGACCTGTGTTAATGCAGACCTGCTGCTAACCACAGACACATTTCTTGTAAGTGGTGATTATCAGGGCTAAAGTAGCCCTGGGTCTCACAGGGCTTCTGCTATCTCACTGTTAGCTCACTCTAACACTGAACTTGATGAACTCCCTTCCCTTCCACCAGATCTCAGCAATGCTGCAGAGCAGGGACATCTCCTCCTTTGCAGCAGCACGATCTGAGTTGGAAAGGAAGCCCAGAGTAATCAATAATTCATGGAACTATGAGACAAACTACTCGTCTCTCTGTAAAAACGCATGAGTGGGAAAGCAATTTGTTTCAATTCTTCATAAAATTACACCAGTGGATTAATTGGTGCCCAGTCTAACCCTATAACTCCAGGCTGGGGAAGGAAAGGCAGCGCTGGAGCAGGCAGGACAAGCAGCCCTGGAGCACAGGACGGGCAGCAAGGCTCCTTCCCTGGCTGGCAGGTGGCACAGGGCACTGCAGGAGAGCAGGCAAAGCCCTGCCAGTGTCCTCCACCTTCCCTGCCTGGCACATAAGGAGCTCTGCCCACGTCCCCTGTGCCTGCAGGAGGGAGCTGGGTGCCAAAGATCTGCTCGGCACCTTGGGCTGTGGTTGTGTGCCTTGGCAACACTCAAAGGAGCTTCTGAGGCCTGGGTGACTCCCGGGGAGATTATAAGGTTCATGCACAGCAGGGAAAGGCAGTGATCAGCAGTTGAAGCCAATGACGGGGAAGAGGCTGCTGCACAAAACAAAGTCACACATTTCTGAGCATGCTATGCCCTCAAAACATCCCCAGAGTTCACAGATTCTGGCTTTACTCGTAAGCTAAAATAAGCATTTATCTGAGTGCTCTACCTTCTGCTCTGCAATGCCAATTCCACTCAATTCCTGACATAAAATATGCTTCTCCTAATATAAAATACCTGCCACAACTAAAGGTCTGGGACTTGTCCCACTTCTCTGATGGGGCATGCTGATGCTGACCTCAGAATGCAGGACAGAGGAAATGGAACTCCTAACTCGAGCTTGCATCTGCTGCCTTTTCTGTTTTCACAGCAGACATAGTACCAGAAACACTAAACCTGGGATAATTCCCACCCACTGCAACAGAATGATTAAGAAGAAATTTTCTCCTTTGTTACTGGTAACCAAAGTTACAACCACCAGTTGTAGAGGAAAAAAAAACCCTACTTAGAACAAAATACAAAAAAATTTCTTACGCATCCTTATCATAAACCCACACAGGTCAATCTCCAGCAGTCCCCAAGGAATCGTGCTAATTAAAAAGACACAAACAAAACTACACCAAAGGAGGACTTTATTTATTCTGATGCTATCATAATAAATTTCTTCTCCAGGGTGCACTGATCTTCAAACAAACATTATTCTCCCCACCTCCTCCACTCTGAAGTCTTTTGTCAAACATCTTAGCACCCGATAGCCAACACGTTTTCATTCAGCAGCAGACATCCACAAATAGTTTGGATTTTTATATATGAGAAATTTCAGGAATTGGAATTTATTTCTTCTCGCCAGAAAAATCCAAAGGGAGTGTGAAATAGGGATATCTTTGAAAATCACACACACCTCCCAAGCTAGATGATTAAGTCAGCATTTCTCACAAGCAATTCTTCAAATTTATGCTCATGACACAGGCAAAAAAGGTAATTTTTTACTATAGCAAAATAGAAGATATTTATTTACAAGATAAAGAAAAAAACTGAGAAATAGAAAAACATGGTAATTATGTAAAAAAAATTAAAACCCTGAAGAACATCAGGCATAATCTTCAGGCACTGGCACAGGGAAGGTCTCTTAGAAGGTCCCTCACTTGGAGCATTCTCATAGCTACCAGCACAGATAAACCTGCTGTAAAACCCATCTTCTCACATCTCACCCTAAACCAGTGAATTCCAGGCTCAGGCTGGTATCACACACAACAGAGTTCCAAGCTAAGTGCTGCCAGGAAAGCTCCCCATGGCCCCAGCTAGTATCACTTTAAACCCTGTCCACTTGGAGCCCCTGATTACTGTGTTATTCCAGACCACAGACTGAAAAGGCCTCTAAAATAACCAGGGCCAGTTCCACAAGAGCTTTGCAGATTACAGCCCAGACCTAAAAACATGTCTGATAACACACAGGAAGCACATGTAGTATCTGCCATATTAGGAACCAAGGCATCCCACTGCTAGATCCCTCATTAAAGTAGATTGACCAGGCTAGAGGAGTTTTCTGATGTGAAGGGGAAAAAGCCAAACAAAAGAAAGGTGGTTTTGCTCCATTTCCTAACGCTTCTAAATCACATTCTAAAAAAATAATAACAACAACCACAGCAACCCACACAGCAACTTCCCCCCAACCCTACATCACACATGGATCCATCGCTCCCAAACCACTGATGGCTCAGCTGTGATCCTCACAACTCTCCATTGTGACACTCAGGCAGAAACAAGTCCCAAGAAGGCAGAAGACTGACCCCAGGCACTGTCAGTTGTCTCAACCAGCTGCACGGTCAAGACCAAAATCCCCAAGCCCATGGGGTGCACTCCACCCTCCTCCCCACACCCAATCTTTTGCTGTCCTGAGGAGAAGCCTGAAATTAAGATCCACACTCAGAAGGAGACAGAGCCTTCTGGCAAACTTCACACATGAAAAGCAGGATGTGCTCATTCCTTAGCAACTGCATGTTCATTGCTATCCATGTGGAAGATACTCAGGGCTTTGCTTTTTGCTAGAATTGAAAAAAGGAATGGCTTTGCTTCCGAAATATTCCGATTTTTGCCTGCTAAAAGCAAGTCCCAAAGACCTGGGTTGTTTCTATGACACTGCTGGGACTAGAAGATGGCTCAGTATGTGTTTTTCTAGGCAGTGGAAGACATGTGAGAAAGAGGTCACAGAGGGAGGGTGACAGGAGACAATAGACAGACACTTGTGAACTGGCACATCCCATCAGGTGGATGACACACACTTGTAGCAAAGGACTCCCTGAGAGCCACGTGGATCCCTGGCAGCCCCAGATGTCTCTAAAAGGTATGGATGACATTCTGTCCCCATGTGACAAGCCTCCCATGCCATCCTACCTTTGCAGCTGAGCCCCACCAAGCACCCAGGAGGACAGAACCTGCAGAACTCCACTTTGTGAGCCTCCAGAATTCACCATTTCTCCCTCCTGTTGCATGGCAGATGCTCCCCAAGCCATCCCACTAAAATACTTCAGTATTAAATGGATGGTTTTTTTTAAAGCTATTATTATTATTGAAAATTAGGCCTGATTGGTTACTTGACCAAAAAAATTAAAAAAGGAAAAAGCTGTTTTGTTAACACAATACTTAGAACTCAAAAAAGGCCCCAAACACTCACAAAACACATTCCTGCACTGCAAGCTTGGGATACAGCTGAAAATGGTTCCCATGTCTCTTTGCAAAGCTTATTACAACTGGGATTTAACTTAAAACCTGGCTTAAAATGCCCCAGTTGCCCCAGGGACCAGGGCAGCGCCTTCCTTGTGTCACTGCAAGTATTTGCAGGGCTGTACAGTGTTCTGGACCAGGAAACTTGATCCAAGTTAAAAATACAGTTTATTTTCTGGGACCAAGTTATTTTTAACCCAGATGGAGTTCTCTGCTCCCAGTCACTGCTCGAGTCCATAAACAATTGTACCAGCACAGAGGCTGCTACAGGGCAAGGAAGCATTTTAGCCAGCCGTGCTGCTAGGAGGGGGGGAATAAAAAAATAGAGAAAGAAATGCACAGCTGTGCTTGGGATTGATGACTGGCATCTTCAAGGTATTTTTCCTTTAATACCTATGTAATACCAATTTCATTGCCACTACAGCAATCCACAAAAAATCCTTAGATTCCCTGATCCTTCCAAAGAGCCATCCAGGGTTCCCTCAACCCTACACCCCTCTGAACATCCTCTCCTCTCCCATCATCAGTAATACCTGTGGCTCTATTTAAGGTGAGATTCCTAGAACTCAAACTGGAACCCAAGGGGGAAAAAACACAACCAAACCCCCCCCCTGAAAGTTCAAACACACAGAAAAAACCCCCACCCACTCGTCAAGACTTATTTCTGACTCCACAGGTTTTCCTTTCCCCACCACCTGAAGGTTTTCTTCACAGTGGTAACAGCTGAAGGATTTTCTGTGTGTCAGCCTCACTCTGCACAACAGATGGGAAACCCATCCCAGCCCCACGCTGGGAACCACCAGCTCATGTCCTCCTGCCCAGCTACGGAGAGGAAAATCAGCTTCAGCAAGGAGGTGCTGATGCAAGCATGGCCTTTACTTGATACCAAAGCAATCAGCCACGGGCCTGAAGTATTTTCAGTTTCAAACCTAGACCTAGCATAGAAATATGTCAGCAAGAATGTAAATCACCAGTGAGCGCCTCCAATCAGCCTTTCTCACGAGATTATTTTGTTTTAAAGGAAGTAAGTGCCATCCTTTCGCAGATGCTGGCGTTGAGCACACAAGGAAAGCATATTTTCCTTCTTCATTTGATACTTACAAATAAGATTAGATCATGGTTCTCCAAATAGAGACATAACACTACACATCTTCACTCTTACAAACCCTAAATGCTTTGCCTTACTTTTTTAATATTTCTAATCTTGTGCCTCACTACACTGGTACTTACAGAGTAGATTTGTGTGAAGCAAGAGGGGCTTGCAGCTTTCAGCAATTCAGCACGTTACAGCTAAAGATAATTCCCAGATGAAGTTTTCTTACTTCCAACACAATCCCAAAAATCCACATTCAGTGCTGACTTACGTAGGTGTGGTCACAAACAGCAGCTGAACACACGCAGCTGCTGAAGCACCATTCCCTGTGATTACCCTGCAACCAGGCACAAAATTAAGGAATTTATCTTGTGGTGGGTGTGGCAAAATTGAGAAAAACAATGGTGAGGGTTTTTAAATTTTTTTTTGTAAAATTGCTCCCGAATACAAAGATGAAATTTATTTGTGCATTTCAAAGAACAAGAAATTTTAAAGGCAATGATGGGTAGATGAATTCGAAAAATTAATGTGGATTAGAGCTGAAACAACAAAAGACTTTTTTAGCTCAGTAAATGCTTTTATGGTTACTTCAAAAAATTGCCAGTTTAAGTGTGACTAATTTGCAAAATATTTAATTGTCTGAAAAAATGTATTGGTTTTGTGCAAATATGAAATCCAAATACTTCACACATCTACTTAAATGCATGTAAGCATGGCTAGTTTTCTTCCTTTTACTTGCTTGATTTGCAATGACTATTTTAAATAAAAAAACAACTTCACAGATTTAACATCAAGCCTTTCAGGGTTTCAGATCAGGCAAAATGCAAAGGTAATCTCTACCAGAATTTTAACAAGATCCTAACATAAAAGCACACTCCAACATTAAATCGTTGAGCATTATGTGATGTGGATAATACTTTTTTTAAATGCAAA
Organism: Geospiza fortis; assembly: GCF_000277835.1. NCBI lineage: Eukaryota > Metazoa > Chordata > Aves > Passeriformes > Thraupidae > Geospiza > Geospiza fortis. Next base: position 281,500 of record NW_005054366.1, read on the forward strand.
ACCATCTTGTCTCAGAGTATCATCCTGTAGCACAGGGCTCAAATACTTAATAAAAATATTGTCTGATCTAAATAATGTTGATTAAGTATTTTTTATTTAAAAACATCCCACCATGCTTTGCAATCTGTATCCTGTTTTCACTCACTTCTTGGGAGCAGCTGCTCTGAAAGTGATTAACAATGCATCACACTTAAGTCCACAAAGCCACGATGACAATATCAAATTGAAAAGCAAGAAAAACACCAGATACTTGTGTACTCTGAACTACTGACACAGCTCCCGTAATTCTGGAGAAAAAGTACCTTTGCTAAGTGCTGATTCAAGCAGTGAAGATCTGCACTGAACTCTGTACAACCACTGTTTGGAGCACAACAATGCCTCCAGTATTAAACTGCAGCATCAGTAATTAAAAATAGAATCCTAATGCCAATCAGTCAAGGTCTTCCAAGGCTTAAGTTTTCTTTGAAGTTCTCTCCCTTCCAGGACTGAGCAGTCCTGACCCTCCTGTGTGTAGACCTGACCAGGCAGCAGCCCAGGGTAGCCTGCAGAACAACAACACAAACAAGTCCACAGTTCATCTGAAATGGGGCTCTAAAAATGCAGAAACTTGGTAGTTCAGCACGCTGGTACTTAGGAGTTTTGGAATGCTTTGCATATTTTTCAAGGTTTACTATTTTTGGCAGGGAAATGAGGGGAATTTAATAGTCTTACATACAATTCTGCAAGTGTAGCCTAAAGAGGTTTGCCACTTTCACGTCGCTGGTGCATGAAAAGGTAACACCATCCTACCTGCTTTAGAGCAAAGAGGAACAACTGAAATAGTAATTTCTTCCTCACTATTTGAAGTCTTCCTTTCATGTAAGTCTCATCCAAAAAGCAAAACAAGCCAAATATAATGAATAAATTCACATAACTGTGCCAGTAACTCTCAAATTGGCCCAGTTTTACTACAACTTGACTGCTTTCAACAAGCAGCCACCTCCAAGCCCTCTTTTTTCCCTTGGGCACTTCCAGAAGAATCTTCAGTGTAAAACAGGGACATGGAAGATTACTAAGTAAACTGCCGCAGGTCACAGTTCAATACTGTCCAGCCCTAGACTCTGGCACAGCAGCCTGGACAAAGAGCTTAGCCCGTGTGTGTGAGCCAAGCAAAAACACCAAGCTACAACCCAGGAACAGCGACCCCGACTCCTCATCCACAGCAAACTGTTTGCCACCTATGAGCTACAAAAAGTCCCATTGTTGTTCTGCTTGCTTGGGTTCACTGGATAAAAGCACATCGATAAAAATGCTGCTGGCTGAACTCCTGAGCAGCACAGCTTCTGTCTCTCTGCGCTGAGCTGGAGGAGGATGCTCAGACAGAGGATTAGGAGCCACACAAAAGCCATGTGCTCTCCAGCCACACACCCCAGCTACAGGGAATCCAAACACAGCACAGAGACAGAGCCCCAGCCAGCTCCCAGGGACAAGGGACTCTAAAACCAACCATTCGGAATTGTAACGAGGGCTTGGGGAAACTTGCTGTTTCTACAAATGTAACCTGACCAAGTCAGTGCTTCTCAGTCAATGCAGTTCACAGGGATGATTCCCAGGAGGATATTTTTGAAAAGCTTGAGCTTCTTCAGAATTCAAGTTTGCTGCATCTTTCTTCTAGCTGCAACAAACTAAATGCTCACTATCCATCTACACTCCAGTAAATCCCCAGCTCTGACAGGTGGATAAGAGTCAGAAAAACAAACTCATGTCACCGTCTCATGTTAGTGGACTGTGGTTACACACAGAACAGATGCACAAAGGGGTTTAAGTTTAAAAATCCACAGGCATAGCAAGTTCCTGGAGGGAACTCCCACTGAACACCATGTCCTTGCCATTGCCATAAGCAGGTGAGGCACAAGCTCCTGGATGGATTACCAGACAAGCAGCACGTGATCCTCCTTCTGCTCCCACCCTCTCAGGCACGTGCATCTGATCAAGCATCTCAGTGTCCTGCATCTCATTTTCCCCACACATGAGCATATCTGTCCCTTCAATAGCATTATCCCACGGGCAAAGCTGCTGAGGATCGGGATGTTCTCCCTCATGTGCACATGTAAGCCTCTCTCACTAAAGTTGACTTGACCTTTACCTTTCCAAACCATGCCTTACCTTCTGTGAAAGGATCCTCCAGGAAAAGCTTTTGGTTCATTCACAGAAATTGACATAAACTTCTGTCTTTCCAACACTCTCCTACCACAACATTTAAATTTCTGTATTTGTTCCCACAAACCAGTTATTCCTGAGGGAACTTGTTCCATTTAAAACAAACAAAATCTCCTCTTCGTAAAATTTCTGCTTGCTAAAGGTTTATTTTATTACAGGAAAACCTTTCCAATTTCTTTTATGCCCCAAAGAATAGTCATGCTCCTAGAAGGCTCAAAAGAACATTCCAGGTGACTTGAGCTGACTATAAGACACTTCAGTGTTGGTTTGCTCCTTGAAAATGAAAACAAATATGCACCAAAACCTTACACATAATATATTGCTGAGTGATACCTGGACTAACTGATCTGACCAGAGCTGTCATTTCACATGCAGTGATGCTTTTTTTGTGCTGTCTGGAGTGGCCTTGAGAAGCCAGATCAGCCAGCCAGGCAGGGCTGTGCCATGGCTGACATGTTTATCAATCAACAAAACAAAGTCACTGTTCCTTTCTGCAGGCTACCCACTAACTACCACTTACACACACACTTAAGTACAGAACTGACCTATTTTCCTAGGCCAAATTTACATTATTCCTTCGTAACTGAACTTGGCTGCAGAAAGATGCTAAAAGGAGACAGTTTTTACACCACTGTAAATAGAAGTCAAAAAAAAAAAAACCCCATGAGACATTTCAACTACAAATTAAAAAAAAGAGGGTTCAAGAGGGTTCATTTACATGGGTTTTCAGGCTGTCATGGCAGATGTTATCTTTGAGATGACTGTTCTCCCTCACGAGGAGGAAAAGCAGTGTCAGGATGCACACACACTGCAGGCTTCTCACAGATAGCAGCACAGCAGTTCATGTTCCAAAGACAGACCTGCACCAGCATTTCAGCAGATAATGCATTTCACCTTCCCATTCACCTTGACTGCACAATTCTAGATTCACAGTGCTTACACTCCTTTTATGCCTAACTGAACTCACCTTGGAGATGAGAAAAGCATTTGAAATTTGGCTTGTTCTTAATGCAGATACAATTAAGTAAAACAGGTAACTTCCTAATTGAACTGAATCATGAGCAAATTATAAAATAAAGTATTTAATTTCTTTTCAGTCTTCTAAAAGAGCTAGAGTTTGAGCGATTCATTCAAACTGCTAACAGGTAACAATGGCTGCTCTCACTGAGATGTATTTTAAAACACTTAAAAACCAGGCCTTCCAGAGCCCATATAGTTAATTCTCATTAGCTACTTCTCCATCTGTAGTGACAGAACAATTAATATGATAACCACCAAGATAATCAGAATATTATCTAGACAGACTGTTTGTTCCCTTACTTAAGAAAAAACTTAATGCATTTTGTTCTTGCCTTACATATATGAGTAGAGACAAGAAAGAGGGAGTTAAAAATTACCAGAGAAGTGGGTATTCCTTTGTGGGTACTTTTCCTTCCTCTACAACACCTCAACCTCCCAGGCACCAAGCTGGAAGAAAAATCTGTAACCTGTCCTGTTGGGTATTTATACTCAAGGGATGAATTTAAATCTGTTTTGCTTTATGTGCTTCCAGAACAACTCCAGCATACCCACCCAAACAGATTTCTTTTCCAGAAGCAGCAAGCTGAAATATGTAATATATAGTCCTATACATCACTGGTCCAGGGAAATACAAGAAAAGAGGGTTACATAGTAACAAAAAATGCCTTTAACAACAAGATTTTCATTAATTCTTATTTGCAAATAAAAGGTACCTGCAGCCACTAACAAACACTTGTGTGCCACAATACTCATGGTAAATAAGATTATCCTCCTTATGGGACAGATGAGACATTGCATGTCACAGATGTGACTGTCCCATAAACCAAGTTTAATCTCACACCTTAAAATGCAAAACCCATTTTAAAGAGCTGCCCACGCAGAGATGTAACACAAGGAGACACAGACACAAAGCATCAGGTGAAGTCCTTCAAAATTCAGACATGTCAGAGGTTATAAAGATTTAAAAATACTGGAAAAGAGAACAAAAAATCAGTTTAAGGATTTTTCAATGTATTTTACAAAAAGAACAAAAGTAATAAATTACCTTACTTCTCTTACTAGGGTTAGCCAGGACAATTTTAAATCCACAACCACATAAATTTCTGTATACAGGAAACATTCAGCTGACATGTTTCCCATCTTTATCAACAGTGATTAGCATGTAAATTGACAAAGACACAAAGTGTCTACAAACTTTTATTTTTAAACTGTTTGGAACACAGTAAATAATTAAATGCTTTTTCTCTTTGCTCACAGGAAAAGGAGAATGAATACAGGGCATAAGAAGCACTGCTCAGCATCTTCCTAAAACTAATATATTTAATACACGTCAAATGTGCTGGGAGAAATGGCTTTGTCTTGCAGAAAAGTATCTTAAAAAAAAAAGAACAAACCCAAATTAAACAACACAATAAAAATACGGCAAGACAAGACATTCATCATTTGTCTGTTGATATTTTAATAAAACCAATGATCTGATGATTGAGCTTTTGAAAGATACAAGATAAAATCAAGTTATTCTTTGAAGAAGGATATGTAAGATTTCTTTCACAAGCTCCAAAATCAGTTGCTCCAGCTCTCTACAATCTTGTTTTAGATGCTAAAAGCAGGCAGCATTATTTTCCCCCTTCTGAAATCCAAACTTTCCAAATGGAGCATGACAAAAGCTGAAGTCCTGAGTTAACTTCCACAGCAAGCTACAGGCATGCAGGGGAATCTGGTGTGCCAGAGCAGTTCTCAACAACATTGTTATCAGAGAAATGCTGACATCCAGCATTTAACCTACCAACAAACCTGGAGTCTGCATTCTCTCTCACCAGAACCTCCAAAGCTCATTTGCAGCACAGACTGATCCATGCTTTAACAAGACATATTAGAAAGTAATTAAATTTATTTTCTGGTTGATTTTTGGATTCAAATAAAACATGTCCCTAGGCTATAACCAGCAAGAAATTCTTTGCTTACAATTAAATTACTGGTTACTTTTCTGCACTCCTTGTTGGGGTTAAATGAAAAAAAAAAAAAACCAAAAAAACAAAGTGCCTGGGGTTCCACAAGGCCTTTCTCTTACCATAAAACAATCAAAGCTCCATGGCCATTTTCCCACCCAAACAATAAAAGTAATAAACACTATTCAGACATTCCCAAAACTGATGGATTAACAAAAGAGGATGAAGGGTGTGGGGGGTAAAACGAGGTCTGACAACAACAAACCCTGGGGAACACACAGGACTGTGGAGATTCCACCAGCCCAATTAGAGCCACGTGGGGTGGAATTACTCTGAAAAAAAAATCTCAAAAAAAGCCCACAAAATCTGAGCGGATCCACACATAGGAAGAGACACAACAACAGCCTGGCTCTTCCACCTCTCTCTGTGCGTGGAGCCCAGGTGCTGCCCCGTCCCCAGCCAGGCTGACTGTCCAGGAAAGGACATTGTCCCATGCTGGGACACACCTGCAGCACCTGCACCACCTCTCTGTGCTTCCAGGGCAGCTCAGTGAGAGGCAGATGCTGGGCTTGGAGCTTCTGCCATGAAGCACAGTGAAATCACAAGGAGTGCCCACCACTGCCTCCAACAGGAGTGGAATGCAACCCAGTTCCACAGCTAAGCTGGGGATTTTTTTTCTAGCTACCTACAGAAATAGCTGCAATAATCAAAGGCTCTCTGACTTCCAGGCTTTATAAAATGGAAAAAAAAGCAATGGAAAGACCCAGCGAAACTGCTGTCAAAGCCAACTAGAAGATTAATTATAAGGTGTCCGCTTAAATAAATAAATCCAGTGTAATTGCAGAATCTAGAAATTACTACTATGGATTGTAAAAGCCACTTCTGGTTGGCCTGCTCTAAACCAACCAATTTAAAAGCCCATCAGATATATGAATGGCATAAAAGCCTGGGTATAAACAGCCATGTCAAGTGCATTGTCTGTCTTCAAGTAAATTATATTAATGAACCAAAATTGTTTGGTTGTTTTTCACACCATGAGACAATGTTTACACTTGGCAAAGTCCTCTGGCCTAGATTTTCAAATAGGACTACTGGTTTCAGGCACCTTACATTTGATTTGTCAGACCACCCACCAGAGAGCTGTGGACTAGAACACTTCTTAAGAGAAATAAAATCTGTTAATCAAGGTATGTCACTGACAAACCAAATTTCACCTTTTTTTCTTTTTCATTCACAGAAAATGTTGATAACCCATGTCAATTGTTAAAATGAGAATCCAAATATTGTGTTAGAGTATGACGCCACTGCTTCATTGGAAAAAACCACACTGATGACATAAGGAGCAGGGAACAAGATAAGAAATCAGTGGCAAGACTGCAGCAGTTCTGCCAGGGACAGAAAGTTGATATGCACAAAAATCCTTCCTATAAATTGGAGGATGCTTTATTTTATCCATATTGCCTTAGGATGGAGAGGGATGCATTCACAGAGAAACACCCAGCACTCATTTGGAAGCCCTGGTTTGCAAACCCATTTTGGCAGAATGTCCAAAGAGTAAGAATTTGAGATTCTTCCCTAATTAAAGTTCAGTTGATGAGGACAGGCCTCTAAAACACACCCCAGTCTAAGCTTTACCTGAAGCTGCTGATACCTGCATCACTGTGTCTCAAGCTAGCAAAGAGTTTCTCCACCCAAGGCACAGCCCAGAATAACAGAAATAAAAGATGTAAGAAATCAAGCAGCCCTCTATACTCCATGCTACAAAGCAAACCATCTGGCCCAGAATATTTTTCTCTACAATTACTATTTTCTTGCCTAGTCCTACACAATAGATAGTGAGGAAACAGACTAAAGCACGTCAAGAGAAGCCTTCCAAAGGAAATGCACTTAGAACAGACCCTCAGGAATACTTTCCTCACCTGGAGACAAGACTGCTACAGATGTAAGAGTCATTCAAGTACAGATAATGATTTATCTGGAAGTCGTTTTGAGAAGCAATTCCCTTGTATAATTAAGGCAGCTTGGCTCAGGGAGCAGGGAGGCAAAGGCAAACAAACAAGTTTGCAATCAGAATGTAACTTGTATCCATGTTTGTGCTCAGAAGAGAAGGGCTTGCTAAACCAGAGTTCCTGGTCCCTGTTTAACTGGTTCATCACTTGCCCCTGGCTGTCCCTTCAGCTCTCACATCTGCAGCAGCACAAACACCGTGTTTTTATTATTTCTGCTAATCTTATTTTCCATGTATTACATACAACACTAAGTGTTTATTACCCCAGCATGTGGGCAGGTTAAACCACACCTGCTTCACAAGAATGGAAAAAGAAATTACTAGTGCAACAAAGCACTTAACAAGTAAATTAAAAGAGAGTTGAATACCTCCTTCACCTAATTCTACTCAGGAACACATTACTATAATCACATTTCTAGACTCTTCCTCTGTTGGTATTTCAGTTACTACACTTCAGCTATCATATCCTAGAAAGTTTCTGTTTCCAGACTGTCTTTCCAACAGTACAATGACAAAATCAACCTTCTGTACCTGCAGCTCCAGGTAATACAGCTCAAGGTCCCTCCCCAGAGACTCCAAATGCTCCATGGAAATGGTTCAAGCTACCCAAGAGATCCCCTCCCACTGCTGGGAGTGCAGCCTCCCACAGCAGCAGCGTTTCACTAGATAGTCACTGAGAACCAAAAAAACCCACCAAAATAAACTTCAGAGCACAGAAAGCTGAACCTTCATGTAAACCGATGCCAGAAAGCAAAATGACCAAAGACCTTACAGCTTCCAAACTAAGGGACAAACATATTCCCAAATATATTCCAGCTCTCTTGCAATTAATTTTTCATCTACAAGACACACCCACTCAACCCACACAAAGCAAAACAAGGCCAGCACAAACCCTATAAATTTAATCAAGGAAGGAAGAGTAAGCATGAGATGTTTATTTCTATTTTTAAATACTTGGGAGGTGCCCCAATACTCCCTGCCTAGATAGATAACTAAGTAGGTGCTCCAGAACTGTGAGATCCAGTGCACGATCTGGCACGAGCAGGCACATCCAAGCAGCAAAACATGAGAGAAGCTCAAAAGGCGATTAAGAAAGCTATTAAGAAAGGCTTTTGAAATAATTGTTTCCTCTAAGCCAGGACAGACACTAACTCAGGGTGTTGCTGCAGAGAAGAAAAAAATACATATATATATATACATATATATGTCTGTATTCAAGCACACCAAAATGCTCTAAGCAGACTATGGTTTATAAAGAACAAGACGGTCTCCTCCTTGTTCCCACAGTTCGTTTCTGCCTCAAGCAAAGTTGGTTGCCACTCTGGTTGCTCTCTCCCTCACCCAAATGGTTTGCATAGCAGATATGCTGAACAATCAAGTTTGAACCAGGCCCTAATCCTGCTGACTTTTCTCGCAAAACTGCTGGAAAGGAATTCCTCCTGGCAGCTGCAGTGCCTCTGCTCATTAGTTTACCAAGCAGCAGCAGAATGAACTGGACAGGCACATCATTTCTGTGCTGCTGCAGAGAACAGAGATAAGGGCCAGGCAGGCAACGGGAAGGCTCCCAGTTTCCCAAACACATATTGGGAAGGAGAAGAGAAAAGCAGAGGTTTGAGAAGAAAGATAGCTTGCAAGAACCCAGGCAAGTTACTGCCACACATGCTGCTGTTGTGGGAACCTCCTTTCCCTTTGCTGTAAGATTTGGGGGTGAGATCTCATCCTTATAGGGTTTTTTAAACTCCTTTAGGGCATTGTGTTTAACCAGGCATGGCACAGTTATCTGCACCAATTCCAGTGTCTCCTGGATACTAGAAGAATGAGTAGGATAACATTGGAAAATAGCTGTCCACTTGCTCATGACATTCTTTGTCCGGGCAGCACCCTCACATACAGGTCAGATCATGCAGCCCACTCAGCATGCACAGAAAAGCAAATGTTTTTGCTTCTTGCTATGCAATTTCCTTGAAGTAACCCCACTACAGCACACTTAATGTAAACAGAGCTTTGCACCATTTATGGTAACAGGTGAGCCCTGTGTTGTTGAACAACATTTCCTCCTCCTCCCTCATCCCAGGCCAGCTACCATTTCAATAAATATTTAATAGGTAGACAAGAAAACCAAGAAAGCTTCACAGCTTGAAGTTTTCAGGTACTACACACATAATGTTGAATTTATCTACTGGAAAGCATGTGGACACTGTATCCAGAATCCAGAGCATGAACAGCACAGGACAGGTACAGCACATTGATCTGAGTACCATTAACACGGTGCCATGATTAAAACAGCAATGGTGGTTCACAGAGCAAAATTTCCTTTTAGACCAGGCAAGAAGCTGGAGCTGGGACCTGTGATCACCACAGACTTCAGGGGCCTCCCACTGTCACCAGGGTCATGCTGAAAAATTTCCAGTGCATTCTCCACTCCAAAAATGCCCTCTCACTCACTCATACCTTTTCTCCTAAAAAGATCATCTGACAGGTGCAGATAACTCTAACCATTCAAAGCAGCATCCTAAGGATAGAAAATAATAAAATTTTTGCCTAGCAAGACTGATTTTTTTCATCTGTAAGATGAATTCCAATTACTTATATTCTCCTGTAAACCACTTGATCCTAAAGCAGCCCTTGAATTTAAGATCTCTCTACAGCTGGTTTGCTGGAAGCGGGATTTGTTTTCCCTGACACCACTCTCTTCATCTCCTGGTGCAAGGTATTACTGATTATTTTAATTTCTTTTCTACAGAAGAGAAATGGATGCACACAGGCAAACAACTGCAGTGAGCAGAAGAGGAAGAAGGCTTCATCTCTGAATTAGAGATTTGCATACTGGTTTTATCTGTAACACCCACTGCAGTACTTTATCCCAGACTCTCAGATCACAAAAGACAGAGCAGACAGTGACTCACTGCAATTTCGGTTCTGCATGTAGCACTTCACGTGGACCAGTCAATTCTGATTCTGCCAAACAGCCTTCACAGGCACTCAAAGTAAACCAGCTTCTCTAAGAAAGAGTTCCTATTCATGTGCTGCCTTCATGAGGAAAGCTCCAGAGATGGAAGGGAATTTAGTCAATGTTTCCCCTTTGTGCTGTAATGATTTAAGATTCAATTAATACAACACAGGGAGGCACTAATTCCGAAACACCTGCCTTCGTGGTAACTGGATTAAGACCTCCAAACTTGCTGCACTCCTTCCAGTGCCAGCCTGCCAAATGACAGCAGTTGTCAATATCGACCAACTGGAGGCTGGGTTTTCCTCTAAATCCTAGAGCACTCTTTAAAGAGGATTCCCTACAAAATGGGAAGGGAAAAAAATAGAAGAAACACCCCACTTGACAGCTCTGAATTTGTTCAGCCAGAAGTCACAGCTCCTCCCCTGCACGCTTTGAAGGCTGGAGACTGGAAACGCTCCTATCAGATCCTTTCAAATCCCTCCAAGGGAAGAGATAAAACCAAATAAAGGGATAGGGCATCCTCAGAGACAGAGCTACTCCCTCGCTGATCAACGTACTCCAGGCTCTAGAGAGAACAGCTTCAAGAAAGACTTTGGGGCAAGAGGCTGGCAGGGAGGGGAAGAGCAGAGCAGCTGGTTGCATTGGGAGAAGAGCCAACAGGTTTGGGGCTTAGAGCAGGGTTTTTCTCCTCTCCTTGTCCCCTTCAAAACAGGGGTTTCTTTGGATTAGTTTGGGTAGCATGAAAACAAAGTGCCTCAGAATTAAGACCATGCTTGTTTGAAATCTAAGGAGAAACTTTCGAGGCCGGTGTGCCAGCCCAGTAATTAACAAAGTGAAACACTTTTCTTACCTTTTCAACCCCACAGAAACTATTTCAACCACACAAGAAGGAGCTGAATTTTATTTTTTTTCTTCCTTTACACCCCTTCATCACCCTGACCTATTGGAACCACACTTGAAAGCTCGATCAGAGCATTCAGTGATACATAACTTCCATTTTAGTGAAACAATCCATCTGCTCCATGTGACTCAGAGCCTGCTTTAAGAATGCAATACTGTTTAGGCCAACGGTTGCACCGCACAAAGTGTTTTGTTCACATGCATTCCTTTGGGATGACAGAGCCTATCCACGGCCCTAACGGTTGGGGCCTGTGGTTTTTTTTCCCTCATCCGCTGAATGCTGCAGTGACTAAGCTGACAAAAATTCCTAGCCAATTATAAACCCACTTAAAGAGACAGGCAACCCCCCCTGCAACCTTCCCTCGCTATCCTATACGGGAAGTTTCTATACATAGAAAAACATCTCCTCCTCCCAAGGCCTGCACTGATATAAAAGACTTTCTCTGCGCGCCCAACACTTCAAACATGCTTCCTAAATGGCATCATTTCCCAAAACCATAACCTTTAATCATCCATCTATACCCCTTGCACATCAACTGGAAAAAATAATTTAAAAAAACAAATTAAGACAAATTGACCCCATAACTGAAAAGTTAGAGAAGCCATTAATGGGGGAAAGATGAGCCTGGACAGCCATGGAGCAGTGTGCATTAAGGGGGGAACAGTTAAGTGCCTATAAACCCAATATGTTACAACCAGGAAAAAGCACATCAGGAGGGTCACACTTGGTGTACAAAGTAGAAGTTTGATCCACCTCAGAGCATAAGTTGAACTTTAACTAGCAACAACTGAAATCTTTCGAGTTGCCCCTCAAATCCTTCTCAGCAACCAAATTCCAAAAAAAACCACCAGCCTTTCCCAAGAGTCATGTGCTGAACTCATTCTCGCCTACACTGTCAAGGGCTACACAAAGACATTCAATAATTAGCCTGGGCATACGGAATCGTGCTTTGGGCAGGTAACTACACGCTCACTTTGCCCAGCAAGAAACAGTAAACAAAAAAATATGGAGAGAATGGCACATGGTTTCCAGCTTTAAAAAGCCAAGCTCTGGGGCAACTCAGACTCTCTCCATTTTATGGTGGGCAAACTCGTGGCTAAATCATTTTTAGCGCTCGCCTGATAGCACATGCACATTCCATTCCCAACGCTCAAAAGGAGGGGGAGGAAGAGACAGTCGACAACTGAACCAGGCTGAGTTCACCTCAGAAGAAAAAGGCAATTCAACAATCTCTATTAACATATCATTATCCAAGCATCTTTTTATTAGAAGTTAATTCTCATAGACAGACTGAAGAAGGAAATCCCACTATTAGTGGGGAAACAAGGCTAAACAAAGGCTTCTTCAGGACTGTTAAACACTGAAAAACTTGTTTGCCACATAAAAACAATTTATGAAAACGCTTAAGGACACTTAATTCCTACATTCATGTATGTTTGGGAAGGAAAAATAGGAAAGTGGCTCCTATGCAAAATTTTTAGAGAACATGATTCCTATCCAGGATTGAGCCTAAGTTTCCCTTTCCTTCAGTCCATTTCAAATTTTAATTGCAGATCAGCCATCACAAAATATTATTTCTTTACATTCCATGAAAATGGGACAACTGGACAGGTGGAGGACAGATCACTTATGGGCCTTCCACCAAGAAAAGAAGACTTCAGCTCAAGTTCACCCCTTGTCTGGCATCTACACAAGCATTACCTGCCAAAACTGAAATCCCTAGGAAAACTCACAACCCACTCCAGCCTGGATTCATTGCATGGAGAAGAGCCACAGAGAACTGCAGAAAATGCTAAGCCAGGCTGAGTTTGCCTTGTCCCTGTGACATCTGCAAGAACACCGCAAAAACACAACTTTCTTTTAGTTTTACACTTGACATTTCCCTGACATTTTCCCTATAACACTGCTAGCTGTTGCCAGCTCCCAGTTGTTTTGCAAATGCATCATAAAATTAAAGCCTTACATTACATCTAATTAGCTATCCAATACAATTGTCTATTCTATTAACAAACATTTGTCTAATATATATCAATGGGGCCTGGAAATCCACGTTAATGAAAGATTTGGTTCAAGTTTAGTTTTGTATTTAATTGCATAGATTTAATGTGGCACTGCTGCACAGGGAAATAAACCAAAAAATTCTCTAAACAGGGCATCACTCTCAGTCTGCTCCAGGATGAAAACACCATGAAGAACAGCAAAGTGCTGCAAGTAAAACCATAAGCATTCTATTTCCAACCCTAGCTAGCACCAGATTATTAAATTTCTGAAACATCACTGTCACATCAGTGACACACAGTACCTCTAAAAGTAAATTTAGGATGCGACTGAAGTTTTAAAGCACTTCCTTTTATCCTTCTTATTTTAAGTTCAAAATAAATAAACATCATCTTAGAAATCCTCACTGAATGTGACTGCAGCCATCATTTCCCTCTCCCCCTCTGCTCCACAGCCTCAGGCCCCTTGGACTGCAGTCATTCCCTTCTCCATGAGCTTCCACAGAACCTGAGGTTAGACCAGGACTTCTTTTCAAGCACTCCCCATTAGAAGGTTGTCAGGCACAAAGTGAACAACCTGGTGATGCTTTTGTATCCTCCTGTAAGGAAGAACTGGCACTCTTTTCTGCCCCAGCCTTTACCACACAGCATCCGAGAAACTCAACTGAGGAATGAACACACACAGAACCCAGAAAACCAAGGAATTACTATTTCCTATCAGTGACCTCCCAACTGCACTTCTACAGGGCTTTTTTCTGACAGTGAAACAGTTTCTTGGCACAAGACAATTCAAGTAAATCCATTAGAATGGTCTGTGTGTAAAACAGTATGTTCTACTCAGAGTAACTGTGTACCTATAATCACCCCACCACCAAAATGAATTGTTTGTACTACTCAGAGTAACTGTGCACATACATTTAATCACCCCACCACCAAAATGAATTGTAGTGCCACAGAAATATGGCCTCATTTACTGTCTCATTCTACAGCACATGGATTACCCATTCCCATCATCTCAAACAACACAAAGAAAAATAAATTTCTCCAATAGCATGGATGGCCACTTAAATGCAGCTGCACATCACCTGGTGACCATAAACACACTTCTGGACTGACAAAGACAAACAAGTTGAAACAAGCGTAAAATGTGATGTCTTCAGTAGATCAATGTGTGTGTGTGTGTGTGTAAATGTGAGTAGAAAAGACACAGCGTATTTCCAAAAACTTCAAACTTTTTTCATTCTTTATTCCAAAATGTGGAAGAGAGTTCTAAATCTCTTCAAAGTGTTTTTTAAAGTTACTTTCTCTTTTTTCTTTTTTTTTTTTTTTTTTTTTTTGGAACACGTAGCAAAGCGCTGGACTGAGCTCACTGCATCATCTTTTCATACTGGAAAATGAAACTCCCAAATTTAAAGACCTCTCAAAACAAACAGTCCTCTACAAATCCTTGTGCCAAAAGAAACTAGGAAGCCACGATGAGCACTTAACATTATCACATAGTTTTAGGTGGCTAGTGCAGGCTGCAAGATTCTTGCCAGGTTATGCCATTTTATAATAGAACAAAGAAAAATGGCAAGTATACATTTGTTTAATTTTAGCCCTATTCTCAGAATATAAACCACTGCTACAGTAATTAACTGCAGATTGGCCTAAACTGCTCTGCGGCCATTCCAGCTTACTAATTAAATATGCTCTCACAGCCATAATAAAAATTCTGGGAAACCTCTGGCTGGAGAGCAAACTTCTCAGGAGGGGAGCAAAAGTCAGCAAAAAACTTCATTCAGAAGGAAAACACTAACAAATTTTTTTTAACGTACTCCAGATTTTTCCAACTCGGTGACACCAACTGTGCCTTTTACAATTATTATCTTTTTTGTCTGTTTATTCCTTTCAGAAGATGTTTATTTGCTGGAGAGTTTGCATACCAACCAAATACAGCCAACAAACAACCTGTCCATTCAAAATACGGTCAGGTTTATATGACACCTATTTTTTTTTAAACCAACAAACGTAGGATGAGTGTTACATAGACCAGCACTTAGCACCACACCACATCTAATTTGCTTGCTGAAAGAGTAAAACTTAAAAGCATGTTGTCCTCTGCTGACATATACAATATCTACTATATTTCAGTGTTTAAGGGGAAAAAAAAAGCCACAGCAAACGGAAAAAAAAAAAGCATGCAAACATAATTTTAAGAAAAATAAGAGTAATTTGATTAATCATCTCTGGCTCCCAACTTCTTCCCCTCTCTTGCTGCCTACACAGTTCATGTATGTTCACTATTTCTAAAGGACAGAGAAATACAGTGAATACTCCTCAGATAGGAGAAGACAAGGAGAGAAAGGAGGGGGGAAAAAAGTGCAGCACATGTTTTTCAGCACTACTCTGCTGAATCAACAGGGAGCAGATTCCCAGCTGGTGCACACTGTAAGCACTGCACAAGTCAATGGAGCCATGTCAAACGACACCACTCAACTGCATTATCTTCTGAGCTCCGTGTAAACAAACAGGAGCAGATTCCGAATATTTGTGAGAATACATCATGTTACTGTCTCCATATGTTTAAACATTTTAGTAGAAGGCACATATGGACCACTCTTCCCACTCACTGTCATTCTCTCCCTCCTGCTCCTCATACACTGTATCTTCTCGGGCCATTGTCAAACTAATTCAAAAATGAATAAGGATACATTTTCATTAAAAACATTTTGTGCTTAGCTGCCATCTGCTTCATCGGCCTCCAAATCCTCACATGCCTTTTCCGTGGTCCTCAGTTTCACACACTCAGAAGCTCAAAGTTTTCTCCCGTTGTATTGTGCAGTGAGGTCTACATGAGCTATTGTTTCATGTCAAATTCACCTCTTGAACCAAGTGCTTAATGCCTACAGCCCTCATCCATGTCCTCTCTACAATGCTAGCTTACACGTGCTTTTTTTAATTCCTAAACCCTAATCTTAAAGCTCCCACACACACTTTAGATACTCCCTGTCACTGTTTTTATGGGAAGCATGGCTATTCCACCCCCTTTGGGAAATATGGGAGCTCTAATTTGGTCTCTCACAAGGGGGGGACCCAGACAGTGCTCTCATCCTGACTCACAGAAGCAGCAGCTGATGCCAACACCCCTTTCCTCACAGAGGTAACAGCCCATCTCCCCCATAACCACACCAACTGTCTTTTCGGAGTAGGCAAAGTTTCAGCAAGAATTTGACACTGAGCACCTCCAGCTTAACAGGGGGAAAGAAGACAAATAATTAAGATGGGGGGAAAACCCATCAAGGCACCATAGGTCTTATATACAGATCACTGCTAGTTTTGCTATTACTTTCCCAAATAGTTTGCCCAGTTCATTTCTTACAGCCCAAGCAACAGCAAAAGTGTCTTAGGAAGCATTAGTTGGACTTGGTTGAAAAAGAACACAAAGGTTATGGTAGACAAGGGATCCTGAACTTCCAGGCAGGCTTTTAAGGGTGTAATTTTCATTTGGTTTCTGCAGGCTTGGAAAGGCCTAGTGACTAAGGCAGCAGACCTCAAAAGTTAATCATCAGCAAGAGGAATACAGAAAACAACCAAAGTTTTCTTTACAGCAGACCACTGGACTGGCAGAGCTAGTGTGTCATCAGACACAAGTCTTGCAAGGGGTACAGCAGGAACAGTTTTTCTGGTTCTCACATCAGTTGCTGAGTGAGATGCAGGCAGCTTCCATAAACCTTTCCAGCAGTCACAACTGCCAGAAAAAAAAGAAAAACATAAAAGGCCATAGTCTCATTTGTATGTCTGGACACTCAGATTTTATCTTTTCCATCTTTACCTGTGCCCCAAAGCACTGGTGCAAACAAACAACTTCAGTACTCTCCTTTTATCTTCAGGGATTCTTCTATGTGGCCTTGCAACCCCAGTGAGGCACAGCTGGCATTTAATACACCAACATAAAAGTAGGTGCAAGTCAGAGAGGAGAGAGCCTGCCAAGCCCAACACAACATGCTGCAGCTCCAAAGAGAGCAAACTAGTACTGCTGCTGCCTTGGGGCACTCGAAGGTAAAGGAATGTACACTACACAGAAACCAGGGCAACCAAACTGGCAGCAGAGCTGCTGACGCTTTACACTGAGCCTTAAAAATACCCAGAAAAATTTAGAAGTTACAGTTCCTTTGTAGCTTGCTCTTTTATAGTAGTGTCCATGGATTATTCCAAGTCAGACAGAGCATATCCTTCCCTCCCTCCTCCCTCAGTATTGTTCCTGCACAAGTTATATTGAAGGAAGCACAAGCTTCTTCCTTTGTTTGTGGGCAAGAAAAAGAAGGAAAAAAACAACTTCCACTCAACGGCAAAACTAAACAGAAGCCAGGCTACTTAAAGTACCAACTGTTCCCACACAACATTTACCCACCAACTTCAGATCTTTCAGCGTAAAACCTAAACAAGGACAAGAGAGATTTAATACACACTCCCCCACAAAGCCAGAGCAAAGAAAAATAAAAAGGCACAAAGGAACCCTGAATGATAGAGAGCATTTTCAGCTTGACATTACTGTGACGCACAAGGAGAATGTCAGGGTTAAATTAGATACTGCACTAGAAAAATATTCCCTGGAAAATAACATAGGTGTCGTATCTCGACCGGTAGGAAAATGCCAGCTGAAGCACTCAGTAACTGAAAAGTCCTTCTTTCTGTGCTTTTTCATGTCTTGTGTGATTCTGTACTGCAAGAGTCCTCTCCTGATCAGGAGTTCATTGCCAAAGTGCCCGAGCAATCTAGCAGGGGAGACAAAAAGCTTCCTTTGGAACAACTGCACTTTTATACCTCCCTTGTTTTTCTTCAGAGCAGGAGTACTTTGGGGTTGTTTTCTTTTTACATGAATAGCCCACAAATGTAAAGTCATATTCCTTCAAGTCTCTGGCTTATCACAACAAACAGATTAGAAGAGGTCCAAATTTCTCACTCTGCTTATTGATTAGAACTTGATAATTTCTTTATATGCTGTACATCCTAAGATACTCTAAACCAAATTGTTTTTCCACACTGTAATGCTCTTAACGAGCCTTTCAAGGCTCTTTTCCAATACTTGTTTTCTTCTTCACAATCTCCCATGAAAGGAGATGAAAGCATATATGGAAAAAACCCCATTACCTACACCCTTGCCTTCAAAGTCCTGCTATCACAGTCTAACTATGACCTCATTTTATTTAAACAAGTTTCTTCTCATGTCTATTTGGGATTCAAATTATTTTAACAGTCACTCAGATGCCAAAAAAAGTTTTTTTGCACGTTGCTTTAGTCTACTCCAAATAGACAAAGCACTCAACAGAAAGCAAGTAAGTCATTATATCTCATTAAATACACTCTCGTTACATCCATTCAAACCACCGAGGGCAACAAGGTTGCACAGGAGTCACCTTGGTCACCCTCCGCAGACAACAGAGTTACACTCTGTTAATGAAGACATACATTTGACCTGCAGGACTCACAGAAACACTCCCTTCACCCTGGGCAAAGCACAAAGTCTCCCAGTAACAGGCTGAGGGGGTTTCTTTGCTTTGTTTAAAATAACTTTATTTCCTGTAAGTATTGATAAAAGCACATACTCCAAATGCCTTTTTGCAGAGGTATTTTTGGCATGTGTTGACTGAAACTGCCCCACGAGCTACTTTAATTGCAGTTCTAATTGAACAGGAGGACTCCACAAGCAACTGACAAGCCACTTCAGAAAAACACAACATCCCCAGATGAAGGTAACCAGAATATAGCCCTGATTTCTCTCACACTGTGGTGTTTCCTATCATTATGGCAGCTTTGGTCAAGACTGCATGAGGAATTTAGGAACTGTTCCTCCCAGTGACGACTTTGTAATTAAGCCCTACTGATACTGCAGGGCTCAGCTTTCGTAAAGTTACAGGATGAACTCAAAAAGCCTGCCATGTAATCATGTTACCTGAGTAAACTATGAGTTTGTTTACTCTATTTTTAAAAAGCGAGAAGAGATCAGGTTTTGTTTTTGCTAATACTTGCTATCAGAAAGACATAAACCTGCCAGATAAGAACACAACAGGCAAGAGTAACTTCACCGGGAGTCAAGATATTCATGGACTCTGACTCCACAGACTGTACTGTGAAAACTAATGTCAGTAAACAAGTCCTTAGGTACAGGATTTACCATTACAGGAATGTCTGGAGGGGCATGCCAAGAGAAGCAAAAAACAAAGTCCAGTTAACAGCTTCAGCACGCACTGC
>NW_005054366.1:300811-331415 GCF_000277835.1 Geospiza fortis
GCAGGTAAAGCTGCCTCCAGCTCTGCTACAATGGCATTGGTTCCATACTTACACTTTCCACCTTCTCAATGAGGAAGTAACTCAGGGAGTTTGTTGGAGTTCGTTTTACAGTTGCTGATTTGTTGTTTTCTCTTTTTATTTTTAATTTAAGTGAGACAAACCTTTACTGATAGGGGAAGAATCTATTTGTGTGGCAACTGGGTAACTCATGCAAACTATACACAACTAGAATAAGAGTTTCAGTTGCTGAAGAGCTTAAAATAAAACCACAAAACTAAGCATTTACTTCAAAAGAGGTAACAAAAACAGGATATCTCCTCAAATCTTACTTTTCTGGCAGTGGTTGGTGGTCCAGCAGCGGTAGTTGTACTCATTGTTAATAGATGTCTTCTCACACAATGGCTTCTCTTCCATTGTTCCCGGACACAAGTCCCCACATTCCTTTGGAGGCTTATTCCCAACGATGTAGTTATTGGACACTGCATCTAGGATGAGAGACCAGTCCACTGTGGAGAGGTAACACAGGTCAGAGTTCTTCTCAATCCGGATGGCCCCGCGGGTGATGTTCCTCAGGTTGTGGAGCCCGATCTCTTTAAGATTCGTCATTTCAAAGATGACCAAGGCATAGTTGTAGAAGAGGTTCCTGCCACGAATGACTGTGAGGTTGGGGAAGAGATCACTGAGGCTTTCCAAGCCTGCCACACGGAACAGCAGCAAGTAGTCAGTGATGACAGTGAGCTTTGGGAAGCGGAAGTTGCGGTAATCCTCCGCTTTGGAGATGAGCAGGATCTGCAGGAAGCCCTCGATCACCGTGCAGTTCTCCAGGCGCTTCAGCTCGTGGATGTCGTTGCGAATGTCGACGTTTGGCCCGCAAACTGAAATGCAAAAGGAGGAAGAAAGTTAGTAAATAAGGCATTCCTAAACCTTTTGAAACTGGAAGGCAAGAAGGATATTCTGATGGCCATAAGGTTTCTAACTTTTAATTAGGTTGAAAAGGAGTGCTTGATTTACATTGAACCTTCATTTCATTTAACCTATCACACTAACCACTACCAGGAGCAGCACAGGGATGGCAGCTCTCCCTATACTCTGCAGCACACAGAAATGTTGGTTTATTACTGCTGATGACAAGAGCTGCATTACACTGAGGAATACAAAGGTAAACCAAACGCATTTGCACACCCTGCTTCAAATTAGATCATGAATGTGTGTCCAGAGCAGGGTTTGAGCCACTTCCCTTCAAACCAGTCAGGTAAAACAGAAAGTGATCCACTGGTCATCACATTACTAATTCACTCCCCACCCCACTTAAGACACATGCACACAAAGAGGGCATTTCCCAGAAAATTACAACTTTGGCCTCAAATCACTCTTTCTTTCCAGGGTCACACACCAAACAAGCCCTAATTCTTGGAATACTAGTCTTGCAGTAGGTCAGCAACAACACTAAATCCACAGAAAGCTGGTCAGCACTTCCTGCTCTGTGA
The DNA here is from genome assembly GCF_000277835.1 of Geospiza fortis. NCBI lineage: Eukaryota > Metazoa > Chordata > Aves > Passeriformes > Thraupidae > Geospiza > Geospiza fortis. The sequence continues at coordinate 302,299 of NW_005054366.1, forward strand.
CTGGGAAGAAAACAAAGTGCTTGGACTTACAGCACTGAATTCCTGTTTGCATGTTCCAGTAAACCAAGTTTCACTAATTTTGGCACCAAGACATAAAAAAGTCTCTTGAGTTCTAAGAAACACAGGATAAATTTATTTACAAGAACATCACAGTGAAGAATCTTCCCTTGAAAACAGCAGATTGAACTCTATGAACTCTCAAGAAAACAATGACCAAAAGGATTATTCCCTAATAAATCAATGTATTAAGTTTTTCCATATTAGAGACACATCACAATAACAACATTAAAGGGGCTGGAAGACGTGTGTTAACAACGTAATATTTAGACATATACAATCCACTTGGATGTAAAACAAAGAACTACAGAGTGTAGAGAGCCGTTGTTCTTCAAAACCCTCAGAGCTGGTCTTCTTTGGAAAACATGGAAAAAAGATTCCCCATTAGAGATACTAAGTTGCTTGTAAGCAAACAAAGCAAAATGCCTATTTATTTAAGCAACCCAAAACTCAAATAAACACCAAGCAATTCAATTTTGTGGAAAGGTTCTCTTTTAATGCATGCTAGGCTTAATTATTTTAAAAACATCTTTTCCTCAGACAAGGGAAAGGTCTAAACAAGCACTGGAGCCAAAAAACTTAAATTCTAACCCAGACAAATTGTCCAGAGATTCAGAAATTGCACTGACAATAGAAAGCAGTCCTTCCATCCCACAACACTTATCTAAGGCTAATAACTTAAGCTAACAAAGGATCCAGAGCATGAGCATGCTAAAACCACAGCAACTCTAATACCCAACAAGGACTTAAAGACTTCTAAGTCTTTTAAAGACTAAAGGACTTTCTGGTTAGAGGGACAGCATAAAAAAATAAAATAGGGTGAGATCTTTGTTAGGAAACAGATGTTTCTACACAAACTATTACCTAATCTTCCTTCTGTAAAGATTCAAGCTGAAAGCAAAGGCTATTAAATGTGACTTGCTGCACTCAAGTAGCTATGTGCAAGAAAGTTCATTCCTTAGACTTTCAAAAAAAAATCATAAACACCAAGACTAATGCACCACCAGGAATGCTTGGTCCCCATGAGCACTGAGACAGGAAATCTCCATTTTTGTACATACTGATTTCAGAAAAATTGGACTCTACTGCTGGAATATGTGTCAAGGCTTGAACTTCAGGAAAACATTAAAAAGGCTGAATGGGTTGGCACCACCCAGCTTTAGAAGCCAGATAGAAGAGGGAGAACAAGAAAGAACTCCGAGGTATAGACCTGATAAGCGATGCACTGGTTAGCGCAGAAGAAGTGAGGGGTTCTCCCCTGAACCTCTAGGAAAAACAACCTCCAGCCTCATTAAATTCCTTTATGAGCTGGTAACCACATCTTGCTTTCAACTTCAGAAATGATCTTCTAAAGCCACGAACCCTCCATCCACCCTAGGGACTGTGCCCTCTGCCCAAAGGGTATTTACACTCTGACAGTGGGCTTCTCTTGTTTTGAAAAGGCAAGTTAAAACACACACAGTGTCCCCCATTAAACCCTTCTGGCTTCCATCTCTGCCTGCTGGCAGGCCAAGGTGAGCAGTATGGCTCCTGCTATGGCAAAGCAAAAGTAGCAGAATTTATTTTCCTGCCATAAAAGTTTAGAAAGCCTAACTGCTCCAAGCCCTTTATTTTGTTAAAGAAATAAAATTTGCACTTGTGCTGACATTTTGCAGGCAAGGTTCCAGAGTGATGGGTTTAAAAACAGCTGAGTTACAATACCCTAAAGAACAATTTGTAAGAGAAATGGCAGCAACCGTTAACTAAAGCATTATATATCTGTTCATGTCTCTGTTTGAGGCTGGCCTTTCAAAGTCATATTGCTTTTAGCTTTATGTTTGTTTCAGCTCAAAAGTTACTTAATTTTAGATATTTAATGCTTTTATAAATCAATGAAATTTCTAGAGCTTTATGGCAAAAGCATGCGCTCACTTGCCTCAGTTGTGAAACATCATCCCCTCAAGTATGGAAAAGGATGAAGTCCAGTGGGGTCCCACATTAGGAATTGATCACAGATGAGTGGCTGTTGACATCGCTGATTTAAGAACTTATTAGTTCATCTAGTGAGTTATGTTTTGCAGAACTTTACACATATAATGAGAACTGCAGAGACACACATGTGAAATAGGACAAGCATCGTGGGCCATCCTGACACTTGGAAAAATCAGTTCCCATTAAACTAGATATTTTTTAAAAGAAATTTCTTTTAAGTTCACATTGTTCACCAGAGTTAATTATACCACAATACATCATATTTTTCTCACGTTTTTCTCTCTGCCTTGAAAAGGATTATATGAAAAACAAATTAATCAGAGCTCATAGTCAACTCCAATTTCCATCTGGCTGTGCTGTGTTTTCTTTGGATGCCATTTGAGAGAAAGCGTATATGGACTCACAATATAAACTGGTCTGTCAGACACAATGAAGTGCACAGAAAATGCTCTTTAGAGCATTTATACTCCATTTAACAGTTTTGGATATTCCAGTTTGGAGAACTTTTTTAATATGACTAGGATAACTTGCCTTTGTTTTACATTTAATTCAGAACTGGAAATTAACTATTATGTATTTATTTTGCTCGCTAACAGAACATAAAAATTCAACAGCTGTTTATGACCCAGCCCCGCTAGTTCTGGGTAGATTATAAACACCCAGGATAATTACCAATAGTCAGATTCATGCTGTTTTCATTCAGCTGCCTACAGATTTCCAAGCCTTTCCTTAAACTGCCTATCATTTATCAGACTCGGCCTAAACCAAGTACCTAATTCAGAGTCAGAAATTTGTTCTTTAAAGACAAACTTGTTTATTTGTTTAAAAGATAACTTCCCAATATGGTAAAATACCTAAGTGAAGCAATGCAGTCTGTACAAACACAAATGCTTCCCTGGAAACAGCTCTTTAGTCCAGAAGTCCTGAGCTCTGCCTGGTATCCAACAAGAAGCCCTGTTGTGCTCTTTTTTTTCTGGGAGCATCCCACGGGCAAACTGCAGGGCATATAAGCTTCCAAAGGCAATAGAAATCCCCACTCCACACCCCAGTCATCCAGACGATCTGCAGCCCATTCCTAGTCAGAGGACAGATCCAAGCCTGCTCATGTAACTGAGATGGGGTCAATGAACTACCAGGAAAAGTGATTGCACGTAACAGGTTCATACGACAAGAGTAATTAATGCTCCTTGATCTGGCAGAGCCTCCTGGCAAGTCTCTGTGTAAGTGGTGCCCTGGCTGGGAGCAGAGCTGGGGCTGTGAACACACACACACAGCACCACTGCTGAGGACAGGCTGGGCAGGCTCCAAACAAGCTGTGTCACAGACTCTAGTGATCCAGCAGATTCCTCCCGACCTTAACTATGATTTGCCAAAGCTCCCTTGGATCATTAAAACCATTTTGACATGCAGAGCTGCCTTGTCACCTTGAGAAACACCTGCTATCTCATCACCATCTATTTACAAACAGTCATTTACTCCACACAGCAGCTCCTCACTCTTTTCCTATATCCACCAGTTACTTCAGGTCACCAGTGACTGCTGAAAGGACTTGGCTGCTGCCCTTCAGTGTTTGGAAGGAACCCTTTCTTTCTTTCTGCAAAATCTCATGCTAGCACAGACAAAGCAGCAGAGGGCTTTCTGTTCAACATTCACCAAACACTGCAACTTCTGCTTGCTGTATCCAGCTGGATATAAATTCATCACAGCTAATTCACTATCAATACCAAGGTGTTCGTGGGCAGCACTGACAGCTCACACACTCACTGGTTTTAATAAGAGAAGGATTCATCTCCTACAAGAAGCAATTTCATCATGGTGTAGTTAAAAGTTTTGTGTTGCTCCATTTAGAAGTTCTAAAGAATCACAACTACGTATGTTTCTCTTGAAAAAGCCACACTCCTTGACATTTTAAGCCTTGCCTTTGATCCTTTAATTTTTTGGATGATATCAGAAGGCTGTACTGCACTGCACACTCCCAATAGCCTCTCAACTAGCCAGAAATTAAAGATGGAGCAACCACTACTACCCAGCTCTCCCAACACCAAAAGGTCTCAGACAAAGCTGCACCAAGGCAGCTCTGAGTCAATCCAGCACATCCCTTTCACAATCCTAAGGCCTTTTCAACACAAGTCTACCCCAGCTGGGTCAGGCTTTCCCTAGCAACAGAGACTTGTTCAGCCTGAGCAGTCTTTTACATCTCTGAAACAAGAATGAGGATAGACAGCCTGCCATGAGCATCTCACCAGCAACCTCAATATCAGCTCACACTCACCTTTTTTCTAATTTCTGATTTCCCTTTATTTTCTCCCTTCTTACTTTGCTTCTGTGAGAACTGTTTTTTTTACTTCACAGTAGAGATGCAAAGTTAATCTCAAATGAGGAGACCTTCAGTGTTTCCATTTTACAAAGAGCATCCCTTGACACTGGTTGCTGAAAACAAGCAATAAAGGTGCAGAAATTGTTTTAATTCCATATTGTTTTCCTGTCCAGGGGTTGTAACATCCATTCTGAGGGCCAAGTCTGTGATCCACAAGGTTCCAAAGGGTTCTTTTTTAAGGGAGGGCATGAGGTTGCTCAACTTCTCATCTACCCTGAAATTCTGCACAGCTGGTAACAAGCACAGTGTGTTACCATCAGCGCTGGATGAATTCCCACACAAAGAAAGAACTACAAGGCTTAATACAAGAACTCAATTGTGGCTGGTTCTACTTTTAGAGAGTAGCTTGCTTACACCACCGCAGCTCACTTTGCCAATAATGGCTTTTCTGAGCACACTCCACTCCAAGAAGAGGTTGGCTTTCCCAGGCAGCTACTGCTGCTCTCTGGTCAGCAGAGAGCTGATGTTACTGAGTGCAGAACATTGCTCTCTCCCAAACTGCTCTAATGAAAGAGGCCTGACCACATCACCCCCCAGTAATGTCAGCTCAGAGCTGTGGGTCTTTCTGGGAGATCAGCACATCTTCTGAACAGTGTTGTTATTTATTCCCAACAGAGCCACTTCCTTTTCATCATGTGTTTTTTAGTTTTAATCTATGGCAGGTCCTTATAAAGATAGAGTCCAAAACAGCTACTGAACGTGGCTGTGGTCCAGCTGCCCTCATCCCAGATTCCCAGCATGCAGCACATCCCTTTTCAGGCAAGCATCTCCAGAGTTCCCATCCCTCTCTAACAACAACAAAACATGTTTATTGCACTGAGTGGATTTAGATCTGCATAATGTACCACGGGCTGCATACTGACATGTTTACTATCTACTGGATCAACTCAATGGAGGGCTTGTCTAGCACACTGGAAAAAAACTTAGGGCTCTGAAAAAATTCCTTGAAGACACTAAAAGGTTGAATGATGTTAGGAAAAAGGAACTGGACTTAGGATAAAGCCAATCATCAGGTTTATAAGAAGCCTCTATCCTATATGACTGTCATTGCTCAGAAGAGAAGGAGAAGGGCATGACTGAAAATAGAAGGAATGGTCTGAAAATGTGATGCCCATACACTCTAGAAACAGGGGAAAGCATAACTTGACCTTAATATCTCTCTTCATTCTTATTCCTACAAACTATGCATCTTTTAAGGAAGCAATCAGGACTATCATATAGCCCTTAAAAAATACTCTTAAGTGTTACTCAGTCATCACTGACCAGAGAGTCACTGCAGCCCACGGCCTGGGCCTAAGGCTTCTTTGTTCCTGTAGTTTCAATGACATGGAAGGCAAAGCTAGAAAGTCTGAGAAGGAACAGCTTAGCAACCACAATTTCCCTTCGAGCCCATGAAAAGTTTCAGTACAGTTGCACCATTTGCAGACGTAAGGAAAAAAAAATTACTACTGAAGTCTCAGGATTCTTTAATTGCATACTCTGCAAAGAAGAAATTAAATGTGGAGTTCACAGAAATCAGTGGTTGGAGAGATTGCTTATGACACTTTACATTAACACAGGATTCCACCACCCACTGAGCTCTTGGTTTTGCCTCCGTAGTGACACTATGAATGAGATATATATTTTAGTGTCTTTAATGTACTTACACAGCCTCCCACAAAATTTCTGTACTCTCTAAGCTCACCTATCCTGTATGTGTCACATCAATCACTAGATCTCTTCCCAGGGAAGCCAGCTTCTGTGTTACCTCTTGGGATGTCAGAACCAGTAACAAGGAGGGAACTAAATCTACATCACGATTCAAGCTGCTTCCCTACCCACTGAACTATTTCTCTTCCCTGAATATGCTACATAAACCTCTTTACATTTACCAAGATTTTATGAAGCTACAGCTCTCAAGGTGAGGAGGGGATAGATAAAAGGCACCCCACGACCCAGAAAATGTCAATAATTTTAGATTTTGCTAAGCAAGACCATAATTGAATTTCAACTTCTGTATTTCCAGCACTAGCACAACGCTGCCATCTTTGGCTTTCAAAACATGAAAGGGAATACTCAAATCCAAACAAAACCCCACTGTTTCCATTTGAATATAAGTCCTGAGAACATTCTTCATAATATATCTAAGGCCAAGAAAGAGGGCTTGGGGTTTTTTTTCATTTAATTACATGTTAAGCTTTGGAGGACAAAGCCACACCACTACGATCTTCAAAACACTCACGGGACTGGAGATTATATTGCAATGTAGCTTGTAATTTCTGAGAAACATAATCTATTATCATTAATTTACCTCATACTACTCATCACTCCTATCAACCTTTTACAGAATTATTTTCACCCAGATTTGGAAGGAAAAAGTGGTGTCACAAGAGGCCAATCAAATCTGGTGCAGATACTTTAAAAGGCAACTAGATTCCCCTTCTCCACACACATTTTCCTTGTCTCCCACAGCCCTTAGAAAAATACACACATCCTACTTCAATCTTCTCTTCTGCCACTCTACTAACTATATATTCCAAATCCAAGGGCCACTGTGTTACCACACTGACCAGAACAAAACATTCACAAAAATAACACACAAAAGGGCGACAACCCACATCACAAACTCAAACTGTCTCTGCCTTTTTGCTCTTGCAATTTTCAGCTCTCATTGGCTAAAGATATCTCTGGCATTGTTGCTTTCCATGAACTTCCTCCAACTTCCCCATAAGTTTACACAAATAAAATTTCAGAATAAATCACGTTTTTGTCCCGCATCTCGCTTGGGTTCTTTCTGCCAACATTTTACTTTGAATATCAACAGGAACAGCAGCTTAGCAAAAATGGAGCCAACAAAATGAACTGTATCCCTTTAATAACACTGATTGATACCTTCTCTACGCAGCTCACCAGAGCAAGGAGGTCTAGAATTAGCCCAGCTCATGTGAAAGCATCCTCATGACAAGTCATCCCCAAATTAATCCTCTCTGACCAAGGCTGCTCTGATATACCACATCCCTCAGGGGTTCCTGTGAAGCCACATCCATTACCTCCTGCTGCTGAAATAGCACATCAGTGCCTCGGCTGGCACGGATTCCTGCTCATCCCCATGGGTGCACAGGGCAGGAATGGAGGGAGGATAACATCCAGCCCAGAACCCCCAGCTATCAAAGCCAGGAAAAGAGGCAGCAAACTTCTAACCCTGAACTGTACTGCCCAGGTTATGGGCAATGCCTGTAAGAGTTTCTGCTAACTGGAAGATGAACCTCAGCAGCAAACTCCTCACCCATTAACACCCTGTAGGTGTGAACCACTGAAAGCCATTGCTTGAACATTACCGTGGCTGGAGCTGAGTATTCCAACCCCTGGTGAGCTGCTCCTGTGCATTTATAGGCAAGGGAAAGCTGTTAGAAACACCAGCTAAATGCAATTCCAGGAGCATTCCCTGCAACACTGCAGAGTCACAGCCTGGTCGATTTTGTGAGAAAATGGCCAAACAACAACAAAAACTGCAGAAGAAAGCAGGTAATGCCTAAATCACTAAAGATGAGCCCCCTCCCCACAGGAGACAGACTTCAAACCTCTGCACCTTTTCTCATCCCACACCATCGCTTCCCTGACAGCATCACAAAATGAGCACGTGCCATTCTACACAAAATACGTAACATACAAGTGAGTAGGTGGCACATCATGATCAATAACTATGAGAGCACAACACTTTTTTAATGGTGCTAATAATGTTTAAACCCAATGCCAGCAGCTTCAGTCTAATGCCTGCTAAAGCAAAAATGGAAGACTGAAATTACAAGCTGTTTATAACACTGAATTTATGTTTCACAATCTGTGATGACAATAGAGCTTAGCAAAAATTGTCTCTCCTGGGGACTGTTCTTTCCACCTTAAAAAAATAGTTGTGTGCACGATTTTATTTATTTGTTTTTAAAACAGTTGTCTGCACATCCAAGTGACTCAGCAACTGGCTGACAGAAACCTATGGGATATACACTTTGGTAGCTGGGATAAGCAGCCAAATTCTTCCAGAATGAAAATTCATCATGTGGCTGGGCTCAGCAACTCACATTCAGGAAGACTTTACCATGCCCTTAGTTGCCTGCCAGGCTGCCACCCTGCAGTAATCCAGGAAAGCTGTCACTCTTTAAAAGCTTTTGGGGAATTTGTTTAGTATTATTATTTTCCAAAAATGGCTGGATAATCAGGCCAGATCATTCAGGCTTCATTAGAAGCCAACTGACAAAAAATATCATAACGTACGATTGCATCCATAATGGTCAACAAAGGATTTAATAGTGAGTCATAGATCCACAGAAAAATTACAAGTCTGATGCAATTGCTCCTAACAATATGCAACATAGGGCCCTGCTATGCTGTGCTAACCAGCCCTTAAGCAATCAAACACAGAAATCCCACATTCTCTGGCCTTCCACAGCAATGTTTCTGTTTTAACAAACTGAACTAAGACTTCCATTAGTCCCTTATTTCCAACAAATTAGAAATTTAACATGGTGCTAAAAAAAAAATAATGATCTAACTGAACAGAAGAAAAAGTTAATGCTATCAAACTTCATTTAACAGAACAGGGAGCTCTCCCACCCCTCCCTTCACATGGCAGCTACACAGCTTAAAAATCACATAGGTCATGCTGTAACCTGCTTTCTCAAGGCAGTTAAAATATGACCAACTTGCAATCCCCAAAAAGGGCTGTAAAGGTATTAAATTACATATATGCAGGTGCTGTGGGGCTTTCCAGCCATGAGCTAACTAGACTGAAAAAAGAACCTTCCTCTCCAAATACAAGGTAAAACACGTGGGCTGGCACCAGAGACAAGGTAATGTAGTTTAGGCCTTATCAACCAAAAGCACTTGCACCAGAACACAATTTAAGGCAAATGCAAACCAAAGTAGCTACACCAGTTCCTATGTGAACTCACTTTTCTGGTGAATTGGATGCTTCTGACTCGCTTTTATTATCACAAACCCAGCCCAAGCAAGGGAAGTGTCCTTTGTTCCACGAGGGCAGCGTTCACACGGTATTTATTGTCTCCAAGGCATCACAGCACAATAACCATGGAAAAAGAGAACCAAACACCCCTGTGATACCACTCAAGATGAGTCCCTCCTCAAACAAAACATCCTTAATGCACACAGGTGAGAAGCTGCCAGATAAACAAGGCTAAGCATGGGAAACCAGAGCTCTTTAGGCACAGTCAACCACTAGGACTCCAGGAGTTTCATTTCTCTGAAAATACAAGGGAAGTTTGAGGATAAGATTTTCAACATATCTATGCAGATGTTCTCATCAGCAATTGATGAACCTTACTGTAAAACAGTAAAAATAGTCATCAGCAATTGATTGAACCTTACTGTAAAACAGTAAAAATAAAAAATAAAATAACCTAAATATATATTACTTGTTAAAAAGAAAAGAGCCAACAGTGGTTTACTTCCAGCCACTTCCCACACTTACATTCAATGTGACATTTCAGCCCATACTGTCTCTTTTACATTTACATACTGCCCAAAACATTGGATTTCCAACCTCATGCACAGTTTTTAGACACTGCCTAGATGCACTGTGGGTGATGAATGATGAGCAGAATTCTGGTGAGCAGAACAGTTCAGGTATTTAACCAGCCCGGCTCTGATAAATTCTATTGCTTGGCAACGGCAATTCCTGTCACCATATCCACTTTCATCAGAAGAGCACTAGAATGGCAGAGCAAGCAGGAGAATTACTATTCACCCTCTGGTAGGTGCTTCTGGGGAGCCTGGGGTGCAACAGGTTACCCTGATGCATTTCTAACAAATTCCCCCATGAGAAAGCAGTGGGTCCAACAGGGTGAGACAAATAAATCCATGGCACCTTTCATTCAGCAGCTCCTCATCAGGGATTACCTACTCCACCCCCCTTCTCAGCCAAAACTGGGGGGAAGAGTGTTGCAAGAAGGGTGTTGCAAGACTTTGGGGGGAAGAGGATGCAGGAAGTTGCAGGAGATGGGACTAGGGACAAACCAAGCAGCAATATCAAACCTGCATGCTGCTCTAGGCACTCCCAGCTGCAGGAACCTGCTCCCCTCACTGGGATGTGCAGCAGCACAGATTTATTCCAAAAGACAAATCAAGGCAAGGCCAAGATGGAGAGCTCAAGTCTTCATCACTGTTTTTACCCTTTACCTTGTATACACACCCCTCTCCTACCTAAAGGCACAGATGAAGAACAAACACTTAATCTAACTGTACCCAGCTCCCTGATATTATTTCACTATTTGTTCTGATTATGAAGAAGATAATGTAAAAAATTAGAAGAAATTTGAGTCAGAAAAGATGGATAACATCAAGGAGAGAAAAACAACTGAGTAAAGGTTTTGCTTTGTTTTTATAGTGGACATCTACAGAGGGATGTACACAAAACGAGATTTATCTCAGGCACACAACTTTAAAGTCATCATTAAAATTAGCTTGTTGCATTCACCAGGAAAAAGGAAATCTAAATGCTTTTCTAGGTTTAACCTGAACTGATTCTTGAAATGCACCATTTTTGGAAAGATCACTATTTCAAAATATCTCATCCTCTCAAAAAGCAATTTTCATCTTGGGCAGGGGGACACAACACACTACAAGTTTTCAGACTCAGATTTTCTTAACTGCAATAGAACTTAACTGCCATGACCTGGTTGATGGAATTAAAATAAAAATATCCTCCCTGGAGGAACTGTGGAATGAGCAACTGCTGTCAAAAGTGGTTTAGCACTAGAACACCTGGAACTTCAGCCTGTGAGCAGGTGTGTTTCTTTGGTAAAGTATTAACAAATGTGCACTATTTAATATTTAAATTATTATAGAAAATATATTTATCATTAACCTATAGTAAGAAATCTTTCCTTAGAGAACTTTGATTAAAAATTAAACAGTGAACTTTATCCACTGCAACAGATGAAAGGAGGAACTAGACAAAGGGAAGCAAAAAAACCACATGAACCCTGTAATACATTACTAAATATATAAACCTAAGTGATATATTTTTTAGTTTCATTGCATTCAGAAACCTTTTTATCATGATAACAATTCAGACACTTTACATTCTGCAAGACAGACAAACCAATATTAGCTGATCTCAATGGCTGCCATCCCTCAGAGGGACCATCCCAAAAAATAATTCTGAATATCTGACAAGAAGGAAACTGACACATGGGCAGAAGCTGCTCACAAGACTTGAGAATTAGGCTACATGACTGCATCAAAGCAAACCTCTCTCTGGACCCAGACTACATTCAAAAAAACTCTGGTGAGACTGTTTCCTTCGGACACAAGGAAGGTTTCTCCAAGCTCTGAAATCCCACAACTAATTATAGCACCCCACATCCTTCCCCACCATCATCAACAGCAAAACCAGCTGCCAATCTGGGAGGTAGAAGAAGAATCTAATCTCCACTGTGCCACTACAGCCACCCCAAAAAAGGCATTCTTCTGCCTGTAGTTTTGATTTGCCTGCCCAAACAACATGAAGTCCCATCAGCCAAGCAGCTCCTGCCAACACAAGCTGTGCTGCCAGGGCGGGTGTTCGGTGGCACAACCGCGCCGGGTAACAGTGCCACATCCACGGCCAAACAGCTTTAAACCCAGCCAAAGAAAGAAAAATTAAGTAAAAGGAGGGGAAAAAAGCACAGGTAAAAAGGATTTGGACAAAAACACTGTCCTTTCCAGCTGCCAGCTTGAAGGTGAACTGGTGTGGGAGCAGAGGTGACGGACAGCCCTCGGCCTCGCCTCACCCGTCTGACAGCTCGGCTGGCCCCGCGCCGCTGTTGTGAAAGAAAACCACGGTATTTGTGCAAGGCTAGTTGGTTCCATGTTAAGAAAACACATCTGAGCCGACAGTGCTTTGCTTTACCACATGCCAGCTTCATTCAGCTTCAGAGTCAGAAACCAGGACTCGGTCTCCTCATTGCCTCCACAGCTAACCAGCAATTTAGGACACAGACAAAGTCCTGAACTCAGAGCCACCCCCGATGCGTGAAAGGGCCACACTGCCTTTAACAGAAAACTTCCTAGTCCCCGTTGGAGAGCATGAGTGCCCAAAGAAGGACCTAAGTGACAGGAAGTCCTGTGTTGGGTAACGCTGTGTAAAGATGTGTACAATGGAACAGATAAAAACAAAGAAATACAAAGAAAGAGCCCAGGAAGCAATCTTTGTTTTGGTGTGAACTGGTGCACACCCATGCTGGAGAGGCGAGAAACAGGAATGGGTCTTCATGGAGACCATTAATTTATTAAAATGTCACAACAAAAAGAGAATACTGTGACTAACAGACCCTGGGAGTTCCAGGCAGCTAAACCAATCCAAAGGATGATGGTTTATCAGAAAGGAAAGGCTGGTCAAAAGGAAGTAATGAAGCAGATATCCATCAAAGAGCAAAAAGCAGGTCTGAACACAGAGCCAGAATCAAGACTGCACCAGAACTTACAAATGAAGTGTAAAACATCAGACTTGGCAATCCTGCTGCCAAGGAATTATTTACCACACCACGATCAATATTACAATACACACAGAGATGAGTATTTTTATCTCAACCTCCATTTGACCCGGTGGGAGCTACAGACACATTCTCACACTAATTCACAGACTTCAAGGAGAGTCAAGATGGGGAAAAGAGTTGGAAGCATTTCAGGTTCTGTCTTATTTCAGCCCGTTTTCACTGAATCATACCAAAACTATCTGAGGGAATAGTTAAGAATTGATTTGTGCTACCCAAGACCTGATCAGTAAAGCAAAACATTCAAGGATCACGGGAAGAGGTTTTGTTCATGCACTGAGCCAAATCCTGGTTGTGCTGTCAGTCCTTTCAAGTCTTTGCTCTTCCTTCACTGCATCAAAAGCATCTCTTAAAAATTTCTCTGAAAAGCCTGGATAAGTGCCTGAACTTCCAAGATCTATTCTCTATAGCCTTGAGCAAGAGTGATGGGAAATAAGCTTTCCTTCTCAATAGCTACTTTTAAGTTGTTTTGTTTTGTTTTTTTTTAAAGGCAACCACTACTAGACCTATTACAAATTTGGAAACTGAAGCTCAGAAAATAGGGAAGGAGGGGAAGGCAATGGAGGGAGGAAGAAGTCTGATTTTCAGACAATCAACTTGAAAAATCCTTACTTCAGTGAACTGGCAAATAATGTTAGACATCTTGCTTCTGAAACACAACCCTGCTAAAGGGAAAAGGGTTAATTATATCCCTTATGCTCCAGAGTATTTCAACAGGCTATGAATTATGTTCTTCTGAAGGGCAAGTTGTTCTTTTATTTATTGTTTAAAGCAAAACATAAACACAAAGTGTCCAACCCTAAGGTGGTGATTACCACTTTTACTTAAACAGAAATGCAGGGCTGCAGGCTTTCTCTGCTATAAAGCTTTTAAACCTGTTCTGTTCCTCTGACATTTTCCCCCCTCACTCTTCTCTGATAGAGATCACAAAAACAACTAAGACATCTGACATACAGGAGAACATCCTGCTGATTAAGAGAAAACAAGAGCACATTACTCTTGAGAGGATACAAAGCATCACTTCCTAATGCGTTCTACTCTGTCAGCACAACAGGCATCTTGTCATTTCAAAGGGAAACTGGTCATATTGATTTTTCCAAAACACAAGTATTATAAAAATATTATACATTTAATTGGTCTTAACAAAGTGCTCTTGTAGTGGGCATATCAACAGAGACCCTACAAGGCAAGATACAAGGTACCAAGGTGTGGCTGGGAGTATTTGAAGATCCTCTGCAAGGGGCAGCATTGAGAACCGCCAAGATCGCTCCTCATAAAGCTTCTTGCAGCTCCTTTAAACCTCAGTTCGACTGAGAGGTGTCTTTAAAGTGTGGCAACTCTTACTCCTGAATTCACAACACTCTGAACAAACATCATACTTTGCTGAAAACCAGTGTCCTTTCCACGCCTCACCAAATTTCAACCATGCAACTCAGAGCTCCATGTTTGCTCAACTTTTTCTAGAGGAAAGGAAAGTTCTTTACACCCTCTCAGAGCAATTTATTCCTCTCGTTGTTCCCTTGCAAAAGCCAGACCAACTGAATCAGCTCCTCTGACTGAAAACCGCACACCCTGCCTGTCAGGAAGCCGGCAAGATTTTTTTTTCCTGTTTTATTTACAAATTCAAAAACTGAAATCTTCTCAACAGGGTCAGCCATCCCTTCTTCCCCCCATTCCCAGTTTTTTACAATCCTTATTATGGCAACACTGAGGAAAATTTGTACATGTTTTCCGAGGAAAAGGTATATTTCTTCTTCTCTTGGTTCTTTATTTCTGTTTTAACACAGTATATCAGAGTGTACAGCCAGGACAAGTTTCAATGGTTCAAAGACCATCTGAAAAGTTAGGCAGAACACAGGTTGTTATTTCCCCTTTGAAAATACCCCTTTAGAAAAATTCTTTAAAATCAGAATTTTGTGAGGGATGCAGCAGAGGAGCATCCTCCCACCTCCTCTTAGTCCTCCAGGGAACTAAACTAAGTTCTCTCTTCCTGAAGTGATAATTCAAGGCTTCTTTATAGCTTGCTCCCAGTATAACTCAGAACAGTGTACATCCTCCCTTTCATTTCTTCCAACAAATCCCCTTTCAGCAGAATTTACTCTCACATATGCAACGTGGGCAGAGTCTAGTAATGTGACTTAATAGTTCCTAACCAAAGAAAAAAAAAAGGTTTTGCTAACAGTAAGTTCTAGGAAGGAAAAAAAGAAATTTTAAATCTTACCTGCACTTACCACAGTGTTTCTAATTAGTATCTGTCAAAAGAGCATTTCCATCACAAGAAAAGAACAAAGCTGCAGAATGACAGATGAATTGACATTCATCAAAAGGTAATTGCAAACAACAACAGACACACAGAATGTTGTGTGTCCCACTCCACTGCTGCCCCTGCATCCCCCCTGTGCCACTGAGCCTCATTGAGCCTCGCTGAGCCTTGCTGCAGAGGAGCCGGGCACTGCCACAGCACGGGGATCTCAGGGGAGAATGAACGGTCTGAGCCAAGCAACAGAAACACAGGTCAGTGACAAAGAACCCCAGCACCGAGGAGACTCATGAAAACTTTAATCTTCAGCTTCTATCATTAGCCACTGAAGACACCTCTTCCCCCCACCTGGCTGCGGGGTGAGCATGTTTAGTGTGCGGATTATCATTCCTCGGAGGTAACTCAGCCGGCCAGACCATCACACGCACACCTGTTCTCACTGCAGACATCCCTGTCCTGACACCCAGGGCAGCGTTGAGTTACTTCAGAGAGAGTCACTTCCACATTCCACCCTCAAACTCTCCTCCAAGAAGTGATCAGTCACTCTCAGCTTTCACACTTCAGTAATTTTGGAATCAACAGGAAATGGAGATCAATTGTGATTTTACTAACTCAATAGTGACTCATCATTCAACTCCCTGTAGCCTTCGAATTCATCTGTGAAGAGACGTGATAGCGAGGCCAAATTAAAAATAGCAAATCTGGCTCACTCACAATTAACACTCACTTGTCCATCAGATTTGCCCCAGATTGCGAAATTTTTGGGATTGCGACATTCTGACGGTTTTGCGTCAGATCCCAAACGCACTCACAATGTGTCTTTCTCAACTCAACCAGGAAAAATAATCAATGGCAACATTTATTATATAAACCAACCGCACCACACCCTCTAACATCCATCCTCGCTCAATTTGAACATGTCTAAATAAGAGTTAACTCTGCCCATCAGTGTCCCCAGCTACTGACAACGAGTCTTCTATTCTTCATATTATGAAAACACTCTCAAATCATTAATTTCTTTCTGCTTACACAACCTTCAAGCCAAAAAAAAAACCCCCACATTTGCATGAAATCGAAAGTCAATAAAAAACAATTATTTCATTTACAAAAATAGAAAATCATTTTATATAAACCACTTAAATGCATTCTTCTAAAAATAAACTTAATTACAAATCTAACATGAAACTGTAACAGCATATATTAGGGCAAATGCCTACTGTAATTTAAATAAAATAAAAATAGTAAGCATATAATTTACACCAAAAAAAAAGTTGGGACTGGTGAATTTGCTGTTCAGCGCTCTCTTGGAGCCACCCTTTGATGAAATGCTCAGAGAGCTTTTACTTTCAACAGCCACTTCTGCAGTGCCTCATTTTGGTTTACTCCAATGGTTCAGTTCAACGAGCTCTTAATCCCAAATTAAAAAGGACTCCCTGCATAGAAACCTGTGAAACAGTCAGTGGGCAAGATCTATGAACTCTAAACTTTTGAGAAACAATGACAAACTATTTTCTCTGTTTATTTTATTTTAATCATGCCTCTCCTTCACACTTGGAGTTTTAATTAAGTCTTAAAACCCAGATCTTCTGCATTTCAATTAAAATTCCATTTTCCATCCAAATAAAAAAATAACACAAATGAGAAGTAATCTACCAGAAAATACATCATTTGCCATTTTGTCACTTAAAAATGTGAAAATTAAGGATCTGAGCCAATGCATCCAAGGCATCTAATTATTTACATGAATTTGTAGAAACACATTGCTATTCACTAGCAAAAAGGTCTGTACTTTCAAAAATGGCTGTTTGTGAATCAGAGTTCTAACAGCTGTCAGTCACTAAAAACATCCAACTAAAAATATGCAAAATGAGATTAAAACTGTATTCAGAGTGAGCTCTTCCTGCTTGCTGCTATAAGTCACTATGAAATCCATTTACTTCATCTCAATAAAAGAAAAAAAATACATACTAGTAGTGCTGTGAGGCCTTCACACTAAGGAAGAAATAAACTTTGAAGGACAAATTGGATCAAAATTCAAAGCATTTTCACCAGAAAGTTACAAAGCCACATGATCCCATTCCCCTGGCCTCTCGCAGTTCACTTCCATGAGAACAGAGGGGAATGCACACAACCAGCGTGTGCAGACATCCTAAATGGAGCATCCCTCCCTCCCCCTGCAAAAATAAGAAAACATGACATGGCAATTACATCCTCAGCCCCTTCATTCTCCCCTTCTCCCCATTAAACAGGATTCACCTCCTCCCATGTCAGCAGCTCTGGGAGGAGCTGCAAGGGCACTGAACACAAAATCGAGGCACCAGACACTGGGAACAGGGACGGTCATGCTGAGCTCAGAGCAGTGTTTTGGTCCTGCAGTGAACAAGGGCTGTAGCCACACGTGCAACAAGCAGGAAACACTGAAGAGCTGCACACTTCTGTGAGCAGCTGCTCCTGAAGGGAGAGAAATCCCCTGGAATGAACAGAGAGCATCCCAGCACATCCTCGCAGCGAGGCCGAGCCACGCTCAACCCACCTCAACTTCTGTTTCGTTCTGGCTGCACATGACACCAGGTAATGTTCACAGCTGCCTGCGAAGACCTGGGTGTATTTTTAGTGCAATATACTATCTCCTTATCAGTCAGCTGATGCCAACACCCCCATCCTCACACTTCTGTTCAGAGTACAGTCATAGAATGCCTGGCAAGGAGCAGCTTCCCAGTGAAAGTGCTGTCACCTGGATGACAGAGCCACAGGAGCATCCCAAGTCACATCCCTGCTGCAGAAACTAAGCCTTTAACCACCCCCCAAGGACAGCACTTTCTGTATTTTACAAATGGGGAGGGAAATACAGACACCCGGAGGAGGAATACAATTTCTTCCCAACCCTTCAATACTGGCAGCTCCTGAAGCACGAGATGTGATCACTCCCTATTTTAGCATGCATGACTACCAATGCTCACACAAATTATCTGGTTCCTTTTAAAATCCAGTATTTAAAATTACAGTATTTAACTTGAGGCTTTTCTATCCAACTAGTGGATGGATAAAGGTGAATGAACCAGTAACAACATCTTGCTACAATTTATTTGCTTTGTTAAAAGGAAGACCCTTGCTCTGAATTTATACTTTTCAAATCAGTATTTAAACAAAATCAAATCTGGAAAGAAAAACAAATGTGAAACACAATTATGCAGCATTGTGATACAGCATCTGATTCCCACATTCCAACTCTCTTTCCCTTCAACACTGCAATGTATTACAGACAAACTTAAAAATAAAGTCACTGATAGCAACTACAAAGACACCAAGAAAATCCTCCGACAGTGTTGGCTTAGCCAGTGGAATGTGTAGTTATTGTCAACATACTATCACTTTCTTTCATGAAAAATACTGGAAATATCTTTTTGCCAGGTTAACCAACTCTGACTTCAATCTCGCTGACATTTCTTAAGTAGAGCTGAATAATTCCATTCATATGCAAATGGTACAATAAATCGTGAGTAGCAGCATTTGCAGCTCCCTCACAGAGATGAGCATTTACTCTCTCCAAGTCTCATCCACAGTGATGCACCCAAAATTATATCAGTCCCTAGAGGTACAGCCCCAGCGATTTACAGAAGGAATATTTTCAGCCTTGATGTTGGCTGGGGTTTTTTTTTCACTTTGTGGGGTATTTTTAAATATTAAGGAGATGAAAGAATCGAGAACTGAGATTGCATCTGTTGCCATCACAATTTAACCACAGTCCATGTATTTATACAGTGGAATCTCCAAAATAACACTGCATCTGTTAAGATGACAGTGATTTTCCATGGGCTGCGCTGTGCTGTAGCTGAGTTACTCCAAAGCTGTCACTTTTGAAGAGCTGATTTCGATCCACCCCAAATTCTTTCTGTAATCTTCCTCAAACATGTTGAATTATAAAGCTGTTGTGTTCCCCAGTGTGGCTTGGGAACAACAAAACCCTCATACATCTCATCAGTGGGCATTTGGCACTGAAGCCTCACAGCTAATGCAACATGTTTATTTAAACAATGAACTGCCCAAAGAGCTGCACAGCCCGTGTACAAACAGATGTGTGTTTCATGTGTGCTCTGCCGCAGCCCAGAACCTCCAGCACACACACTCCACTGCACTTTTCTGCCTGATTCCTGCAGGACAACAACTGCCCTGACTTGGAAGGGCCTTTGTTCCTTCAGAACCACAATCCACCTAAGAATATCTAAGCTTGAATCTTAAAAAGAGACTCCCTCACCAGAATGTGAACATTCGATATGTATGTCATGCCTCTTGTTGAGACAGTATAAATGAAAATATTTGTCCACGTAGTCAGCCTACTCCAGTGTGACAAAAATATAAACATTTTATTAGCAGTCACACAAAAAAAGAAACAAACAAACCTTCAGTCACTCCCAGGCAGGACCCTGGCAGGCTCAAGTCAGTCTCTAACCAAGCCAAGTCTCAAGTTTGAAATAACAAACTTGCTTTTCTTACACCCCATTGCTACTCTTTTCGACAGGGACAACTGCAGAGACCCCAGCTCCACCAAGGACATAGCTGCAGGGAATACCAACATCACTCAATAACACAAAATCTCCATATCCAAGGTGCACAAGCAACAGGACTAACAACAGACCCTTTGACTTTTTGCATCCTCTTGCACATACAAGTGGTCACACACCCTACCGGCCTTCAACTTGCCCCAGTCTCCCATCTCTCAGGTCTGAGGAAGAGGAGCAAAGTGCACAGAGTAACAGAACTTACATGTATCTCTGAACACAGGTGGACATTCACTCATTCCATACATCACAAGAGACAATGTGTTTGCAAGGGACCAATAAATTTACATCCATTTCACAAACTAACAATCTGACAAAAGCTTCAGCCACAATGAACTGAAAGATGATAACTGCAACCAGTACAGCATCACAAGCCGCTTCATCCTGCTGGAGTTCAGAACAACCAGAGAGAAGCAACAGCTAATCCAGTAGTGGAAGTCAGGCTCGATCACAATTCCAGTGGGCTCCCCCTTCTATCCAGTGGAACTCTGAACTCTTAAGAGTTTGTCTCATCACCCTGTTGAGTCTCTCTAAAGTTGGTTCTCAGCTGAAAGAAAGGTAGAACTACCTGAAAGCTTTAAAAAAACCAATCCATGTAAGTCCAGCAGTATTTTGGAGAACAAACCAAATCCCCAGTGGGACACATTGAATTGACTAAGGAAGACAACAACTTAACTACACGTCAAAAATCCCAAAAAAGAGAAAAAAAGAACACAATAAAACTAATTTCTGCCCTGGCAGAGGATAGGGACAGGGCAAACAAGGAATTTCCATTGCCACTTCAGCTCTTCACACTTCAGCCAAGTGTTACTCTGAGGCCAGCTGAGCTGAGTGAACATGTGTCCGCTCCTACGGCGCAGGGCTGGTTCCTCACTCCCTGCCCAACATGAACAGAGTGCACTCTTCAAACCTTTCAAGGCTGCTCTCACACTGACATACCAAGGGGATGTGAGAAGAGCAGCAGGGAAGTAAAAAATACTACTTGTAGAAGGTCAAAATGTGGAGACAACTCCAAACTGAAGCCAATGGAAATAATAAGGAAAGCAGCCCAGCGAGATCCAGGATAAAGCCCTTCCCTGCAAGCACAAGCCAACTCTCTTGTAAAAAGTTGGTTATAGACAGTTTCCAGGGGCAGCTGTCACCAGATCTTTCTCCAAAATGCTGTATCCCTTTGACTAAGGCTTGAGATTTGAACTATCCCTGTCTACAAGAAGACCTTCCACTTTCAGAAAATCCTGCAATCATTTTTACGGCTGCTCTATCACACATCATTATGGGGGCTTTTTCCCCTATCCCATAAATTCCTTCAGGAGCTTGCTTCTCAAACATAATGAGCTGCCTGTCTACAGAATCAGGAAAATGAGCACTGAGTCAATTTATGTTTGGGGAAGCCGTTTCTGCATCCAAGAGACCTGGAATTCTCTTTCCCCACCAATAATGCTCTCCAAACACAATGGCTCAGCTCTTGCAAACTCTTCCTGGAAGACTTTTCAAGCTGAGTACCACGATCCATATGGAGATCAGACACCGGGTCCCACTAAGTACAAGCACCTTGCTAGAACAGCTCTTACAAACCCACAGCAATGCTAACAGAGAAGAGTAAATAAAACAAAGCGATGCCACCCTAACCTCAGCAACACACAGCAATCAGCAGACACTTTCAACTGCTGTGCTTAAACTTCTCATCCCATAAATGCTCTCCCTGTTTCAGCAGAAATGTGTCTGTAACTAAAAACAAAGGGAGCATCTTGGTCCTCCCTGCAGCTTTGTCTCATCTGTCTCACACAAGAACTGCCACTACACCACGGTTTGAAGATAATGATGTACTCTCACTTGAGAATCACACACTCAGCTGCAGTTACCTACTGTATTCCAGTAGTAACAAATGGGAGAGATACTTCAAAGAGCACATTATCCCAGCTCTAATTTATGCATGCTCCCTCTTACCATCAAGCCATTTATTTTAAACCTGTCAGATATACTTGTAACATAGCATCATGAATAATTTAAAAAGTAATCTGTATAAACCAAGTTTATAAACTTAACAGCAGGTACAGTACCTTTCATTCAAGCAGACTGCTCTCTGATAAAGTACAAGAGATCTTTGACTACTTCAGCATGTATTCATTTCATGCATTCTGAACTTCAAAAAATTCTTCTTTCCTGCCTCCAATCAAACCCTCTGCTATTTGAACAGCATTGTGTAAAGAGCTCACTTAAATGAGTAGTGTAATAATTTGCAAATTGTTCATATTAAAGGCAAAAACTACAAAGCTGCTGGAAACAGTCAGTAAAAATGACCCATCACCAATTCAACAGCAGGGGATAACCACTTGTGTAAAGTTTGCCTCTGTCATTAAAAACTCTTAATATTTCCTGCATCTGCCTGATGCTGTCATTTTCTGACACTGCTCCCAGCATAGGCAGAAGGGATGTTCAACAAAGAACTCAAAAAAAAGCCCACCTGTTAAGAGAAAGTGTTTTGATCAGTTGATGCTCACACTTCCAAGTAAACAGAGCTATCTTTACAGCATGTAATGGCACCAATAAGGGGTTGGAGATAACATTCCCTGACCCGTCACAGAGCTATTGCAGCAACCTGCGCCTCGCTGGCAACACAGGCAAACAAACTCATTCGGCCAGGGGACCTGCCCCAAGCACACCTTCACAAACAAAGATTCACCAAAGCAGGACACACACACCAAACTTATAAACTATGGTGGCAAAGCACACTCACATGCAGTGTGACTGTTTACTGCTTTAAAAGATTTATTTGCATCATGTACACTTTTCTGAAGTCAGCAATGAAACAAAGTCTTACAACCCAACCTGGTCAGCACTTCAGGGACAGTGAGAATTAGTGCTCTAAGTTATTATTAAAATGACTTTGTGCTGCTGCAAAAGTGTGCATTTGATATCCTACCCAATTATTTACTGGTGGATTTGGTCCTCCAAAGGAACAAACTTAGTACTTTATTGGGGTGCAAGATCCATTCTCCTGAGATAGGTCAAAGAAAACAGTCTCATTGAAAAAATTCTCTGGGAAGTTGCTGAAATACACAAATGTTTGTTTCTGCTCACACCATCAAGTTTACCAAGAAAGAAATAGACTAACTGGAAATGTACAAGTCTGGACATTTCAAAATAAATAAATAAATAAATAAATAAATTCTGTTACATTAAAGTTTAGGAGTCGTATGCAAATCAATCTGTAAATAAAGAAACAATTTTGCTTTTCAGCACATTTTAAACAATCTCGTGCCACAACAGCAACTTCCTGAGGATATCAACACTGAAGAAGTTAATTGGCGTCTTGCAAGATATCCTAAGGGAATGGCTCATGTTTTGCATTTGCAAAGGTTGGAAAGCAAAACTTTCAGTGATAAGGGCGAGTTAAACCTTCACAACACACCCGGGTTTGCCAGAATGCATCTCCTTAATTAATTAATAAGTCAAAGTGTTATCAAACTTAATGAGCAAAACCAACAAGTCCTGTCTAAAGGAACCAGAATCTATCTTTGAGCTTGAGGACTCGGTACAGCTGTTTGCAGAGCACAGAAACATATGAATGAACACTGTGTGCTGCTGATCGTTTGCCTGTCCTCAAAGTTTCTCTCAGACAGTTCTGGACACAAAAAAAGACAAATATAGTACTCCAGAAATCAGTCCAGATTGTACCTGTCATGACTTGGCTAACAGCGAAAAAAAGCAGCCCAAAAAAACCACACACAAGACAGGCTGGCTAACAACCACCAATGTGTCTTCATCAACTGCTGTTTGTTGAGTTCTGCTTTTGTACAAGAAAAAAAAAAAGAAAGAAACTATTCTTTTTAAGTGGTTTTCATAAATCATAAAAACTAATCCAACTAACCTACACAAAGAAGCTGTCTATACAATTTACAGTGATAGAAAAATTATACATGTCAAATAGATCAAAATACTAAAACAGTATTTCTACCTTTCAAACACATCACTGCATTCCCAAAGTCTTTCTGCACACAAACTCTTAAAAGCAGCACGTTCCATTAGCACCAAAGCCCAGAAACCTTAAAAGCTCAGCTCTGTCAGGAAGATCCAAATTAAACTGCAACTACAAATCTGCAACAACTTTAATTATGGGACTCCCGAGACAATTACTTAAACTGCAGCTTTTTTTTTTAAATTTAGCATCCACAATAGTTTTCAATAATAAACTGCAGTTTACCCATTCCTATGTACGCAATCACACATAAATAAAAAACAGCTGCTACTTGATAACATCCGAAAGCATTTCCAAATGTGAAAGCTTTACACTGAGATCCAAGTAAGAATGTATTTAATTTCATAAACAAAAGTTCCAGGAATTTTTTCAGTTGCCATCAGCTTTTCAAGTACAATAATGCTCATGAAGTTCATTAATTTAACTACAGATAATTCAAATAAATACATTAACTTCTAAAAAATAATTTAATTCAGCACAGTTTGTAAGTTATGAACTTTAGAGCCATTACAGATGATGAGCTAGATAAGTTGTTTGCTGTGTGGGATCACAAAGTTAACATCCAGTGTGAGAAAAACAGGTTTCCTGCATGTGTTATTGCCTCTCTCTCTCTCAAAGTTCAGGACCATAAACAAACTTCTCTACAACGAAGTTTGCGGTAGCTCACAATTCACAGATGGAATATACACACAATATAATTAATCATTTAACAAAACTGCCTCTTCTGCTCTCACTGAGATAATCGTTCCAGTGATCACTGGTAAAATCTACCTCAGAGTAAAAAGAAAACAAAAATTACTGGGGAAGAGAAAAGGCATTAGTTAAACATGAACTGAAATTATCCTTTAAAGCTAATAGTTTCAGCCCTGAAATGGATTTTAATTTTAAATGTTAGATGCTAAAAAACAAATTCTCCTCCAAGATCTCCTTAGTAAATTGCCAGTTTAGCAGAAAATTAAACAAGATTTGAAACAACTTCTCCCATGGTAACACATACTGATAGAAATTAATTATTTACCAATGAAGACAGATTCAAAAATCATCACGTGGATGCTCTTTAACATTAGATTTTGTGTGTATCTTTCAAGATGAAAACAATTTCAGCATCGCTGGCGTGTGCTTTAACTATACCCTAGAATTAGTTTGGATGAAAAACACGTCAGGGAAAAGCTGACATGAAAATTAACACAGTAGTTGATCATATCTGAGCAATTTCCCTATTAAACCAAATAAATCATGTCTTCTGTTGGGCTGAAGTCAATCTAATTGATCTGTCTTCTTGCTCTCGGCAGCCCCTTCCTTCCCTCACGTCTCAGAACATAAACACTAAGTAAAATTTTCTTCACTTTACACACACAAAACCCCCCAGTGTTTCTCCCTCAAATGTTGGTTCAACACTGAAACCTCCAACACACCCTCTTTCCACACCCATCCCTCTGCTTCCCCACGTTCAACACATTTTGCCTGATATTAGCTAAGTCCCTTCCATTTCCTAACCCTCTCAGTTTCTGACTCACACAAGCCTTTGCTCCAGTTCTGGTTTGCAAACCAGAAGTCCAACCCAACACAATCAAAAAATGGTCCAGGTACTGTCTGGCTCACTCTCCCTGCCCCGGACTCCTGGCACCATCACTCCCTGCACGCTTCCCTCCTCTCCCCTTTCTGCTGCACCCCCCTGATGCCAATTCCTCACTGGCTCTGGCATTTTCTGCTCACAGCCTCAATTACAGCAGGAACTATCCAACTCCCAGTTACCAACACTCCCTAACCACTGGGTGTACAGGAAAATGCTGATGCAAAAGCGAGGTGTGTGTAACGCCGACACTCAGCAGGTCATGAGGGCTTTACTAAGCAACCTGGGAGAGAGATTAAGCATCAGCATGAGCTACTGTTCATTATCAGAAACACAACATCCAGCCTGGATAGACAAACAAAAGCTCAGCGCTAACATGAGCAGACCCATCAAGATATCCATCAATCTGAAGTATTATCACACCTAAAACTATTATTTTTCTTCTAAGTGTTTAACCCGTTCCCTCCTAGACATTCCCTCTGTAAATACACAGAAGGCTGAAAATCAAAACCCCCATCATGCTCTAGGGAGAAAAGGAAGAAAACACCGTGTTTATGCCTCATCCTAAACCCACCCCCAGCATCAAACAGCCTCCAACAGTTGTAGCTTTACACATCAAATGCACGGGTACAGCACCACAAACTCTAGCTTAATGAAAGGTCTTCTTATTTCCATTTTTGTGCCATGCTAACACAATCTCAGGGAATTCTCGGCATTTTTAATGACTTTTTCTGAATCAGAAGCTCTCCGCTGAAGCTACCTGCATTTTAAAGAGGTTTCTGTCACATAACTACACACACATTTTATAGAATTTAGCATTAAAGGGATGGGTCTCTTCCCTCCAGTTGTAACTCCTTTGTATTCCTATTTAGGAATGCCTTGCTTGTTTGACCGAAAATGGAAGTGCCTTTTAGCTATGACACAGTATATATGAAAAACAAATAAAAATTAAGATTAATCTTCCTTCCACTATTGTGGGGAGAGAGAAGAATATGAAGAGATGTAAAACATCTGCTCTGGAGATCATTTTTCCCCCTAACAGCAAAATTCTTTCAGCAATAACTCGTGAAAACAAAGGCTATTAAACTGTAAACTACAAAGACAATCGATTAGAGGCAGTATTCAGCTAAGACAAGTTTTTCAGCATATCTTCCCATATTTAAATGCCTGGATCTTCTTCAGAAGATATTTCATTCAGGATGTTCATTTTAGGTGAGTGGTAACCACAAACACTTCAGAGGACTAGAACCTAAAATCCTAACATACTCTTCCTGCATTACTTCATTGCCAGAGCTGGGTGAGCATTTTTATTTCAAGGTACTTTGTACCAGGTAAGACAAGGAAAACAATTCTAAGTGTGTATCCTAGCAGTTTAAGAATGCACCAAATCTCCTCCTCCTCCTCCCACTCTGTTTCTCCACGCTACTGGATACTTCATAAGCCCTTCCCTGAAGAAGGGCACGGGGGTTTTGTTTCTAAACTTAATGATTAATCTTCCCTCTTGAAAACAGCTCTAGCCAAAAAGTTCAACTGATGGAAGTAAGACTGCAGCTCTCCAGCCTCGGCTGGCCCAAAAGCCTAAACTGGGCCTTAATTTGAAAGGAGTTAACAGGCATTTACTGCCTAGTGAAACATAATTATTACTCAACATGCATTACAGGCTCCGTCTATGTGCTTCTTGCTCACTTATCTTTTTTTGTGTACTTAGCCTCACTGCCAGTGCATCCAAAGAACTTCCCTTTCTTTTCAATCTGAAACCACTACTTTTAGAAAAGCCCTCCTGCCTCCTGGATTCTTTCCCTTTACATTTAAAATGGAGAAATTTGATCTCCTCGTTCCTTCCCTCCAACAACGCGTATCTTTTTGAAGGGGAGAGGCACACAACAGCAGCTCTAGAAGTGTATTGAAAAACACACGGCAGAAGAAATTAAAGCATCAGGATGCAGTACAGGAACATCCCTGCTTCTGCAGACGCTGAAGGAGAGGGAGCACTGTTTAAAATGGTTGGGCTTCAAGGCACATTTACCATCTCTCCGTCTACAGAGATACTCCAGGAAACAAGGGAAGGCTAATTTCATGCAAGAGATCCTCAATCCAGCGTGAGCCCGACATACCAGGAGAAAACCGATCAGCCCCGGGATTAATCCGGTGATGATTGCAGTGTAATCAATGGCAGCGCAGCCCTCCCTGCCCCCTCGATTCCCCCTGCGCCCGAGAGGGGCGGGCACTGCAACACAATCACAGGTTGGAAACGCACAAAAACAAAGTCGGGGCTCTGGCAGCTCCTGAGCGAGGCGGGCGGCCGCACGCTGCTCCAGCCTCGGCGCTGCGTGCCACACGGCCGCTCACAAAAATGCATCACCCCTAAGATCGCAGCCCGTTCGGCCATCAAACCTTTCTATTTAACCACAAACGTAAAGCGTCAATGCGCGAATTAATTCTTTTCTTCTTGGTTTTTTTTTTCTTTTTTTTTTTAATTAAAGGCAGCCTGTGACCTTTAGATTGCGGGATGCCGCCGTAATTCCGCACCCCGCGCACAGCGAGTGGAACCCCTCCTCGGCGGTAAAGCGGCAATAAAAGGCAAGGCGTTCATTTCCAGGAATTCCTCACTCACTACGGCAGGTTATTGCATACAGCCTCTAAATATTGACAGAGATCAAGCTCCTTCCATGCGGGGAAAGCGAGCGGAGTCCTTCCCAGCCCTGCTAGTGTTTACTACGCAGATCGCAGCCCTGGCTGCGGCGTCTGAGCGCTGCCCCGCGCTCGGGGGGGACACAAAGGAGGGGCACGGCCCCCTCCGCCGGGCTCGGGGCTGCGGCGCTGCCGACCCGTGTGTACAAGCAGGCAGCCGCCTCCCGGGAAGGAAGGCGGGCATGGCAGGGAGGGAGACGCGCAGCCCCGGGTTGTTAAACGTGCTCGAGGAGCAGACGCGTAACAGGAGGAAAACACGCAGAGCCCCGCGGGCAGGGGCGAGACCCGCTCGACGCCGCGGCGGGAAACGGCGCGAGCCCCGGGAGCCCCCCTCAGAGCCACGGGCAGGGAGCCCCTCACACGGAGCCCGGTACGAACAGGGAGCCCTCACAACCCCCCCAAGGACAGGGAGCCCCTCGCACACAGCCCAGACACGCAGGGAAGCCCCTCACGCACACGCACACACACACACACGGCGAGGGAGCCCCTCGCACAGGGAACCCCCTCACACACACAGGGAACCCCTTCACACACACAGGGAACCCCTTCGGCAGCCCCCTCACACACACAGGGAGCCCCTCACACACACACCCAAACACAGGGAGCCCCTCACGCATCCGCACACGCAGCGAGGCCCCCCCATCACCAGCCCACTCACACACATTCATACAGGGACCCCTCCCTCACATACACGCACAACACCCACATAAACACACGCACATTCACAGAATAACCCCCCCCCCACACACACACAGGGAGCCCCCCACACACAAACACAGAGACCCCCTCACGCCCCACCCCCAAACACACACAGGCAGCCGCCGCCCTCGCCCCCTCTCCGGCAGCCCCTCACTCGGAGGCTCCCTCACCGCGGGGTCCCTCTCGCACCCCCGGGCACGCACTGTACTCACTTTCCCCATTTGTTGGCCACAGACAAAGTGCGGCGAAGACGAGCAGGAACCCCCAGACGACGGCGAGGGACCCTCCTCCAGCGCCAGACTTCATTCCTCTTTCTTTAATTGGACAAAATCCCCCTTTCCGAAAACAAAACAAAGCAAAAAGAAGTCCAAAATTGTTCATTTTCTTTCCTCTCCCCGTCCTCTAAAAATAACGAGCGGCGGA
>NW_005054366.1:333228-352920 GCF_000277835.1 Geospiza fortis
CCGGCCTTCCCTAACGGGGAAACGGCAGAAGGAGACCTGGTGGATGTGTAGCGAGCATCCTGCAGGGCGGCGGGAGAGCCCACGAGTGAGCCCTGCCAGTGGAAACGCTGCTGTGTTCCTGACTAATTAAATAAATAAATAAATAATTAAATAAATGAAACATATAAAAAAGGCAGGGATGGAGTTAGGAGAAAGGAGAAATCCATAGCTGCGATTTTTAGACGGCATGTTTATTTATTTAATGGAAGCCACTCTTCTATTTCATACTGAGAGCAGGACCAAGGGCCGATCCCGGAGCGCTGCTCCCAGGGATGCAGGTCAGGAGCAGGGGACAGGGATGCCAAGGCTTGGCCCAATGCAGGGGACAAACCACGGTGGGACACGTCCCCATCCACACTCACCATCCTCCCCTTGAGCGCTCACTGTCCCCATCCAAGCCTCCAACATTGTCAATTCGTTTCCCAGCCGTTCACTCAATGACATTGGACACCTGGCCCCAAATGATGGGGACATGGGCTGAGTTGAAGCAGGAGGGGTTTGGGCTTTTTGGGATCAGAAGACATGGGCTGTGTTCCCGCTGTTTCGCCGGAGCTCATAGTAGCCATGCTGCGCGGCATATGGGTGTCCTGAGTAATCACAGATTTGTTGCAATACTTTGGCATGGGGAGATAGCAAAATGATGCTGGAGTATAAGAAAGCAGACATCTGCGAGCATTAGCTATATTTTAGGCTGGTTGGTTGGGGTTTTTTTCAAGAAGTACATTAAGAAATTTGCAAATGTCACATTATTAATGCAAATGTCAAAATTAACTTTTTACATTTAAACCTGAATTCTTCTTGAGCATCTTGTATTACAATATCCTTCGGTGATGCTACCCCATCATTTCCAACAACCTGGTACTGTACACGTTTTTTTTCTTGTAGTTTTTCCATCAATTCTTCTACTGTTTGCCTTGTGAGAATGGTCCTGTGGTCTGCATTACTCATCAACTCTTGTACCCCTTAGGAAAGATGGAAAGGTTCAATTCTGTGTCACAGAAATTGAAGGGAGGATCATCACTGAGTACAACAGGGCCAGGATTGCCACACGAGCACACCTTTGTGTAATTCAAAAATAACACAAAACTGTGCATTTGGGTGGTAGCACAACCCTCCTGAGATTCCCTGTAGGAAAATCAGGCATTTTCATCTGAAACCCTCCTGGACTGCCATGTGTGTGTCTATTGTAGATTTTATCAACCACACACAGGCTCTCATGTCCTCAAATTGAACCAGAGAGATCTTCATGTGCCATAAATTTTTACTGCTGCTGGGTACAGCTGTGGCTGCTACGGGCGCTGGTTCTGAGCAGAACAAGTGTCCTTTCTGTGCGTGTCATGGCATTGATGCAGCATAAATTGTAATGTCTTATTTACCAATTAATGTATTGTTGTGTAAAGGCAGAGCTGAAGTGGGAACTGCATGTCTATCCTTCATCATTCTGCTGTCATAAAGAACTTTTATTTTTGTCAAATAGCCTTTCTTTCATTACTTTGGCGAATAGGGTAAGTCACGGACAAGCCCGTTGTACTGGGTGATGTACAGGCAGGGAGCAGAAAGATGTGCTGTGGCCCCAAAGAGCCCCCAGTCTCACATAAACACAGTCCTACAGGTGTTGTAATGTAATTGTTTCTGGAATCTCTTGGATTCTTTTAAAAAGTTTAAAAACAATCATCATAACAGCACATTGTTGAACGGGAGGCATTTGCAGGGCTTTCCATCCTCCTGAGCTGCTGATGTGAAATTCATAATTTGTAATTATCTGGCTGGATTCTGACAGGATGTCTTTACCTTTTGTTCTGTGGAGGTATGAGGGAGGAATCCCTTTTTCTGTGAATGCCCAGGTGCCCATAGCTCTGTTCTCTTGACCTCTTAAGAGGAGAGCTGTGCGCAATGTTCAGCTTTCCTCATGCTTTCCCATGTGAAGCAGCTTCCAGTGCCAGCCATACATTTGCACATGCTCAGCTTTAGTGAACCCTTTTAATCAGATCTGGCTCCTGTATGTTGGCATCTTTCTCAAGGAGGGCTCCTGATCTTTTCAGTGGAGATATTTAAATCAGAATTTTTCAACATGTGCAACCACACCATGGTCATATCCTTGATGATGAAAACCTCAAGCACACTGTCCCTGTACCATGTGCAAAACTAAAGTTATAATTTGGACAAATTAAAGTTAATTTTCATAACAACGTGCTTCATGATGAAATCATAAAATGATGGCTCTTCTTCTCTGTCCTGTTGGTTCTACAATCATTCCTCCTCTCTGTTTGCACTAGGCTTTGTGCTCCCCCTTTGTCCACTGCTTCTTTGTGGTCCCTGGAACAGATGGACAGAAAGAAACACCTGGTTACACACACACATTTTACCCTCTAGAGCATGATGCTGAATGCTACCAGCATACCTGTGTCCTGTTTAAAATGCCACTTTAGTGGAAATGTGGCAGTGGGGATGAAACAACGTGGTTAAAACAGCCACTGACCCTGGTCTCTCAAACATATATCTGCCCAAGGCAAATATCCTCATGCTCAGCCATACTTTTGTTTTAACAGCAGCCTCACCACTGCTTTCTGGGGCCACCACTGGGGAGGAAGAGGCCTCACTCATTCCCCTGCCTCGGTGCTCGGACTCCTTATAGGCTTGACTAGACTTTATTTTGGCTTCTGCAGCACATCCAGGGCAGCCTGACCTCTTTACCAGACGCTCGCTTGTCATAACCTTTATGCATCTGAACATTTTGTATTACCGGCAGAAGGGAGTGCTGAAATTTATTCTCCTGCCTTCTCCAGCCGTGTCAGCTCCCCGGGATGAAGGTCAGCCATCACTGAGCACTGCCTGTGCCTGTTCCAGGGGCTGCTTTTTGGAGGGTCTCTGCAGCTCCTGGCATGGCCCTTGCCATGGGCCAGCAGCTGAGAGCACCCACTGCAGCCGCCTTGTCTGCCCCAGGAGCTGCTGGTGCTGCCAGCTCACCTTGTTCAGCCTCTGATCCAGGGTAAACGTTCTCCTTGTGGGGAGGTGGGGGCAGGTAAGAGTTCCAGGTGGGAATTGTGCCTGGGTGAGTGATACATCTTTTACATAGCCTGACTGAGTGGGTTTTGTACACCTGAAAGACAAACAGAAATCCTTCTTTCTGGGAATTCACTCTTTTCCCCTCTCCAAATCTCCCCTTACAAACAGCATTTTATGGACTCATAACAAGCCAGGCAAAATGTGGGTTGCCCCTTTCTATCACATTTTTCACTTTTTGCCAGGTTTTGCTCTGTATTGAGTCACACCCTGTACCAATGACCTTCACAGGCTCCTGGCTGCAGGAGGATGTTCAGTCTCCTCCCTGCATGGGGACAGGAGCACAGCACACCTCAGATGGATGCTGGCTGGGCAGGTTGACATTATTAATTCCTCTGTAGACCCTCTCGGCCTCTGACCATCTTCTCTTTCCCAGATCTGCAGGAATAGGGTAGAAGTGAACATCTCACTGTAACATTGAGAGGGCTGTGCAGAATCCTGCAGCTGCAGAACAAGCTCTTAGGACAAAGAGAAAGGAAAAAAAAAACCAACAACAATTGGACACATTTGATGTGTGAAAGACTTAACTACCAGAAAGCTAATCAGATAGACCCAAATGAAGGATATTTCCTTGGCTCTGAGTGATTTCTATTTCTCCTGACCCTAAAACTACTGCAAGCAGGAGCTGAAGATTGTTCCCTTCTGGAGCAAAGAAAAAGCAGAAGGAAGAAAGGGTACTGTTTATTACCTCTTTCCATACACATCCCTCCTTCAAACCAGGGATATGCAGTTACATGGATGATTTAAGGGCAGCAGCTGAGTAGGAATAACTATAAAATTCATGTTTTAATAACAACAACAATAATAAGCACACAACAGCATTTATAACCCTAGTTACAGGCCTGAGATATCATATCCATAGCAACTGCAGCAAGCGGTGAATGCCATATATTTAGAGTTCCCGTGCACCTGCCTAAAATAGCCACCGATAAATTATGCTGATGTTTGTGCCTTTTTGACAGGGTTTTAAAGGGCTGTCAGTGCACTCTGCAACCCCTCTGAGCCTTTGTGGCACGGCACAGCAGCAGCCAAACCCCTTCCCTACCAGACCCTGTGCCTGTGTCCCCTCCTGTGCTTCTGGGTGTGAGAAATCCGTGACAAAAGGCACCTCAAAGGTGAGCAGAGTGAGCCAGAGATGCAGGGGACCAGCTGCTCCCAGCACCTGCTGGCTCCCCACTCCGGCTGTCAGAACCTGCCTCCTGTTAATGGATTGAATTAATAAACTGTTGCAAGTAATTAGGGCTCTATCCTGCTCCTGTTGCAGGCAGGGTTGAGGTGATCACGCTGCATATTAATGGTGTGTGTGTAAATAGTTTACAAAGAGTTAATGAGTGCCTGGGAGGTGTTGGAAGACGTGGCCAGTCAGTTGTGGAGATTGGTGCAGAGTCCAACAGGTCAATTGCGTGCTTGTAACCGTGGCTTATGAGCATCCACCAGGCCATCTGTTGATGTGCTTATTACATTTTATAGCACAAACTCCCAATGTCTGCAACGTGCTTATAACAGCTATTAATCTTATATTATTAACTCTTTCACAGTAACATGTATTTGAACTTTAGCATCACCAGCAAGGATTTCACCAAGCTAACAAGGAGAGGGATCTGATTTTTACCCCGTGTACTGTGCAGCACAGATCTGTCCCTACTGTATTATGTGATATTTTTGCATTGACCACTTTGGGTTTTCACATCTTAAACTTAAATATGGACGTACATGGAACATGAAGCAACCTGGTCTAGCAGAAGGTGTCACAGCCCGT
The DNA here is from genome assembly GCF_000277835.1 of Geospiza fortis. Classification (NCBI taxonomy): domain Eukaryota; kingdom Metazoa; phylum Chordata; class Aves; order Passeriformes; family Thraupidae; genus Geospiza; species Geospiza fortis. The sequence continues at coordinate 338,090 of NW_005054366.1, forward strand.
GGCAAAGGGGCTGGAAAGAGATGATGTTTAAAGCCCCTTCCAACCCAAACCATTCCAGGATTCTGTGAACCAGGCCCAGGGATGATGTGGTGCTGACCCACAGCAGTGAGAGGGACGTGCTCCTATCAATACCTGGAAGAAACTTGCCGCATTTTCCAATTGATTAGTAACATCATCACTAGATCTTATAATGTGTTTATAGGCAATTAAATGTCACAGTTCATTTGTAAGGAGAATAATTATTGCTGCTGTAAAGAAAGAAACACAGGTGCAGCATTTACTCCAGTGACTTTAAGCTCACCTCTGTTACCTGCAGGAGAATTAAAAGAGCCCAACCTGCTTCTATTTGGTTTTTTTTTTGGGGGGGGGGAATTGTTGTTTTTTTAAAACCTTACATGTACAATAATTTATTTATGACAGATTTTTAAAAAAATTCTTGTTTGTCTCTACATTTGCAGCTGACTCAAGATGGAGCTGAACATATGAAAGTTAAGATTATTTGTTCTAGTTTGGTGGAACATATAAATGGAACCCAAAATAAAGTAAACAGGGGATTAAATAGGATTAAACCATGGAATTATAGGCTGTAGGTGTTAATTGATATCAAATATTTGATAGAGTTCTATACAGAATAAAAGGACCTAAACATTATAGAAGCACAATATATACAAAAATACATGTTTTTATTTATCTACATTTCCATCACTTCAATTACATGCTATCATCAAAACTCCTTCAAATCTAAGGAACTCCAAGCTATCTCACATTTACAAGAAGAAACAAAACATTTATTTAAAAACATTATGAAAAAGCACAGCCTTAAGACTAATAAATTATGTCTCTAGCATAAAAAGCAAAAAAAAAAAAGTTTCTGAAAATTGTTCAAGAAAAAAAACCCTGACTCCTTCTTGGCTGAAATAAGATTTTTGACTTCCTATAAAATCCAGGGCTGGGCAGGTATTTTTTCAAAGACATCAAATTATGGATTGGATCAAATTGGATTTTAGGGTAAATTAATGTGCAACCCTGAATGGCTGCATATACATCTAAATCATATTGCAAATGCTTTAAAGCTGTTGGAACATATTTCCAGGTGGTTTGGGAATGTGTAAATATTAGCACATTCTGAAGGCTGGTTTTAAAAGGCCCTTCATACTCGATAGGTCTTGACATCAATTTTCCCCTAATTTGCTCTGTGTGTGTGTGTGAGTGCTCTGTGTGACCACCACGGATTTTAAAAGGGATGACTCATATGGGGTTAGTGGTAGAAGAAGGAAGAATATTGGGCTAGAGATGGAGGACATGGAAAGAAAGTTGTTAATCATAAGCAGCTTGGAAAACAAATCTTAAAACAGTTTTTTTTCCAGGACATGCCAACTACAAGAAGTTACAATATTCCTTTGAAAGATGGGTTTCCATCAGATCAGCACCTGGGCACTCACTGCCTTTAACCCCTTCCTCTGTCCTTGCCCTTTTTCCATGTATGAGTGTTCAGACTGAGCACAATGCCCATGAAATGAAGTGTCTCCTTCTCCACACCTTGTTTATAAAACTACTGCATTTAAATAAATTAGTCAAATACAGAAAGTTCTTGGCTCGTATATCAAGGAAATGAACTAGAAATATGAACTTCAAATACTTTCAAATTTTAGGTTAAATCAGAATACAGGCTGTGGATCTTATGCTGGTTTTATTTAGAATTTTGAAAGAATTAAAACTGACTAGTTTTGTAATGCAAGGCCTCCAAGATTGTTTCTTGTGTTGTGCTCTTAACTTTCTCTTCCTGTGCTTCCACTACCTCCAAGCCACTTGCCAAGAACACGTGTGCTTTCCGAGGAGACTGGTGCCATTATAAAGCAATTACTCAAAAAATGGACTTTGAATCTCACTTGTTTAAATCCCAGTTACCAGCCAATTATAACCCCAACAGAGACAAACTGGCTCCTTTACATAATGCCTTTGTTAACTCCTCTGTATTCAGTGCCACGTGGATACATTCAAGCTCCTGCTTTTTTTTCTGGATGGACTCCTCTAGCCTGTCTGGACTTTTATTCTGCCCCTGGAGACAGTCACAGCTTAAATTCCATCCAAATTGGGAAGATGTAGAATAGCAGCTCTTGAGACCAGCCATCAAATAGTTTGTATAAATATAATATACCCTCCTTAGTGACTTAGGACCACTTTTCCTGCAAGTTAACAAACATTTGGGATCGTTTAAATATTTATCCAAATAATTTGGACAAACCAATCAAAGCATTTCCCTTCGTATCTCTCCTAGCCACACATTCCCCATTTTCTTCTCTCACAGCATTTCTGGAACTGGTGTTCATGCAAATGAACTGGGGGAACACTGACAATTTGTCCTTCAGCATCGTGTGAGCTTCTGGATTTGTTTTGTGCGGGAGAGTTGTCATTTGTCTGGAAGTTCCCATAGTGAATTTATTGGTCCTCTGACGTTCCTGGCGCCAGGTCTGCATTCCCGCAAAACAAGCCAGAAGAAACTTTGGAAACAGAACCTTTATAGTATCCACATATTGGGCCATATTCAACTCCAAAGTCAGCAGGTGCAACTCCCATTGATTTCAGTGGGAATTTTGTCTGCTTGGGCTGGAGCTGAACTTGGTCCATAGTATCTGGCACCCTTCCCAAAAACTCTCTTCACTGAATGCTGGGAATGAAGCAAAGCTTAATACACTTCTCTGCTGTCCCTAGGAAAGGAATCAGTCTGTCTTTTCAACAGACTGTAGAGAAAAAAATACCTACCAGTCTTGCAGAGCTGCTTTTGCCATTGTGCCCCAGTGTGAGCATCTGACATGTTCTCTTGGACTCACACTTCCCCTTGTCTAAAGATGGTCTGTCCAAGAAATCCCTTTTCTTTTTTAAACTGAGGCATAAAAGGCAGAATTCATTTTGTCTTTCTTTTTTCATCATGACACAGTATTTCTTATGCAATGAATTTTAAACATCACTGTAAAAACCTTCTAATGCAAATAATTTCAGAAAGAATCTCTCCTGAAAAGGAGCATGATTTTGTCTGAAGAAATGTTCTTTCTGCTAAGTCATCCTACAGAGGAAAATAGCACCAGATAAGATTTTATTTAAATCCCTGAGAGGGGAGGGAAAACTCTCAGGTGCATTTTTAAGACCCTCACATTTTGGGATGTGTCGCTGAAACTGAACATATGCTTAAGTACATTCTTAAATAAGACCCTTTGAATGAGGTCTTACATAACTGTATCTTCATACCAGAGGATTTGCATTTTGTAGTATTTGCAACAGCAAGTGTAGAAAAATTAAAATAGCATTATAATCTCCAGGCAAAATGATGTGTGGGTTAAGGCATGAGATTCCGATTCGTCAGCGAAATCTGGTGAGAGCAGATTTTTCAGGGGGATGTCCATCATCGTAGGGGCAGGTTCTTATCAGGCAGGGCTGTTCTCACAGGAGTTTGGCATAGATTAGTTTATGTAAATTCGAGATAAACTGCTGAGTGAGATAGGAGGATGCCTGGCTACTTTCTCCACCTTCTCAATGCAGATAGAAATAACCGAGACGAGGCCACGTCCTCACCTGCTCGAGCGCAGTTGTCAAAATGTTCCTCCCATCATTTAGTGCCACCACACTCACTGTCAAACAAGCCTTTGAAAAAATCCTCTCGTAGGCTTCTAGCTGGCAGAAATCTGCCCGTGGACATTTATGAAATGTTATTTTCACTTTCCAACAAGCAAACCTGCAGGAATTTTCCTGAGGAGGCAGCAGGGCAATTCCATCAGAGAGAGATGCATGGCAGGGGTGCTAGGGAGATTCAAGGTGTTTTCTCCCTTAATTTTCTTTCTAGGTGGTGGCTTTTCCTTCACCCCAAATACTCACAGTAGCAGCTACTGCTCACAAATCAAACAAAACCATGCTATAATTGTGGGATCTTCTAAATTGCTTTTGATCCAGATTATTGTCATTTATAGGTAGACCCCTCAGAGCAGATTTCTGATGTAGCACATTAGCTCTGTAGTTCAAGGGCCATGAGCAAATGTGTAAAAGTTGCACCCCTGTCCAGTGTGTTCAGAGGAAATCAAGGCAAAGGTTTGGAGAGCAGGAGAAAGGATTTCTACAAAGCACTTTCCTCCAAGGAGCCAGGGGGCAGGACTGTCATTCAGCAGTGCCACTTGGTGCATCATGCACCTCAAATGCACCATTTAACTCATAAAATATATTAAAGAAATATGAACTTCTTCAACAAACCCAGAGGAATCATTAACAAAATGCCCAGGGGAAAAATTTTGAGATTTCTGAGTCAGAAGATTGAGCAGGCAATGCTAGGAGATGTGGTCTGTGAAAGGAGCCTTTCAAACTTTCTGCTCATGTTCCTAAACACCATCCTGCATCCGTTCAAACCAAAGATTTTCCTCACTAGAAATATTTGTGCAGAGCCTGAAATGAGGAGAAAAGTATTTCATAAATTACTGTGAAAATCACCTTCTGATTTTACCAAGTCTGAAACACCTCAGGAAAAGGCTTTGAAGAATATCAACTTTTGGGGCTGGGGGGGTGTCATTGTTCCTGAAGAACAAGAACAGGTCTATGTAGTCACTTTTTCTCCTCCTGGATCCCAGGTATTCATCCTGGCATTTAAACACTGAAACCTCCTGGTTTCTCCACATGTCCCCATAGAGCACAGCACGATCCACCCTGGCTGCAGTGATGATACAGGAGTTTTATCCCATATGCTGGAATATTGTCCCTTGTAAAGCCCAGCACTGTGGAGCAGGCACAGTAAACTGAGGACAATCAAGGTCTTAGAGGGTAATATGAGGTTTTTATGTGGTTTTTATGTATTTAGCAGCTTATGGTGCTGTGTAACTTCAGAGCCTGAATGCGGCAGTGGCCTCTTCAGATCACACTATCGATATCAGATAACGAGCAGTGCTGCTGCTCCTGGATTCTGGCACAGCAGGGGTGATTTCCAGCACTGCCAGTCCCCAGGATCAGTGTCATCCTCTCCAGTGGGAGCTGGGCAGTGCTGCTCAGGATTGCAGCGCTGTCAGGGAGGCTGAGGGGGAGCTTTCTGCAGTGGTGCAGGTATAGCCAAAGATGGGAATTTGGCTTATTTGCTGCTAGGCATGACCTACATTGCAGTAGCAGAGACATTTTCAAAGGGAGAATAAGTTTTCTTTGCTCATGGCAACCATCCAGGTTTTTTCTCTAAGAACAAGCTCTCCTCCACACTTTAACCCCAAGCCAGGACTCAAGGCCACCTCCATAGTGGCACATCCCACAGTGTGTACCCAACACCCCTGATCAAATCAACATTTTGAGAACTTATTTTCCATATTCCTCAATGAGACCACTCCTCAAAATCAGCTTGTCCTTGTTCCTGCAAGGGAATAATCAAAATTTGAGCTATATTACAACCCTCTCCTCACTCAACTTAACATGGATGATGCTCTTCTCAGCTCTGGCATTTGGCACTTCTGCAGCCTCCGGATTCTTGTGAGGGTCCAGAGAGCAGAACTTGTCTCCATCTTCCCATCTGCTCTCTGAAAATAGCTGGAAATTAAGGTTAAAAACTGCCTTGCCTTTGGGCTTTACTTTCCTCTGCCTCTCTACAGGAGTCACAGGAGCATCATGCCTAGAGCAGCCTCCTGGCACTACACAAGCCTTAGCAGCTGATCACAGGCTGGTGTGCCTGAAATATTTTCCTGACATTCCATTCCTGTGGAAGGACTCACCAAAAAAAAGAGAAACCAAAACCCTAAACCAATCTAGAAACACCCAAAACCAAGTAATCCCTCCAAAAACCAGCTGGAGAAGGTTTCTGAGGTCACTATTGGTGGGTAGGATCAAGCTCAGCTTGCATTGCCTGTGTGGTTTTATGGGATGCTCCTGCACTTAGGAAAAGTAGGGGTTAAATTACTCTTTTTCCCAGATTTTTTTTTTTTTTTGGAAGGATGACTGAGCAAGAAGCAGCACTGTGACTGCAATGCATCCCTTATTTGCCATCAGTAAGAGGTGTGTGAACAGCAGTGGAAAATGACAGGAACAGTGTTTGTACAATGCCTTGCCACTTTGGAAAATTTGGGTGCTGGTAATAAACTGTCACATATGCAGGGCTAACACAAATTAAGTCTGTGATACACCAAATGTCATCACATTTTCAAATTGAGAGCATCTTGCTCAGAAAATCTTTTTCATTTTGAGTTCCCAGTGCCTTGAAACAACTCCCCAGCAGCAGACATGTCCCAGCACCTGAGCAGTGAGCACAGGACAGAAGGGAATAGTAGAGACCAGGTTTTTTCCCCATTAGTGGTATTTTGCTCCTTCCCACACTAATTGGAATTCAGATAATGTTAACGTTTCCATTCTTATGTTAAAATTAATAGTAGACTGCTGGTATTTCAGCTAGACATTAATTGTATAATATTCATACGACAAATGCTATTAGTTTTAGAAATCTTCTAGATAAACTTATATAAATTTGTCACCACAAACCCATGAAAAAACTTCCATGCATATTAAGTAGGGCTTTTCTGCAGTAATGCCAGAATCCTGAATAGTCCAATGTTAGCTGCCTTCTTCTAAATAAGAAGGGGAATATCCAGCTGTGTTACTCCATTCTTTCAGCCTTTTTTTCCTCCTAATTGTAAGCCTGGCATTTCTCACCAGTGTGCAACACTGAAGAAATTCCCTTCATACCAGGACTGTCTGCCACACAATGTGTTGTATAACAGGTTAATATTTTACAGCTATTATCTGACTGCTATTTGAATTTGAGTGATTAGAAAAGGAGAAGAAAACACACACAAGTCCTCTGTAGAGATTGAGTGAACAGCTGGGATACACCTTCCCAAATCCACAGGAGGTAGGAGACTTGGAGGCCATTTCAGCCACAGGAAACTCCACAAGCCCAGTTCCTCCCAGTGAAACCTCACTGGTACAGCCTAACAGCAGCTTTCAGGGGCCAGAGCCTGAGCTGAGCTCAGGGGCCTCACGTGGGAAGGAAAGAAAATAATTGCAGACATGTTGGGGGAAAAGTGCAGCTTTATGTTACCTGCCAGCCCTGCCCCACCACGGCATCCTGCCCCATCATTGCCAGCCTCTGGGCTCTCAGCTGCCATTCACACTCACTCTGAGCCAAGAATTGTCACTTTAGATGTCCTCTGTACTCCTCATGTTCTGGTCCTGGAGAGAAGCATCCCCTGCTCCCTTCCTTTCCATATACACAGAGATAAACTCATTTGCCACTGCTGGTGCCTCTGGCTGGGATTGCTGCCCACCCTCCACACCTGCACTTTCTCTTCACAAACTCTTCTCTTCAATTTCTCTTCTGTGCTGCAGGGGAGAGGAGCTCCCCAGCTGGCATAACCCATCAGACACCCATTGAAGTCACCTGTCTGGTGATCTTCCTGGATATTCCATTGTAAAAACCTCATGGCAGGTTTTATTGTCATGCTGTTTGCATTAGAGTGGCAAGCCAGATGTTAGGATCATTATTCAGTTGTCCCTTGAAGATTCTACCAACCAGGCTTTTCTTCCAGCCCTCCATTACCTCCTCAGCTATTCCATGCCTTACCCAAACAAGTGTTTGAAGGTCAACTTATTTTCAAGGCGAGCCTGCAGTTCTAATCCAAGCCTCTTTTCTAAAAGAATGCACCGGCCTGACTATGAAGCACAAGCTGGTTTAATAGGAAACACACTCGAGAAAGCTCCTTTTAAAAAACCAGAACAAAACAAAACAAACTGGAGAGGTGAAACTACTTATTTTAGTAATGAAATGTTACATATTAGGGTAAATAAGTACTTAGTAGTGTATGAAGTGCCAGGAACTCGTAGACATCCACTCTTTACTCATGACTGTTAGAAAATGACTTTCACAAATGTTCTGCAGCGCTTTGTGTAACCTGAGTTTCCCCATTTCCCTTCATTGTGTCCCTTTGTGCAATTCAGATTTGTAAATCATTCCAGGAAACTTTATATTAACTCACAAGAGCCCTCCAAGACAATATCCTGTAATTTCCACTGGTCTGAGTCAGACCTAGTCATATCAGCTCAGAAATATCCGTGACCTTTTAGTGTCATTTTCCTTCTGGTGATCACAGAAAAGCAAAGTAACTTCTGGATAAAGTTTTGCTTCTTGATTTGGAAGAGGAAGGTTTTACCCATACTCACAGCCCAGCTGAATTCACACTGAATAATTTCATTATGCTTCTGTAAATTCCCCTTACAGCTTAAAAGGCACTGGGTATTTTTTTTCCATTGATTACAGCTGAGTAGTCTAATGCAGCTGCATTTCAATGGAAGTGAAGTGATTCCTTTATATCACAGCTATTTTGCCAAGAGCATATGGTGTGAGGTGGATGAAAAGGAGAGTATTGCAGGCAGCCACAGCAGAGCCTCATCCATCACACCCTGAGCCTCCCAGAGCAGCACTTTCCTGTCTCCCCATCCCTCACCACCTCCTCCTTGCCGGGATGTGCAGTGACAGGAGCACTCCCAGTGTCCCTCAAGCAGCCCAGACATCCCATCCTCTGCTGTGTTTCAGCCCCAGCTCAGCAGAACCCACTTCCAGGAGCAAGAAAAGCTGATGCATCATGGCTATAGAGGAAACATTAGTGAGGGGGGCTGTGCCTTCCCATCCTCCTCAAGCAGCCATGGCAGGAAGGGACTGGTGGCACAGGGATGCAAAAGCTTCCATCCCACCAGAGAATATTCACTGGGAATACAGCCTGGGCAGTGAATCCAGGCTTCAGGGCAGCCCTCCCCACCATGGGATCCTGCTTTATTTCTGACAGCCTCTGCTAGAGAACGTTCCCTGATGCATCCAAAACCTTCTCCCGACAAACCTGCTGCTTCCCAAGGAAGGCAGAAGCTCATCCTGTTTTGTTTTCATCCATTTTCCCTGTGTGCTTGTGCTGAGCTGACTGACATGTGAATAAGCCCCAGGAGAGCTTTACCTAGGACACTTCTACTAAATATTGCTGGTGTGGTAGGAGGGTGCAAACGCAAGGGAGGCATTTGGAACAGACTTGTAAACAGTTGCCTTGGTACTAATTAGAGTGTTACATTGTCTGGTGGGATCCACTCCCAGGAATGTGCATAGCCTGGATTAACTTTTCCAGAGCCAGGGTGGCAGACTGTAAGCAGGCAAGATCAGGAAATCTCTTGTAAAAGGAGTTGGGTTACTTTTGAATCTGTTTTCCTGAGGGCTTTTTTACTGGCTAGCACAAAAGATGTAGTTTTGCCCAATATCCCAACAGCTGCACCTGCATTATCATGGATTCCAGGTTCTTTTTATGAAAAATTGTCATTTATGAAAAATTGTCTTCTCTATGTGGGGCTGCTCATGTGAAAGCAGTGTGGTGCAAGGAGCCATCTCCAGAGGAGGATTTCCAAGTCCTGGGGTTTGCTGCTGAGCTCCTTTCTGACCTGTTTGGCAACCTCAGCCAAGCCACTTCTCCTGTCCTTGCCCACTCTCTCTAAACTTTATTTTCCTGGTCCTGGGCTCTGCAGTGCCCTTACCTGCAGGGGAACCAGGCACCCCGAGGTGCTCTGCAGCTCAGGGGGCACAAGCTCAGAGATTCAGGTCTGAGGAGGTTTCAGGATCGTCTCATCTGGGCACAGTTTGAAGCATCCTCCTCCTAACACTGCCATGAGCTCTTCCACAGACCTTATGGTCAAAATCATCTTCTGCTTCTCATCTTTTTTTTAATGTTCCTTTATTCTAATCTATCACGCCTGCTTATTGCCAGCACCTGTTATTCCTGTGGATTTTCCTCCATTTGGCTGTGGAAGAGCCATCAGGGGAGTGAGGATGTTGTGTTTTTCAGGAATCACCTGCACACCATTCATTCCATCAGGGAGGATGGTGGTGCTTCAGCCCTCAGTGCTCTCAGGAAAAAAAGGATCCAGATTTTCTCCTCAGTCAGGATTTCCAGGAACATTCTGGAAGACTTTCCTAGAAAAAGTTCTGCTGAGAATACAAATGCTGGGACTTGAGGCTGGATAGGAGATGTGCACCTAGGAGATATCCTGGAAAAGGAAAGGAAATGCTCTCAACCCTCAACAGAGAATCAACACTCGAGGTGATCTTTCCTGTGCAAAGGATCAGACCTGATTTAGGATATATGGGAGATCTCATTAGCACAGTCTGGCCATTTATTGCACATACTAATCACTTACTTAATGGTATTGCTATTTGATTATTTAATGGCTGTAGCATCCCTTTTGATCCCTCCTTTGTACATGCTTAAGTGTAACAATTTCCAATTAATTAAAGGCTTTGGATCTCATATTACTCTTTTAAATAAAAAAGAGAGGTTAAAGATAGCTGCATGAATTAATTCTGGGATTCCTGAGACTTTTTGCAGTCTATTTGCTCAGTTACAGAGGATTATTTCCAGGTCCTGAATTTGGAATTCTTGAGTGTACAAAGGGAAAAAGTGCAGGGACCCAGCACAACCCACAAAATCAAGAGATGAATTTCTGTGGGGTTTCTGATAACCAGCTTTGTGAAAAATTCTAGATGATGTGATTTCAGGAATTTTCCCTACCATGGTTATTTTTCTTTTATAAGGACAGCTGAATTGCATGTATTTAAAGTGACTTAAAAATATCAAAACTACCCCCCCAAAAAAAAAATAAAAATGCAGTCTAAATGTCATGCAAACCTGACACCACAGATCTGACCATGAGCTCATCTAGCATAATGTCCACTGGAAATTTAATCAATTCCACAATAAATTCTTCTTTTATTAATGAGTAGCTGATTTGATTTGGTTTCTGTGACTTGACATGTGTGAGTCCACCTGCCAGTTTTTGTGGCTTTAACCACCAGATTTGAAAGGCTTTTCCCTCTCACTCTCTTTACATCACTATGAAAAAAAAACCCAGACGCAGAACAAAAGGAAACTCCCCGAGTGACCGCACAGTGGAAACACTGAAACCAAACACCCTCTCCGCAAAGTGATATCGAATGAACCAAGTAAACAACCTGCAAAGAAAGAGATAAACCCATTCTTCTTAGCTCTTTCAATTTTTGTAACCCTAGACATCAGTTTTGACCACAGCAAAAATCAGGCAGAAAGGCGAGTTTGAGAAACTCTTTGTGAAACGGGAGAGGATCCGGCGGAGCCGCTCCTGACTCATCCCGGGAGGGCCGGCTCGGGCTGGACCGGCCGGGGCTGTGTCCCTGTGTCCCTGTGTCCCTGTGTCCCTGTGTCCTGTGTCCCTGTGTCCTGTGTCCTGTGTCCCTGTGTCCCGCATCCCGCCGAGCCCCAGATGGCAAAACTGGGGATGTTCGCTCCAAACGGCTCCTTTCTATCGGTGTTGAGTGAGTCACTAGCCAGGAACTGCATCTCATGCGGACCATATGCAGGGAGCTGCAGAGATCTGACTCAGAGATGGAAATCTGCGTCGTGGGGAGGCACCGGGGGGGATTCGCCACGCTTTATTCTTTCGGTATTTTTTTGTTAGAGTGGAGGAAAAAAAAAAAAAAAAAAAAAAAAGGCAAATTAAGCAAACAGAAGTAGATATTGTCTTCCTGGTACTCCAAGACTAAATTGTGCAACACTGTTTTCCAAGCTCACTTCATATAGATAAAAGCAATTCTGTTCAGGTTTTTTGATCCTCAGATACTGTCACCAGCTGTGACAGGTGCTTTTGGAATGGTTACTCCCAGTAGGGCATAAATTAAGCTTCCAGGTAAATTTCATTTTGGGTATTAGGAAGCTCAACTGCTTATAACTTTTGCCACTAACAAGTTCAACTCATGCAGCCCTAGATTTCAGGAATTCTTTACCTTTTTTCCAAAGCTTCAAGACCTGTAAAGAAAAAAGGACATTAACAGAGGACTGTTTTCATAGCATGCCTTCCATCTCAAATACTCTGAAGCCTTTACTCCTCTATTGAAAGAAACTGAATTATCTGGGAGTTGCGACTTCATAATGAGCATCGCATTTAACTCTTCTTCCTCTGTGACCAAATGACCATAATTCCTCTAACTACAGTATATTAAGTTTCAGGCACATCTTTCTGAATCTGGAAATGTTACATGAATTCTTCTAATATGAACAAGTATCTTAGGCAAAGAGATAAACTCCACAGCCACAACAGCTAGATTCCTTCCAAAATCCGCTCCGGGTTTTGGGGCGCCGCATACTTTGCCCATGACATAGGGCGGGAGCTGGCGCCAAGACACGGGGCGGACTCTACCGGGAACCTGGAGCACAGGTTCACTCACAGGAAACTCATTCATCCCGAGAGAGGAGAAGGAAAAACCCCAAGAACTCGGCTGTGCAAAGAGGTGCTGCCTGTCTTACACCCATTTATTGCAGCCAGGAGCTCTGCCCTGGGTGCTGAGGCCAGCGGGCTTTGCCTTGCTCCCTTTGTTTTGCTTTGATTATTCATAAAATCTTCCAAGCTGGGATGCTGAGGGGAAATGAAATGAAAGGTGTGTAGTGTGAATTATTTGGAGTTGTGAAGTCTTGAGACAGGACCACAGTGGGCATCCCCTTGACTACATCTTTCTCAGCATGAGCAAACTTTCCCCTGTGCCTTTCCCATATAAAATCACCCTTGTGGTCAGATGGAGAAGCTGCCACAGATTTCACCTGGACAGAGGGAACCTAAACTAAAGTATTGTCAGCCTTTAAATTTAAACAATTAAAATAGGCCTAGGGAGCAAAGAATTCAAAAAAGAAAATGACGTTTTCATTCTGTCTCCCCTCTGAGGGCTGGCAGAGCTGCTTGGGGCTGCTCACATTGCCCAAGGTTGGGTCCTTGGGATTGCAAGCACTGCACAAACCTGTGCAAGAGCTGCTCGAGGCTGCACAGTTGCATCACAGCCGTGAGCTGCAGGAGGATTTTGCTTAACTCTCCACTTTTAATTCTGTTGTTACCCCATGCTCTGGGTGTCTGAGATGGCTCCTCCAAGGAGTGCCTGAGCAGAAGCTTTCCAGAGGCTTTCCAGAGGCTGGAGCAGACACAAGATCCTAATCTGGCTGGTGAAGGGTTTGTGCTCTGGGGCTGTGCAGGAACTTGCTCAGGACCAGCTGTAAGCTCGGAATTCCAGGACTGTCCTAATTCATTTTCTGCTTCTCCCTGATCCCCAAAAGCTGAGCAGAGCCCAGTGCAGGGAGGAGAGGCTGCCAGCTGTGTGCTCTGCCAGGGCAGCCCTCCGTGTGGAATACACTCCAGTGGCCTCATTCCATAAACCATGACAAGGAGGTGCTGCTGCAAGGCTGAAAATCCCGAGGGGTGAGAGGAGCAGGTACACCACGAGCAGGACAGCAGGAGCTTGCAATGCTTGTGCACCTCCTTCCTCCCATCTCCTGCTGCTGGTCCTGCCAGGGGAATTTGGATTTCATTGTGCCACTCTTGGGAAAAACAACTGGAGGCTGGGGGCTGGCAGGCAGGGCTCAGCCAGGGCTGGGTGAGGCAGGAACAGAAGATGGGAGATGGCAGAAAGAGAGGATGGGGGGAAGAGCAGGAGCTGCAGGTCTGGGCACAGTCGTGCCTTCAGTAGGAATTTTGCAAGTCCCTGTCTGCACAGTGTTGTTGTTGATTTTGCCATCTTTGATCCAGGTAAACAGGACCTGTGTGCACAATGAAAACAAACAAGCCGGGCTGGAAAATATCATGAGTCAATGAGGCTCTTTGGGTGCCTCCACCTTCCCTAACCCCGAGTCAGCAAATGCTCGAGCGCTTGGCACATCCAGGGAGAGCCTGGGACTCAGAACCCGGGGCAGCTCCAGCCACCCTCTCCTGCTTCATTAAAACACCTTCAGTGAAATGTTTAAGCGCTGGGCCATCAGCCTTGCCTGGTGAATACCGGCCTGGCAGCCCTGGGAGCTGCTGCCTGTGCAGCTGAGCCTCCCCTGGCTGGGAAGGATCCTCCCAATGAGACGTGGGGATCAGCAGGACACCTTTTATCGCTGATTATCACTTGCTGCAGGGAGCAGCTCACTCCCTGTGCTCCTCCTCACCTTCCTGCCGATAGCATCAGCCAGAGCTTACACTTGGTACAGCCCAGAGCTCCTCTCATCTGGAGCTCTCTAGGAGTGACTCAAAGTTTGGTTCCTAAAGTTTTCTGCACCAGGCTGAGAGGGAAAAAAAAAAGAAATCTAAAAACCATTCTTTCTTTTTGCATTTTCCTTTGGCTGGATCACTTCCTGCACCAGACTGAAGGCTGGAATTGATGAGTTGGACGTCTTTACCACTCTAATGATTCAATGATTCTGTTGTTTTTATGATGTAGCACTCACACTTTCTGACATCAAGACAGATGCTGGCAGATTTCCAGGAGCCCGGAGGTGCAGGGCATGTTCAAAGCCACCCTGGATGTTCTCTGGTGTGAATGGGAGGAGGTTGGGCTGGAGGCAGCTTTTCCTGAACACCACCCCTGAGCTCTCTAAGCTGCTCTCCCAACTCTGCCCCTCAGTACATTGCTCAACTCTGCAGCCTGAGATGCCCAGAAAATTAAATTTATATTTTTAACAGAGCACAGACCGTGTCGGTGCTTTAAATTTTGTTCTTGCAGCCTTCATGCCCTTCTCAAAACGTGCTCACCCTCTCCCTGGTTTAGCCAGGGGGACCTGGTACCTCTGAGCAGCAATTCATGGTTGAACTTGATGATCTCCGAGGTCTTTTCTAACCTTAACAATTCTGTGGTTCTGTAATTGCTCATAAACTTTTTTTTTTTATTATTCTTCAATATTTTTTTTAGCTCTGAGGACAGGAAGATCCAGCACACACTTCTCATCATTAACCCCTTTCTGTCTGAACTGAAAGCTGTGCTGTCCTTCCCCAGTCCCTGGGAAGGCAGCAGCAGCAGCTCCTTG
>NW_005054366.1:352962-365687 GCF_000277835.1 Geospiza fortis
CCATAGGGGAGATCCAGGAAAAATAGGATTATTGGGATGGAGAGTCAAAAATGGGATTATTGGGATGGAGACTCAAGATGCCAAGAGGAAAAAGAGACTGGAGACTGCCCCAGGGAACCAGGGGCGCTGTCACCCCAAAAGCTGCTCCCTCCCCACGAGTGTGGAGAATTATTTCCCTCACAGGATGATTCTGGTATCCAAATGGCTTAATGGCAATTTATTATTATTGTTATTATTATTATTATTACTTCAGAGTAATCATGGGTGTTGGCTATTTGGGAACCTACAAAGAGAGCTCAGCCCCTGCATATATTTTAAATTATATGCTGTGTAAAATGAACAGGAGACACTGAGCGATTTCTCATCTCTGGGTGGTTTTAAATAGACAATAAAAAAACCCCAAGATAGTAGATAACATTTTATTGCAGAATATAAATTAATCTCTGTTTAGCTAAGCAGAGAGCACACCACTCAAAAATTAAATGCTGGGCACCTAAAAAGCAATAGAATTCTTAAATAACATAACTAATAATAAGGATGTCCCACAGAATTATCTCTGTTTTCATCATATGTAGCTCTTTGATTATTCAACTGTTTTATTTTCTTGCTTGAAAAAAAAAACCAACATAATTTTATTTAGTTATTTTCATATTAAAACACCTTGCCCACAAGCAAAATTAATTTTTTTTAATGCATTGCTGAAATTAAGTTACATTATTTCTATCCCAAAAGTACCATATGTAAAAGTAGGAAAATTCCAGTGGAAAGAGACCAATATAATTGGTCTTTTATTTGCCATATTTCATTTATGCTTCAGGACACTTTTGCCATTTTCAATGGAAATATTTATCTGTTCATTTCATGAAGAGGCATTAATTGTAACTATTTTAACATTTTTAATAATAGTAACTTATTTTAATACTTTCTTTTTAAAAGTTAATTGTTTTAAGCACAGATTTAATGTAAAACTTATACACACTACAATCAATTTCTATGGTGAAACCACTTTACAAAGGATGTACCAGTCAATTGACCCAAGAACTGTACTGATCATTCTCTTTTTTTTGTTTTTTCGGACTAACAGGATATTTTTGATTTCTTTGTTTCTTTTAGAAAAATCCTGGAGATTTCCAATTTAGGATTTTTCAGGGAATATCCAGTAAGTGAAATTAAATCTATTACATTTTCCAATAGGCTTCTGCAGAGGCTTTGTGAAAATCATGGATTGTTCACAAAGTTAGTTTTCCTGAGAGTGTAACAGGGATTTATCTGAAAGCAAGCATCAGGCTTTGCCTTGAGAGAGATCCAATTTCACCTCCTACTACGAGAGTAAATCAGGTGTAAGTGCTGCACCCAGTGGAGCTGTGTTTGTGTAAAATCACTGTGAGGAGCACTGAAATGCAGCTTTTCCTAACAGCAATCCAACTGGAAACCTGATTTTCTCTGATGTACTCCCTGGAATTTGTACCCCTTTATTTTTCAAACCGCCCTGCTATTTGCAGCCTCCAAATTTCCATCCAGCACCCACTCCTGGGACCTTCCCCTGGGTGGTGCTGGGGCTGTTTCTAAAGGAAGCAGATTCTGTGTCCCTCAGTGGATAACCAGGGTCAAAAATCTCTGGTTTGGGACACGTGGAACAAGGAGTAACCAAAATATGAGTTGTGGTGGCTCTCGTGGTAGCAGGGTCTGTCCCATCCCCAGAGCAGCTGATCCTATGGTCTGTGCCTGTTCCACTTCAAAAAAATTAAAGGAATATTTAAAAGTGGCAAACTTTGTATAGCTTTATTAATACACCCCTTCTTTCCCCAATTGCATTAATTGATTTGTAAGTGAGGAGTCTGAAAGGTTCCCTTGAAGTTTTCTTAAAAATTAAAGAAACTCCTTAAATCTTCCCTTCCTCCCTTCTGAAACCTGAGTACTGTCCTTACACAGCCCTATCAGCCTTGGTTAGGATTATGGTCATTGGGATTCAAGATCTGAGAGGTCTTTTCCAGCCTAAAGGAGTCCCTGGTTCCATGATTCTCAGAATAATGTCTGAAATGTGCTGCCAGCGTCCCAGGAGTGGGGAGAGCCAGAGCCAAAAAGAGAATCCTTGAATTCCCCAACCTGATTAAGTCACAGTGCTTTTCAGGAGCTGTTTTGTAAGATTTGCTAAAGTATTATTTTGATTTTAAGTTTATAATGTCAAAACTACTGGCTCAAAGAAAGGAAAACAAAACCATACATTTCTGTAAGATCAACCAACATTTTCCCATCGCAGTTTTATGTTATGTATTTTATATATTGTCTATATTCACAGAGTCACAGAATATCCTGAGTTGGGAGGAACTCACATTCAACTTAACATGGTATATTTCTCATGTATTTCATATATTCAATATATCATACGATAAATAATATTTATATAATATAATAATAAATATATTACGTAGGGTTGCATCAAAAAGGGAAATAGGAATTCAAACACACTGCATAACAGAAACTCCTAATAACCTGAAAAAATAAAAGTGTAAACCTAATGTTTTTTAATTAGTTTTCCTTTTTTTTTTTTTTGTTTTTTGGCAAGCAAATTAGTAACTTTTCAACCTGCTATGCATTTTTCCCATTGACTCTTGTGTTTTATGATTGCATCCACAACCAGGGTCAGAAACAATAAAATTCAACGAGAAGGGACAATTCCCAGAGCTTTCTGAGCCAATATTCTACACCTCAGAGGTTGGGATCACTCAAATAAAGATCAGGACGATATCAGAACTTTCAGTTCTTTGTCCAAACAGCCGAGGCTTTTCCAGCTGCCCCATCACAGCTCCATAATCATTTGGAGTTCTCTCAGTGATGCTCATTCCTATTTCACAGGCTATAATAAACACAGCAAAAATTTGATGAGGTCCCATTTGAGGTTAAATGTTTCCGTGAGAGAATAATTTCTGTTTATAACAAGAAAGAAGAAGAAAAAAAAAAAAAAAGACAAAAAAAAAGACCACTGCTCTATTTTTAAAACCTAATTTAGAGCTGGTATCCAAAATATCAGTTACAACAGAACATGAATGAGGCAGGATTATGCTCCCTTCTCCATGGTTTTTCATGGAAATGAGGGCACTGGGCAGGGGCAGCCCCAGCCTTTGTCCTGCCCCCAGTGCTGGTGGCTCCATTGTCACCCCCACAGCAGCAGGGCACAGCCTGGACATCCCTGTGGGTCGGTTTGTCCCGAAAAATTGACTTTGTCCCGGGGAAAAGGCAGAGCATCCCCTCCTGCTCCCTCCCAGGGGGTTTGGGGTCCAGCCTGGGAGCTCCTGGCAGTGCCAGGGGAGGGTGGGATGTCGCTGCTGCGTGTCACTGCTGGGGTGTCACTGCTGGGGTGTTATTGTTGGGTGTCACTGCTGGGGTGTCATTGTTGGGTGTCACTGCTCGGTGTCATTCTTGGGTGTCATTGTTGGGGTGTCACTGTTGGGGTGTCACTGTTGGGTGTCACTGCTGGGATATCACTGTTGGGGTGTCACTGTTGGGGTGTCACTGTTGAGGTGTCATTGTTGGGGTGTCATTGTTGGGGTGTCACTGTTGGGGTGTCACTGTTGGGGTGTCATTGTTGGGTGTCTCTGCACAAGAGGGGAGGAGAGGAAGGACAAGGGGATGAAGTGATAACACAAAGGCTGGGAGGGATGAGCCCGCACTGCCAGGGAGCTTCCCCAGGGCTGTGGGCACGTGGGAATGAGCAACTCCTGCCGAGGGGTGCAGGCTCCAGCCCCAGGACTCCTGGGGCAGCAGCAAATGTGGGCATTTATTGATTCCAACAAGTGCTCAGACACACATCCCAGTCATGGCCACAGAGCTGGAGTTAAGCAGGTCCTGCTGGGGAGGAGGATGCTGCTGCACAGCCCAGGACAGCAGGACCAAGAGCTGTCATTAACCGTCCCTTACAGCAGGCGAGGCTTGGCTGGAGCCTGGCTGGTGATGAACAAAGCCCAGCCCAGCCCTGGTGACTGACCCTGCAGGGTGAGAGGGAAATGCCTCCCCCTCCTCCTGCAGCTCGGCAGCAGCAGCGCAGTGCAGGGGGTTTTCCCCAGGGTCCTACCAAAAGTCCAGGATAAAGGCTGAGCAAAGCTCGGGGGCTGTGAGCACCTGCTCTCCTCCCTGCCTTGGGCTTCCTGCCCTCTCCTTGACTCCAGTGGATTTTTAGGGCACTCAGGGAAGAAAACTTCCATAATTACAGGCACTGATGTGTTAAGAGCACTCCAAGTGCTTTCCCCTGGTTTTGCATCAGGGCAAGCCGGCATGCATAGTTTCTTTTTCTCCTAAATCATGCGGTTATTTGGAATTTAAGTATTTCTGCCTACGGAGCTGCTCATCGTGGTTTTGTGCTGCGTTGTTTTTGAGCCATAGGCTGCAGTGTCTTGTCAGTAAGAAAACAATGGAATGACTTGCTTTTGATTCTTTTCAGACGATACTGGAGCGCTGCAAAGTGCCTTTTAGAAACCCGGCTTTGCTTGTGCAAGAGGTCATTAACACGTGTCAAGGCCAGGCTGGATGAGGCTTCAAACACCCAGGTGCAGGGGAAGGTGTCCCTGCCCGTGACCCGGGATTCGAGATGAGCTTTGAGGTCCCTTCCAACACAAACCATTCTGGGATTCTCTTACTCCGTGGCTTAGAAAACTCAAGCAAGACTCAAGGGCTGACTTTGACCTTCCTGGGATGGACAGAAAGGTGTCCTGGGCAGGTCTCACCAAAAACAAGGGAGATCTGCTGCTGCCAGGACTTGCAGGACAGAGCCCAGTCCATGGCACAGACTCCCCTGCTGCCCTGCAGCCACCTCAGACACGAGGCTTAAATTCACCCTCTGCAGGAAAAACCCACATGAGTGCAGCTGGAAACCTTTTCCTTGAGGAATGGAGAAATCTCAGACAACCCCAGCAAGCTGACCCTGCAGACAGCAGCAGCAGAGGGTCCGGGGGACGTGGGGAGGAGGCCCCATCCCTCCAGCCGTGGCTCTGGGTCCCAGGGAGTTTTGGGGAACCACAGCCCCATTATTGAGCATTAAAGGCTCTGGTTCTGGGAGTTTTGCTCTTGTGGAGCCAGATAAGCTCAGAAAGGTGAAGCCAAGGAGGCAGAATCAGTCTGCAGAAAGTGCCTTTGAGAGCTGGAAACTCCATCCCTGGGGACAAGAGCGATGCTCCTTCCGGCTGAGGAGGCGCAGAACAACGGGGCTGAGGGGAAACTCGGGGTTTTTCAGCCCAAAGGCAGCACCACCAAGAAAATGAATTCATTGAATACCCCCCACAGTGTGTTGCCATTCCTCCTCCCAGAGAGACGTAGCTGGAAGAGACCAGCTTATGTCAAAGCCTGAAAAAAAATCAGGAATTACAGGTGTTAAGGCTTCCTTCTGGGAAAATAAAGCCCATTTGGTAGAGAGGAGAGGTTTCCAGACAGGATGTAGCTGCCAGTTCAAACAGGCAGCGAGCTGGGGGAGGCAGGGAGGGATTTGGGACTTTTGAGGAGTGTTTAAATGTCATTGGATGTGGCTTTGTTTGAAACAAGACAGGTAGCTGGGAAAGTTACACCCAACCCAGTTTGGGACTGGAGAGATCCCATCTGTTCTGCACAGCACCCCCACACTGCTCTGTGCTAGCTGAGGGCTCAGGCCCCCAAACCCATTCCCCCAAAAAACCCATACACAGCTCTCTCCCCTCTCATCCACCAGTATATGCTGGGGCTGGATCCTGGGCTCCCACCAGGCCTGGCAGAATGGGAATCTTCAATATACAGATTTTACACTTCCAGGTGAAAAGGCTCGAAGAGGTGGGAAACAGAAAGATCCTCAGCAATTTCCTCAGTTTAACAACTTTTTAATTGGATGGCGTTGATTATTTCAGCGATGAAGTGCGTTTGGAATATGGAGACAACACAAAGGCATGAATGAAGATTAAGTCTTGCTTCCAACCCCAGAAAATGTTAAAAAGAGTTACCAGAGTATTTGAAAATATTTTTAATAGTTTGGAACAACTAAATTTAGCTAAGCTGCAGATAGGCCTCTCTTTATTACAGCCAGAGTTACTATGGCAACATGCTACAATTATTTATCGCCATGACGATCCACTGGAGATTTTTTAAATGCATTATCTATTTTTGTTTGCATTGTCATTCCTGCCAGGGGAGGGAAGACACCAATTTGGTGCTCTGTGAAATGGTCAACATTTCACCCCAGCCATGGCAGGGTGGAGGCTGGGGGAGATTTTAAATTGAGCAGCAGGAAAAGCCAAGGAACAACCTCTATCAGGATTATTTTTTTCCCCCGTTTTTAGTCTAAAATAGGTTACTGTTCCTAACTGACAAGTGAATAAGAGCTTGTTCTTTGCCAGTCTTCCTCCTGACTGCTCTTTGATAATGTGAGATACCAGAAACAAATGGGAATGAATGAGTTCTGCAACACCCAGGAACTGTTATTATCTCTGCCACGGGGAGAGGGAAATGCGGACGAGCTATATTGGGCAACTTGGGGAAGGTCACATCAGCAGGCAGCGATAAGGACGTGATCAGGACCTGCTTCCCTGGCCACATCCTCCACTGTGGTGAAACATCACCAACCCAGAGCTGCTGTCACAAGCGCTCTGCATCTTTATTATGTACTCCAGGTCAGGGCAAATTGGAAAAGCCTGTCAATCCCTGGGTTGCAGGAGCAAGGGAGGGATATCTGCAAAGTGCTGCCACTGCATTTGTTTGGCTGTGGCAGCAGAGGAGCTCCACCAGCCCACCAATGCTCGGGGGGCTCATTTTGGGTGCTGGGTGGGTCTCACCGCCCTGCTCAGCCCATACCAGAGGCCCAGGTGCTCCAAGCTGGAGATGTCTTGCCCTGGCAGAGGCACAGCAGCCCTCCCTCCACCCCAGGACATGGTGTGTGCTAACCCTGCCTCGAAGCCACCACCGTGTCCCTGTACCCTCTGTGGGATGATGCCTGAGTGGGGCGGACGTGCTTGAGGAAAGGTTGGTGGGCATTGTTCTGACACATCCCAATAATGCTCTGCTGGTCTGGTCCAGAGTGATGGTTAAGTAATCCTAAGGAGGACGTGGAAAGAGCTCCCTTTGTGACTCTCTGACTAATGAAAAGCCCTTTATATAACGCTGCAATCAACTGCATGGGGCTGCTGGGACGGGTAATTGGGCTAGGAACGGGCTCCCTTTATGGGACATTATGTAATTTACCGTTCTGTCATCATCCGCTCCCAAAACTGTGACTCTTTCTCCAAGGCTCACGTTTCCAAGTAATCATCAAGGCTTGGCCGTTCACATCTTATATCATGAGCAGGATCTTCCCAGGTGCAGCTGGTTTGGATTAAACTTGACTCTCCCGTGCTCAGGGGAGAGCGAGAGGCAGCTCCTGGTGGGACAGTCCAGATTGTGGCTCCTGTACAGCACACGTAGATGCAAGATCCTTCTTCTTAGTGGGGGTTGTTGGTTCAAGCAACACATCCCATAAAAGCAGCCATGGGACTTGCTGTGCCTGAGGGGAGCCAGGCAGACATTCCCTGAGGGTACCGCTCTATTTATGAGATTATTTCCAATAGCCTTCAAGGGCTCTTGCTGCAGGGCAGCACTACAAGACCAAAACCAGGCTGAAGGACATAAAAACAAGGGAGGCTCCCCTGCCAGGCCTGCTCCTGGGCTGACAGTTGCCCACCCTTGGCACAGGCTATGGCACAGACACTCTGCTCTGTCAGACCGTGCGTGGTCCTGCCTGCAGATCCCCCGTCACATCCCATGGCAAATCAACAGAGCTGCAGGAGCTGGAGCAAACCCTGGAGCACTCCTGCTGTCATGTCAATACTCCTGAGCAAAGTGAGCTTGGGAACTGCTGCTTTAGACCAGACACATTGACAGTCATTGATTTTATACTTTTCCTCCACCTTCCGAGGCTGAGCCAGTGCTGTGGGGATGCACTCTGTTGTTTTCTCCCTGACTAAATGAAGCACAGGTCCAACTACAAAATCCCTGATAAAAGCCTCAGAGGTGTTTGCATAAAGGCTGAGCACAACCAGCTCTGTGGCAGGAGCAGTTGGTGGGTAATGGCTGGGTTACACTGAAAACCAATCTGCTCTCCATCTGGCACTGGGAGTATCACCGGAAGGAAAAGGAGGAAGGACCAGAACTGTTAAGACCTCCAAAGTTCATTGCTG
The DNA here is from genome assembly GCF_000277835.1 of Geospiza fortis. Taxonomy (NCBI): domain Eukaryota; kingdom Metazoa; phylum Chordata; class Aves; order Passeriformes; family Thraupidae; genus Geospiza; species Geospiza fortis. The sequence continues at coordinate 361,128 of NW_005054366.1, forward strand.
CTGCAAGAGTCCATGAACAGAGAGAATGGGAGCATCTGCCAGCGTGCTTTGAGGCCCTGAGGATATGGGAGGTGAGAGATTGGGTTTTCCCTGACTCTGCAGGTTTGTAGCCAGGATGGGCACAGGGTGAGCACCATCCCTCTCATGTTGATGCCCAGGTGGTCTGGGGGCCCTTTTGCAATGCACACCACAACCTGACAGCCCAGCACAGCCCTGTGGAACTGGGGGCTCAGCAAGTGCCTTTGCCCCCCAAGTTCCTCTGCTCCCCTATGGGAGCTGGAGATGTAGGTAAATTATATTTGATGTGTTTTTTAGGACAAGAGAAAAGCTTTGAGGAATTAGACCCTTGTACTTAGCACTGCAAATATGCAAAGTAAAGGGCAATTTCTCTCCCCAGCTACAAAAATGGGTGGAATTGCAACAGAGAGCTGGAAACACACATATATTCAGTGATTTTTCACAGGTCACACAGAGTGTTTTCATTACTCAGACTATTTACTGACGTGAAAAGCAAAATCCTGCTTGTAAAATCAGACAGACACAGTTTGGAAAGGTGTTTCCTGAGAATTAAATCTGGTTGACATCCCAGGCCAGTCCTTGCAGAGACCACGGTATGGAATGCAGGAGGACAGATCTGGTTTTAGGCCAGTTCTGTGGGATTACAATGAGCCTCTGATGCTTCCCAAGTGATGAATTCTTTCAAGGAACAACCTGGGCGATAGCAGCCCCGGTGTCGCGGCGGCAGGGTGAGAGAGGAAGACTTTTAAATGTTAATTAGCAGGGAAGAGCTAACCACAAAGATCTCCGGTGATGGCAGGAGGCAAAGGAGAGCAGCAGAGCATTTCATTTGTAATGCATGGTTTTATTTCACCTTGGAGATCCTCTCATTGATGGGTTTGGCAGGCAGATAATGAGACTGCATTGCTGTAGGGTCCCTGACTGCAAGGTGCTTAAGCACAAAAGGAAGCCCCTAGGAAAGCTCCTGGCAGGGGGCAGGAAGGCTGGCACTGGGCAGGGATCAGGGGACGGGGTAAAGGAAAAGTTGTACCTGCAGGCAGGTGAGAAGGAGCAGAGGCTGAAGGGGCCCAGCCCCAGCTGGGCAAGGGGAGGATGAGGTGGCAGAGGGGGGATGAGGTGATCCTGCAAAGGTAAGAAAATGCTGAGCTGGGTGATGGGGCCAGTTTGAGCTCAAGTGCTCCTTTCCATTGCTCTCTTTGTTCATCCCTCTCCTGTGCCAATGCCATCAGGCTGGGAGCACTTTCCAGTCCCCCATCACCTCTTTTGGGAAGTGCACAGAGGTGCTGTGCACAGAGGGGCTCTCCCACGTGGGAAAGGGATTTGGAGACGTGGCCAAGCCAGGGGCAGGGCTCCCCTCCGCCCAGCCCCAGTGTCACTCACACTGTGCCCTGAGGAGAATGGATGGGGCTGTAGCTGCAATGCTGATGCGCCAAGTGCCGCTGCAGCTGCTCAGGCAGCGCTCCATCCCACTGCTCTGCCTTGGGTCCCCCCTCTGGGTGGAGGGGTCACCTCTGCCCAGGCTGCCCCATGAAGAACATCAGTGGGGTGTGGGGCAGAGCCAGAGGGAACACCTCTGCCTTTGCTTGGGGGGCAAAACCCACCCATCTGCAGGCCCTCCCAAACTGGAGGAGTGACTCCGCTCCATCACAAATTACTTCATTGACATTGGAAGGGCAAAACACAGCGTCAGACAAGAATGAAGCCAAATGTTGATGCCTGAATCTTTCTCTCTGATTAACCTGATAAATTTAAAAAAAATAAAGTAAACCTTGGGCAGAAGCACCAGCTGATAACATGTGCTGGTGCTGCAGGGACAGGTGACTGCAGGGACAGGAGCTGCATTTACTCAGTTAAAGAGAGTTTTTAAAGTGTTTTTGATTTCAGGATGAAAAGTGCTGTGTAACAGTAAGATTTCTTGGTCCATCTGTCTGTTTTTCTGTCTGTCTGAGTATGCTTATTCCTGCAGTTAAGGGGAAGTGCAGTTACAGCACTCCTGCACATTTAACACTATTTCCAAGTCCCTCTTGACTTCCTTTTTCATCCTTCTTCAGGGCTATGTTTAGATTCCAATTTCCAATCTCCTGGCCTGAGATTGTTATTAAAATGCAGCCCTGGTAATGCTCCATGCATCCCAGGCACAACAAACCTCTGCAGGCAGGCACAGCTCTGGGGAGAGGAGGGCTCAGAGTGACCACAGAGTGTTTAAAAAACACCCAGCTTTGCTTTGTATAGATCTAAAGGCTATTCCCACGTATTATAGACAAATATGGAAATGGGGAAGGGAGGGATAAGAGTGTGATCTGCAGAACCAAACAGAAGGGCTATAATTAATCAGGTAATTGCAGTATTTGCATGGAGTGTCTGTAAATATTACCTCTAGTTCTAAGTACGGTACTTTGGACCACGTATCTTATCAAGGAGCAGCCCGTCAAACAGCAAACACATCCACTTGACTGGAATATAATGAATATTAGGTCAGCCAAATGCAAAGTGACTAAATTAATTTGTAGTTGTGTACCAAGTGATGTTGTGCGATAATTTAATGAAACCCTTCAAATAAAAACCCGCTGGGGAACAATGCCGGGAGCGAGCCGAGTGTGCGGGGAGGGATGGCTGGGGCTGTGGGGACAGGAGCAGCTCCTGGAGAGCAAACAGCACTGAGGGCATCTCACAGAGCACAGGGAGGGTGTGAGGGCCGAGCAGGGACCACGGGGGTGGCTCTGCAGGGAGCCTTGGACCCCAGAGCTGCTCCTGAAGGAGCCTGGATGGGGCACCCAGGGCTGGCTGAGCCCTCTGGAGGGAGCGTGATGCTGGTGGAGCTCCGTGGGTGGCCCTGGGCCCCCGTGGGGTTGCCCTGATGCTGATGGGTTGTGCAGATTCCCAGAGGGGAGGGTGATTTGGAGCAGCGTGACAAACGACTCGGTCCTGTGAGACACACAGAGCCAAGAGAATGGGCCTGAGTCCTCCTGTAAATGTTTTGGTTCCTCAGTCAGATCATCAGGGGACTCTGAAAAACAAAATGCCGTTTCTGCCTTTTTCATATCCCCCTGCTTGCTTTTCTGTTTGGGCAAGGGCAAAATAATCACTGAAACAGCTCATTTGAGGAGCCACAATGCGCTGGTCCCAGTGGGAATGTGGGGGCAGAAGGAGCCTGTTTGAAGGGGTGTCTGGTGTCTGCCACGGGAGGGATGCTGCCCGTTGCTCCAGCACACACAGGACTGGGATTATTCCCACAGAGAAGCACAGCTGAGGGATGGGGTGCTCAGAGCAGACCCTGAGCAGCGCTGTGGGGCTGGGGGCAGCCTCCTGCAGCAGCAGAGCCCAGGCCCTGCAGGGATCCTGCTGGGAGACCCCCAGAGCACCTGAGGTCATTGGGGGCTCAGCCACCTCAGCAGCAGCACGGGGGCTCTGCAGGAGGGAACCCCAGCAGTGGGGATGAGAAACCAGTGGGAAATGCTGGTCCCAATGGTGCCATTCCCCTGGACCCTGGTGTCCCACACTGGGGTGTCAGCCTGTGACCCTGCAGGAACCAGAGCCCTGGGCTGGAGCTGCTCTGTCCCTCAGCTGATGGATGTCCCAGCACAAAGCTGACTCCCACAGCAGCCAGAGCTGCTGTTCTGTGGTGGCAAGAGGGGGAATTCCTCTGACCAGAACAGTCCTGGTGCTGCATTCCCAGGGGAGCAGAGTAGCTAACTTAGTGATGTTGACATAAGAGATGCCCTTGAACTGGGATTATAGGACATATGCTGAATTTTTTGGGAAGGGGTTTATTAATTTGCCCACATGATGTGTCACAGGACTGTCTGCTAAGTTTACATCAGCTATTCACAGTGATATCAGGTGCCCTTTATCAGATGCTGCATCAGGCACCTCGGAGTGAGACCACAGAGGAGCAACTGCTAAGGGCTAATGAAGCTCCAGTGATAATGGCTGCCAGTAAATGAGAGTTTGGGGTGTTCCATGTCAGCCCAAATCCAGGCAGAGAGGAGCCAGAGACACGAGTGCTGCGAAGGTCAGGCAGGGTCATGGCAGCACAGGCTGAGCAGGAGCTGCTCAGGGCTGCAGTTGGTCCCTCTGGTGTCCCAGCAGGACAGGCTGGAGCAGAGGCCACAGAGGGCCCTTGCTCCACCTGAGGGGCTCCATGTCCCCCTGCTCCTCTGGGATGCAGAGATGTTGGTGCACTGGGATGCCAGAGGGGCTGTGAGGGTCCTTCCTGCAGCTCCAGGACTCGTTGCTGGAGCAGCCAGGGGGTGGGAGAGCAGATGGGGCTGAAGGAGTTACAGGCTCATCCCAGGTATGGGGGTCCTACTGCAGCAGGGCCAAGGGGTGCAGGGGGAAGGCAAACACAAATACAGGGACAGGCATTGCAGCAAGGCAGCACTAAATGCAGCTCCTGCCACAAAGGAGGACCCAGTATCAGTTCTGCAACTCATTATGGAGAGAAATACCCTCCTGTATCACTATGGGATGAGATAAGCATCAGCACAGGATAAAAAAAAAATTAAGCACATAAGGATAGAGAAGGAGCTGAGGAGCTTTTCC
>NW_005054366.1:365779-368164 GCF_000277835.1 Geospiza fortis
GGGGTTTTGAATTTCCTTGCCCGCCCCAGCCTCTACATTTACCCACTTGGCAGGAGGATTTGTGGGGTAAGGCTGCAGCCACGTTCCTGAGGTGGCCCTGGGAAGTTCTCCTTCTCCTCCTCCTCCTCCTCCTTTTCCTCCTCCTCCTCCTCCTTGCCTTGCTGCGCAGTGGCAGGGGCAGGGAGGGGAGGATGCTGTGGAAGACTCTCCAAAAAGTGCCCCGGAGGCAGAGAGAACCACCTCTGTGCAGAGCCTGCCTGTGCCAGTCTGGGCAGAGCCCTCATGACATCAGCTCCCAAGCAGCTCCAAACGCTCCGAGGAGACCCTGCTGAGTGCCATGGAGGAGCCTGTCCCGGCTGGGGTGGATCCACACTGCAAAACAGACAGCCTGGAACCTCTGGGGGACTCTCTGCTCTGCCCCCAGAGCCCCTGGGACCCTGCCAGGGCACAGGAGATACATGAAGGTGATCGTCATCTCGAGCAGTACTGGCCTAACTAAGGCTAAGATCGGCCCAGGATGGCATTTTTGGATTTTATTCCAATTTAACCATTCCCTCACCCCCTGCTGAGTGCACCTGATTTACACCACAGCATCCATGATCAGAGCTGGTCCCCACCCTGGGAACCAGGTTAGCACCAGTTCTGCTGTGCTGATGCTGATCTGGGGGAGCCCCGAGAGCCTCAGGAGCATTGCTGGGGTTCACGCTTGTGATGTTCCCCAGGCTCCCTCAGGAAGGAGCAATCCCAGGAAAGTTCTTTTCATTCCCTTGCTTCTCTAAATCCTCCAAACCTTGTGTTCAAGGCTGTCATCAAGCTGACTGTGAAATGGCATCCAATTAACCTGGCTGTGAGCACCTGTTTGCAAACGTGACCGTGCTGACTCTGCCTTGGGCTGTTTCCTGAGCACAGCCAGGAGAGCCCAGACTCCCAGCCCATCATCCCAGCGTGGCAGAGGCTTTGCTGGGAGCCTCCTGCCAGGGAGCAAGCCCTGCCTGGCTGCAGGCAGGGACCTACAAGCCCGCAGGAGCCCAAGACAGGTGTTCCTGCTGCTCCCACTTGTGAAGGCATTGCAAAGTGTGGGAGGGTGCTGGAGACTCTGTAATTATAGCCTGTGAATTTAAATCCCACAGTTTGCAGGAGTTCTGGGATATTTCATGCAGCGTAAGCTCAACAACACCTTCGTGACAACATGAAGACTCATGAGTTTGTGCCTCGCTGTAGCAAGGTGTTCATTAACCCTCACACCACCAACGATGCTTTCTGTAAATGATGGGGAAAGAGCCAGGGAAAAAAAGAGGAAAAGGTGAAGGAAAACCCTCAGAGGTGCCTTTGGTAGCTGCAGAGCTCAGGGGAGGCCTTTGAATCATAGAATCCTGGAATTCTAGACTGGTTTGAGATGGGAGGGACTTTAAAGACCACCTTGTTCCACTCCCCTGCCATGGGCAGGTTCACATTCCTCTAGACCAGGGTGCCCAAAGCCCCATCCAGCCTGGCCTTGGCTTGGCTATTCCTGATTCCCTGCTTGGGATTGCTTCTGCCTCTGAGCATGAAGCAGTAAATAAAGGGAGAGATTCATGTTATCAGTTTGAAATTTCTTCACCCAAATTAATCTCTGCTGCAAATACAGAGATACAGCCACTGCCATTCTGCAATAACCCCCTCATTTTCACCTCCCTTTTTCAAAGAATTCCCTTGAGTTTAGAGGGGCTCATATTGGGCTCCCAAACTGAGGGACATCATCAGGGATTGGAATCCCTCACCCTCTGGATCTCAGTTTGCCTCCCACTGGGGAGAGCAGCCGTGCTCCACGGGTTGCTCACTAATATGTGCGAAGCGCTTGGGGAGGTTGATGATTTTCAAGCCATGAGTATTAGTTATGCACATTGTTTAGCATTGCCAGTTACCTCAGCACGTTTGTTTAATAAATGCATCAGTCTGCACTGCTTCAGAGGCCACGCTGCCCTGTTTGCAGCCTCAGCCACGCTCTCCTTGCCCCTCCTGCCTGGGCACAGCCTCAGCACCCCACCAAACCAAACCCTTGGTGATGCTCATCACCAGCACTGCTCCTGAGCGCTTCAGAAAGTACTGGGAGCCTTGATGGAGTGAATTCCCACTGATTTGTGGCAAGTACTGCTCAATTGTACCTTCAGCCACCTGGGATTTCCTTGCTGAACCCGAAACAGTCTGAGGCTCAGGCTGACCCAAGTTTGGAAGTCCTTCCTTCCCTCTCATCATAACTCATAGAGCCAACAGGCTGTTTCCTCTGGAATAATAAATATGCCTTGAAAGAGAGGTGAAAATAGGGCCAGGGAGTGCTGGGAGCACTGGGGCAGGCAGTGACACGTTGATGTTGCTCCTTTTCCCTTCTCCACTCGGTATCAGAGG
>NW_005054366.1:368174-379635 GCF_000277835.1 Geospiza fortis
AGGGCTGCCCCAGGCCTCGGATGGGATGTGGGGACTGACTGACATTTTTGGGCCCTGCTGGGTGAGGGAAGCACGAGGTAGGGCAGGAGCACCAAGGTGAGGTCTATTCCAACCTCATAAAGAAACAGACTGTAACTGAGTAACATCATTGCACAACACTTTGTCTTAAGAGTTTTGCTCTCCCTGTCCTCCATGGATGTGGGTGATCAGCAGATGGGAAGTCTCAGTGAGAAGGGGCCCTTTTCCATTCCCAAAACTGCCTGTAATTGGGTTTTAGATTCCTAAGTGACAGTGGAAAATGCTTGTGAGTAAGATACCCCAGTGACAGTGATAATTCACATGTACCAGAGCATCAGCTTCTCACACAGCTGTGGGTTTTCTAAAAATTGGAAAAATTTTGTGTCCTCACACCTCTGCTCCTCTGTCGAAAATGACTGTAAAGTTCAAGAATGACTGTGGGGTATGCACAGACAAACCTTCCATCCATGACTGCAGAAAGAAGCAACAGTCTGCAACAGGCAGGTGAAAATGCTGGGTGAGTGATGCCTCTGTGTGAGCACATCCTGCTGTGAGAATCCTTAATACACCCAGGACATGCCAAAAAAATACATTTGAGCTTGAACTTCTCCTCAGCCCAGATATGAGCACTTCAGACTGGTTAGTCTTTAGAAATAGCTGGAAAGTTGGGAGACATTGGGAGGTTTTCTAGTGTAGCTTGATTGTACTCAGCACTTCAGCAAGGTCATGTCATAGATAAATAGATATTTTCCCCCATCATGGCTGGCTGTGCCTTTCACTGCATTCATGAGAGCAGAGCAGCAGGTCTGAGCCTCCTGCCTGGGTGAAACTCCATTGACACGACTTGTGAGACTTGCACAAATGAGAGCAGAGTTCGACCTCTGGCTTTGAAGTATCCTTGTCCCAACAGATTTATCACCGGGGCCACACGAAGGCCTTGAAAGAGAGGAAGCAGTTCTGTTTCGCAGCCCTTTCTTCTCCAAAGTTTGTTTGCAGTTGTCCTTTTATTATTATCTTAGCTCCAGCGATTACACATGTGGGGCCCCTCATGCTTTGAGGGCTTTTTGCTCTGACAGAATCCCAGGGCTGTTAATGAACAGATTATTTTAAAATAAAAATCACTTGTTTAGTGGGTTTAGCTGGTTGTGGCCGTGCTATCAGATTTTAGTTGAGGACTCGTAATTAGTTGAGGACTCACAATTAGTCACTGCAGAAGGATGGCTGAGTGGGAGGAAAAGGGTTACGAGGGAAGGCTGGAGAAAGGAAAGATACGTATCATTAAATAAAAATGTGACCACCCATGATTACAAGTGTTGTAGTCCTCCTTTTAACAAGCACACCCCGTACTTTCATTAACCCGGGCCTGCCTGAATAGCAGCCTGTCTGGCCGAGCGGGCAGGGATTTTGTAAAAGCTGGCCCTAATGACAAAGACAGGCCACCTACCCTGAACTTTTCTCTATGACTTTATTCTTCTGCAGTGCTCAAGTGTAAATAAACTTGTTTACTCCCATCAGGATGGTAATGAGAACGAAGCCTTATTTGTTTCTCCACAATGACAAAGTAATTTGTGCGCGGCCGAGCAGGGAAAGGGGGGCAGCTCTGCCCTGTGCTCCCTCCATAGGCAAAGTTGCTGCAGTCAGTGTTTTCCTTTGCTCTTCATTGTGTGCCACGGGTCAGTGAGGGAGAACTTCCCATCCTCGAGCTCACACGTACGGCTGGGGAGGGAAGAAGAGCAAAGAAAACAAGAGCAATAAGTGAAGAGAGGAGTCAGACCAGCCTATCCGGGAGGGAGAGAGTGACTAAGTGAGAGGGAAGGGGAGTTACCTGGTCAGGCTTGTGAGTCACTATAGAAAATGTACAGAGAGGCACAACCTGGTGCTTGCTTGGGTTTTTTCCACTCCGAGTGGTGTCTCTGAGGCGTTAATGAATCACAGCAACAGCACAGGGAGGACGTATGGAAGGGGGAAGGGGAACTGAGGCAGGTCGGGCAGAGGGAGCAGCTGGCACTGCTGAGGGCCAGGAGCAAGGGAGAGGCCTGAAGGGGCCAGGGCCTTTCCAGGAAGGATGAGAATGAAGTGAGGGTGTACTCGTGGGTGGCTGGAGCTGACTAAAGCTTGCTCTGACCCCTTCTGGGCCCCTTCTGGCTGGACTCACTCTGGGTGTCCCACGGCCTCGCCCTTCCGAGGGTTTGGGCAGGTGAGGACGGGACAGATGGAAATCAGTCCCTTCATTTTTTGGTACTGTTTGTTTTTAGCTGATCACACTGAACAGGAGAGAGAGCGTGTATGGGAAAGGATTTGTTTCAAATGTTAAAACAAGTGGTTTATAACTGGATTTTTAAATTGTTGCTGGTACTAAGAGCAGAGGGGGTAATGTGGTCCCAGCTCACTGCACCCTTAGCAAGGCAGGCAGTGCAGATTCAGCTGGTGTTTGTTAATAATGTACTTTTTCAGAAAGTTACAAATAATAAGTTTAGAAAAATAATTTAGAAAAATGCAAACAACCACGAATTCCCCTGCAAAAAATGACAAAACCAAACCAAAACAGAATTGAAGGAGAGGAGGAAAAAGGCAGCCCAGACAAAACACCCCTTGGCAGGATCCTCAGGAACCCTTGTCATCAGCTGCAGGCTCCTCTTCCAGAGTTGGGAAGGACAATGTGCCTAGAAATTGGAGAGGATTTTGCAGGAGACCTGTCCTGTGGGAAGCAGGTGGAGGAATGAGGGATGGGGAAACTGGAGCCCAATTCCTCGATGCAGCAGTGGCCAGAGCTGTGCAGTGATTCCCAAATACAGATGGGTTAGCAGAGTTCAGGTGTGTCTGGAGCACAGCAGGTACCTGGAATGTGCTGAGGCACTCGTCAGGGAATAGAAAAGTAAAATCCCTTAGGCCCTAGCGTGTTACATTCCTGAGCTCCAGACAAGTATGTGGTTTTACCCTGCCACAGCATCGGGGTGCAGCCTGCTCAGAGTGGCCCGGGAGCGCTCTGCACTCACAGTCAGGAGCAGGAGCTGGCCCAGCTGCAGTGCCTGAGTGGATAAACACCCCTGACACAGGTATTTTACAGCACAAATAGTGTCTCCTAACAGCTCTGGGGGGCCTCACATCCAAGGCAGCACTGGATCCCCAGCTGCCCCCGCCGTGAGCTCTCGCCTGCCTTGTGCTCCTGCGGCACCTGAAACATGTGGAGCCATTCCTTGTGGAGAATTCCCTCCATTTTGCCTGTGCAAATCAGGACACTGAGCTTTCCAGAATGGATTCCCTGCCTGACTGCAGCTGTGGAAGTCCTGCTCAGCCTTCCCTTGGTGTCAGGGTGACTCTGCAGAAGAGCTGTCCAGAGGCCACGGGGACACGGTGACCCCACTGCCCCATCCTGCTGCCACCGGGCACAGCTGTGACTCCGGGCAAAACAGAAACAGTTCATCTGGGCAATAACACTTCTGTCCTCTGTAGCACCTTCCTCAAGCACCTCAAAGTGCTTTTCAAACATGAATGCGTTAAAGCTTTGCCGCCCTCCCGATGGAAGTGAAAAGGAAGGCAAAACACAGCTCAGCGATGCTACACAAGCTGGAAAACTCTCCAAATTGTTTCCATGGGGACTGGAGCGCAGCCCTCCTCGCGAACAGCGGCGGGGATCAGCCCACCCTCCCAAATGCCAAGGGAGCAGGAGCACAGCCTTGGCTGCTGGGAGGTGGAAACCATCTGAGGAACAGCGTGAGCAGGTCTGGCTGTGGAAAGACCTCCCTTCTAAAAAATAGATTTGTGTAACTCTCCGGTGAAAGATGTCTAAAAACTAAATCACTGGATTCTCCTGAGCAAGCACCTGATCCGACTCCTCTGGGAAATGAGGGCTTGCATGGAGCTCCTTAAGCTGTAGGAACCAGAAATCCCAGGCGAGGCTGCTGCTGTAAAACCTTCCTGGTGCTGCACAACATCCCCAGTGACCTCGTTTTCCCAACTCACCCCAGCCCTTCCCAGCACCGCCTCTGCTCTCACTCAAATAACACCTGAGAAACCTCTGGCACCACCTCACACGCCTGTCCCAGGGTTTCACCCTACGCCTGTCTCGTTTTGATGTTGTCTAGCGAGGCAAACCTGACAGAAGCCAAACACAGGGAGATACAGGAAGCACATTCCCTGCATAAGCCACCTCTGCTGCATGACTAAGGATGCAGATGCCCTCAGGCTGTAGAGGAGCTGCATCAATGCCCAAAAATCACAGCATCTTTGTGCCTCTTTCCTGTCTGCTTATCCTCACACAGGGCTGAATTTCTGGGTCTCCAGTTCTGCACCCTCCAGCCACAGAGCTCTCACCTGAGAGGTGGGAATGTGTCCAGGGCACAGGAATGTTGAGAGCTTTGGTATTATAAAAGATCTCAGAGCAGGAGCCAGATCATTGTTTTGGTTCTGAATGTACCAAAAAAGTGCTGCTTCAGAGGTGATGGCAAAGGTGAGGTAAGGACCAGGTGACTTTACTCTCTGAGACAGACTTAATGAGGGGCAAAATGGGGGCAGAAGTTAACATTTGGACTGGATCACTGAACCCTGAGAAGACAAAACAAGTGCATGTATTTGTTCCTCTGAATGACAGGAATTCATCACTCTGACATGGCTAAATGTTACTTCCTAATTCAGATTTGTTTCATCCAGTGAATTGGAATAATTAAAATGGTAGATCCAGCCTGGCTCACAGGCTCTCCAATACCAAACCAGAGCTAAATCTGACAAGCACCAGCAGGCAAATGAAAAGGCCAGAGAGATTATTAAAAATCAGTGTAACACCATAATAAGCACTGAGATAAATGAAAATAGCACAGTACAATTTAATGGTGGGGGTCTGTTATAAATTATTGAGTTATTTGTATTTTGGGATTGATTGCCACAATAACTGCCTTGCAGATGTTCCTGTTGTTAACCCTCAAGGCCTTCAGCAGTACAAATGGCTCAGACTATCATTTATAAAAATTACTCCTTTCAAGGCTTTTTGAGCTTGTGATTAAATATTGTCCTAAATGAGGATGGGTTAATGGTCAGTATGACTGGAATAACAAATCAAACTCATCCCCCTTAGCCGACCATCAAAATGGGCAAGGGCATGGGAGGAAGAGAGCTAAGATTTGTCCTGCCAATCCAATTGCTTGAAGTTTAGACAACTCTGAGATAAAACTGGGATAAATTTGAAAAGGTCTGTCCCACCACTGCTTTATAGAACACTGAAAATCATTGCATAGCTTGAGAAATGCATTTGTTTGTGCATGTGAAGAACCTTAAAATGTATCTCCTATGTGGAAACAGCCAGTGTGTTCCCAACCAGAACGACACAGAGTGGAACAGGGTGTGGAAAATTTGGGGAAGATGTTGTATCAACACACGGGCTGGAAACTCCCATTTTGAAGGTTTAACCCAAGCTACCAAGGCTAAGAGGTGATGAGAAACCAGCCTGTGAGCTGCCCTTACCCAGCTCTCCTGTCCCTGTGCCACTGCCCCAGCTGAGGCAGGACCACCACCTCAGAGCTACCAGCCCCTCCAAGAGTACAGGGGCTTTTAACCTTAAATAACAATTACAGCTGATGGTCAGACTGAGCCAAATGGTTGTGGGGACAGAGGAAAACAGGATGATGCAGCTGAAGTCAGAGGTGGTGCATCTGTGTGAGCAGATCTGCCACCTCTCCCTGCACACACTGACAGACAGCAGAAGAGCAGCGCTGTTGCTGAGGCTCCTCTGAATATTTTGGGACTGATTAAATTCTGAGTGCAAATGCTCTCAGCAGTTTCCTTGCAAACAACCTGCTGTTAAAAAATGTGATCAACAGCCTCTCAGGTGTGTTTTCCAGAATCTAAAATAGCCCAGATGCAGTGCTGCCCTTCACCAGCCCCCAAACTGGGGCAGCCAAACATGGGTGGGAGGACAGCAGGAGGAGGCTGGAGGCCAAAACAGTCTAGAGGGCTAAAAAGGGGTGAGAGGATGAAAACCAGCTGAAATAGGGTGCCAGGCTGAAAACAGGGCTGCAGGCAGAGGAAAAAAAAAAAAAAGACAGCAAAAGGAAAACAGGACTGCAGTCCCAGAAGGGACTAGGGAGGGAGGTTCAAAATGATGGGAGGTTCAAAAAGGGGTGTAAGAGGAGTGTCCAGCTGTAAAAGGGGGTGTCCAGCCAAAAATGAGGGTGTCAGGCCAAAAAGAAGAGTGGGAGTTTAGGAAAGGTTGTGATGCAGAAAAGGGGTTGGAGGCTGAACAGTGGGATGGGAGGCCAGAAAGGGAGGGGGGCCAAAGATGGGTGGGAGGCCAAAAACCATTGGGAGGCCTGGAGGCACTGGGAGATTGCAAAAGAATTGGAGACCAGGAGAGGTTGGGGTTCCAAGGAGCGGGAATGGGAGACCCAAAAGTGGGATGGGAGGCTGGGAGGAGCGAGACACTGGCAGAGGCTGGGAGGTTGAAGAAGACCAGAACACCAAGAAGAAGTGGGAGGGGGACAGAGGTGTCGTCCAAGAAGGCTCCAAGTGCCATATTTTCCTAGTGGCTCTGGTGTTGCAGCAAGAAATAGCTGTCATCCACGCTGAAACTGGGGGATATAAATCAGAAAAATAAAAAGAAAAAAGAAGAAAAAACTCAAATTATGTAAGAATGAATCTCAACTCCCACCTCCAGCATCCAAAACCAGTGAAGGAGAGCATCACCTTAGATCAGGACCCAGCAACAGCCACGAGGCTGCCCAGCCCCGGTGACATCAAACACAACCGGAGAGGCGCTTCTGATGGCATTTATGGGCCTCTGGGCTATCGCGAGGAACAATCTCCTCGTAAAAGCCCGGGGCAGCCCCGCAGCAACACCCTGCGATAGCCACATGAAAGGCCGGGAGCTGCGGGAATGTCGCAGCAGCAGCCCGGGCTGTGTCCCCGCTCCTCCCCGGCTGCTCCTGCAGAAAACAGGGTATTTAGGCAGGCGGAACAAAGCTATTTATATCCTAAAGTGTTCTTTTACGCTTGGGAGCTGAGACTGTAGCCTCGGCATCAAAGATAACTTCATAATAGCCTTTTAGTGGAAATAACCCTTATTTACAGGGAAGTTCTGTCGCTAGGCTGAGATGTAAAACAGGAGCAGTAGAAATTACTCATAATGCACTGGAAGAGTTTATTCCATACGTGGCCTTTTCATAAGCTTCTAAAAGCAGCAATTTCAGGTGAGAAATCATGGAGAAAATCTTGGACCCACTGAAGAAGCACAAGCAATTTCCTTACCTGTGTTATAAAGAACATCTTAGCTTATGGAAGCCCAGAAGATTTTTTGATTTAATTTATTTTTTTATCATTTATTCAATTTCAATTACTGTCTGTAGAGCTGGACAATGCAAGAAGGTTGGTGTCTTTTCTGCTCCTGGATAATTTAACTGTACCATTCCTATGCCTAAGAATGCTGAAGACAACTGCATGTTCTTTCAATTTCTTAAAAATAAAATAAACCACAACAAAAAGTAGGAAAACCAAATGGCCTTTATCCCCAGCCCCAAATTAGTGATATTAATTCCCTATGTCCTCTTCATGGCTTTTCTAAAGTGACCAAAACTAGGGCAGTTAAATTATCTTGTGTGGTTCCTTCAAGCAGGGAAATGCTGTCCAGAGAAAAGAGGTATGAATACCATAGATGGAGTAAGTTATTGCAACATCACCATCATTTTATCTCTGTGGTATTACCCATCTTTGGTTCTTACCTCTTTCTTTGCATTCAAGTACAAGAGCAGAGTTTTGTATAAAAAAACAGATTAGTTTTAATGTAATTCACACAGGAATTAACCAGAAGACAGGGAATACCAACAGTTCTGTAGCAGATACTCCACATGGTAGATACCTCAGAGGTCCAACCAAATGTGCCACATAATACACCTTTTTAAAGTATCTAAGGCCTATATTTTTATTATTTTTGCACTACTGCAGCCAGGCTCTCAAGTTAAGAAAACAAGGAAACACTAAAATCTGTGTGGTTTGGTTGGAGAGAGTTTGCAGCCTCAGAGAAGGAGCAGGAGTTATGTAAAGGGCCGGGCACAAAGTTCTGCTGAGTAAAACGCACCATCTAGAGGTGCCCAGCGCTTCTGCAAGCGCTCCTCTGCAAAACGCAGGCAGAACTGGCTCAACCCCTCACCGGGACGGAAAATCACCTTGATAGAGGCAGCAAAGTGCTTTAATCACCACGGCTGCATTCTTTGAAATTAATATTTCCAGGGGAGTTCTAAACAAAAGCCCTTCTGCGCAGGTCAAATAAAGCTCCTGGTTCCCAAGGCCTTTCCAAAGGAGAGCCAGGTCACTGCTGGTGCCTGGAACACCTGAAGGTCACAGGAGGAGGAAGGTGCTTTGCTGGGGGGCTGTGGCAGGCAGGGATGCCCAAATGGCTCTGCCCACACGCTCCTGTATTTGCAGTTATAGCTCTGCAACGATTTATCCAAAGGGGTGCAAATAGGATCGGATGGCATGTAGGGAATTGATCTTCCTGAAAGAAAGAATGAATCCATAAATCCACTGTGAAACTCCCAGTGAAGTCAGGACGGTGTAGGTGCTGCAGGGATTGTGGGAGTGGCAAAGCATTATTCCCCTGGGCTGGAAGCAGAGAGAAGCCTCAGTTCTGGCCCATGGAGAATCATTCCCTGCCCCAGCAACATTTTAGCCAGTTTTTGAGGGTCTCCAGGCCTTGTAGAGCCCCAGAAAGGGGATGCAGAGAAGTCCACCTTTTCCTAGTACTGGGGATGTATCTGATACTCATTTGACAGGAAATGACTGGCGTTTGCTTTATTTTCTCTGTTATAAAGCAGAGGGTGGCCATGAAAGCCAAAAGGTGAGGATGGGAAATACTGCACTTCACACTCCCTCCCACCCACCACAGGGGGAATATTCCTCCACTGATCTAATTGCAGGAACTGTTTCTGTAAACAAAAGCCTGTTTGGAGCCTCCCATATAAATAGCAATCACAACATCTTGCACCATTTTAATGAACTCTGTTTTCCTCGCGTCAAATCCATCTCAGGAACGTCGGAATCAGAACATTTCCCCAGTGACAGCTCCATCCTTTAAACTCTGCAGATGAGAGAGCACATGGAACAAGCTGTGCTGAGGCAGGATTAAGAGTTACCAGGGTGACACTTTGTAGTTTGGAGGATGCTGACAAGGAGCCTCACAAAAGCACAAGGCCTTCGCTGGAGCTGAAGCGACACAGAGACCCAATTTTCCTCAGCTGTCACTGAAGTGGCAAAGAAGATTGTAAATTGCCCCTCCCCAGGTCTTTCATTCTATTATCTGTGCATTACAGCTGAATTCCTAGGGGCAGGATGTGGCCTCTGGCAGCAGGGATTTACCTTGGAAGGAGGGATGCTCCACACCTCCACCTTGGAAGTGCTGAAGGTCTTCACTTTCCCTTCTATCAAGGTCTCCAACATGTTTCTTCCCACAGAGAAGGAGAAATAACTGTGGCAGCAAAAGCCTTTAGCAGTTTTTAATTTGCCCACCACTGGTTGACAACGTCAGGTTTCTTCCCCTTTTTCTGCAGGTGCAAATGAATTAATGTGTCCACATATTTGCAGGAATCAAGTGATTCTCAATGGTCCACTGAGTGCTGGAAGCCAGCCACAATACTTCAAGATCTGTCTCAGAAATTACTTGCCCAAACTTTGCCCCTTTAAGCATTCCCTGCCCTAGCCAAAAAATTCCTTGCTCAACTGCAGATCTACCATATATATACAGCCAATGGAGAGGTAGATCCCCCAGCCTGGAAAGCTGTCCCACATCTAGAGAGATTTACTTACGGTGTTTTCTCAAAAAAACCAGAGATTTTTCATAAAAGCAGAGATTCAGCATTTACTGTTTCCAATGGCGGAATAATAAAAATTTATGAACGCAGTTGCAGCAAGAAAGCAGTCAGACTGTCAGTGAGAGATGACAAGGTGCTGAGAGTTGGACATTTGGCTGGACACCCACAGTGGACCCCTGGGAGCTGGTTTAGTCCGGCTCCGTGTGGATCTCAGTGTCACCCGGGGTTTTTAGGACGACAGTGACATCAGAGGGAGAAAAAGCCTCGTAAACCACAGGAAGGTAGCTCTTCCCAGAAGCACAGTGGTTTCCCTCATAAAGGAACAGCAGGTGTTAGAGTGTCACCGAGGGACTTGACTTCGACCACAAAGCCAAGAAACTCAAGTGCCTTTAGTAAATCTCGGCTTCTCAGTGACCTCTGAGGGAGCAAATCTGCCAAGGCTAAATTGGCTGACTTTTAGGCTAAAGCTAACGATTTATCTGTGTTGGTTAGGCTCAAATCCTGGAGGCTTTACTGAGATTAGAAGAAAACTTGCTCAGCAGAGAGCAAAGCAGCAGCCAGAACTTGGCCTTTCTGAGGGCAGGGAGGTGCAGTTCTGTGGGAAGGCTTTGGGAAGGGTGACACAGAGCAGCGAAGGAGTTGCAGTGCCCAGAGCAGGTCAGTGTGGTACATCTGTGCCCTCCTCCCAGCTGTGTGGGGCTTGTGCCAAATTCCAGTCCTTTCCATGCGAGAACTTTGGTTGGGAGTGGTCCTAAGGGGCAACCATGGAGGTGGGGAGCTGTGCTGCCTTGTGTGAAGCAGCAAATCTCTGCAGAACTCCCAGTGCTGCAGCTCTGGGTGAAATAGAAATGTGTGTGTGTCAGAGCGGGAGAGAAGAATGCCTGGGGAGATGAGAAAGGCTGAAATGAGTCACTCCTTGTCTTTTTTGTCTAATTTGGTAGATAATACAGGGTGTGATGCTTCACTGCCTCCTCGCTGAGTTCCAGGCAGTCAATGAAAGGATCCAGCTGGATCCAGCCCTTATATGGTGCAAAATGAGGCCGGGAGAAGAGGGCACAGGGACACGCAGGCTGCAGGCGCCTCGGCCCCGAGGTGAGATGTTCTTCTGCTGGGCAAAGGTTTATGGTTGTGACAGGAAGCCAAAATTGGAGGTGTTCCACTTAAAAGTACTGTTATGAAGTGGCATTTGACACTTTATATAAACATAAGCCCAGCCACGGTGCAGTAACAGCAGCAGGTGATGGCAAAGAGGGTAAATCCAGAAATCCCTTGTGGGGAGCAGAGCAGCCGGGGCTGTGCTGGGAGCACAGGATGAGCCCCAACAAGGAGGAGGAGGAGAATGACAAGGAAAGGGGATCAGGAGAGCAATGCTGGGAGCTCCTTAGCAGGGGTGGGCTCCTGACTAAACAGGGCCCTGTTCTCTGAGCAAAATTTGGCTCCCTCTGCTTGACTTTACTTCCCAAGCCTGGCCTTGCTCCCTGAACGGGACTCAGCTCCCTGAGCTCGACTTTTCTTCCCGAGCCTGGCTTTGTTCCCTTAGAAAGGCTTTGCTCTCTGAACGAGGCTTTGCTCCCCGAGCGGGACTTGGCTCCTTAAACCGGGCTCTGGTCCTTAAGCCGGGCTCAGATTCCCGCCCAGGAATTTGGCGGGAG
>NW_005054366.1:380468-389985 GCF_000277835.1 Geospiza fortis
GGAGATGCTGGCCCTGCAGGACCGCCACGGCGCCGAGCTGGAGGAGTACCAGGTGGGTGGCACATGGGCCCCGCTCCCGGGACTCTTCCGCTTCCCCTGACGCTCCTGTCACTCGCGTTTTCCCTTCAGTTCCGATCCATGGCGCGATGTGAGCCCGAGTTTCCCGTCCCTGCTCCTCGCTCTGCCCCGGGAGCTGCTAAAGCCGCTCTCCCTCGGTGTGGTCCGGGCGTTCCCACCCCGCTTTCCCTCCTGGCAGTGGGATCTCCCCAGGCTGAAGGAGGAGGTGGCCCAGCAGGAGCCTTTTCCTGCCGGGCCCGTCTCTGTGTGGGGCAGGGAGTCCCTCAGAGCCCCGGGGGTTTGGGGAGCGCTGGGTGGGAAGGGTGTGACTCAGAAGGGGGACAGTGACCCTGGGGACATCATCCTGGTGACAGGTGCTCCCTTCCCAACCTGCCCTCGGCAGGTGGCCAAGAGCATGGAGCAGGCAAACGGCCCTGCCAGGCTCCTGGCAGGCTTGGCAGGAGCGCTTGGGACACGGAGCAGTCCCTGGGAGCAAATGAACCCTGGGACACGGCCTTGAGGCTTCAGGGGGGCCTGTCCTCATCACAGAAATAATCCGGAATTTCTTCCTCTTTTACATCCATCCCAGTGTGCCGTGAACCTCGGGAAAATCTTGTGGTCCCCAGCGTAGTTAAGAAAACTTTGTGTAAAGGCGAGAAGATGTTGGAGGTGGATGCTGGAGGTGTCATACAGGGGTTAGAGCATGTGCAGCTGGGGGTTTGTTTGTTGGATGATGTTCGGTGTGATGTGTGATCCCCGCGTGTGGGAGGGGATCAGCTCCTGCCGGAACAGCGGAGTATCCGCTCATCCAGCTCGGAGGGCAGAGCACATATTAGATCATGCAGCCCATCCATCCATTTCCTGAGGGCAACATTTCTTTTGTTCATTGTTAGACCCTTTATTAACACCCTGCTGGAGCTCGGTGTGTGCCCGAACCCCGTGTTTGCCCAGCTTTGTGCAGATTATGGAGATGCTGGCAGCTGGGAGGGGACTGGGACCTGTGGCTGTGTGCGTGTCTGGTTTTTGTACTCTGCTGGATTGTTTGGAAGCTGCATAGTTTGCAGATGCTGTGAACTGAGACAGATTAGGTATGTAAGAAGTAATTGGAAAGGCTCTTAACTTTTAATTTTTTTTTTCCGTTTTTGACAGGACAATTCATTCTGACAGTCACATATGTAAACGTTCCCAAAGCAGTAGAAGATGACATATATAAATCCCTCATTAATTAAATCTATCCAACAGGCAACTGAAAATGTAAAGAAGAAATAAATCTCTTCATTTTTTCCATTTTATATTTAAAGTTTCTTAGCTTTCCAAAACATGACCTTCTAGCTCTCTATATTTTTATTAGGGGTTTATAATGAGAGTTATCATTGCTCAAACTGAAAACCTCTAAATATGGAGTAAAGAGAGCTTTTTGTGTAGCTTGCTGTCCATGCCACAAGTTTTTCTCTACAGTCAGTGAGAATGGCTTTTATTTAACTTTTTCAGCTCAGGTGTTTTTAAACCAGTTATCTCTGTATCTGGTTGTATTTTCAAAGACTTTTCTTTGAAAGAGCAACTGGAGAAACCCATTGTAGATGACAGCAATCTATTGCAGAAGTCAAATACTCAAAATCAATGGATGCCCTTGAATGGTCCTGATGCAATGCTCCAAAATGGATTGTTATTTTGACACCAACATCACAGACTTCTCTGGTACTCTCATGAATGTTTGGCATCTTTAGATTTTACAGGAAAAAATCGTTTCAAATCTTAGTAATAAAGGAAGAAGAAAAAAGTGTGTTGAAAATATCTGCCCATTTTCACCGGAAATGAAATATTATCTAGATATATATTCAAATATGTCATAGGGTTTATTAATTCTGAAGGGTGTTGTGTTTGGTTTTAATGAGAAATGCCTTTTTGCAGTTGCCAGTCTCCGGTACATGAGAAATAAAATCTTTTGCTCACATCCAGGAAGAAAAATTATGGAATGCGTAGGAGCAGCTGTTTCAGGTTCCGTTCTTGGGATCAAAGTTGGTTTTTTTCCCACTCATTTCTCTTACCGGTTGAAGTATGTTCAGCATGGGTTTTAAACTGCTCTTTAAAAAGCATCAATTTCATGCTTATTTATTGTAGAGTGTCATGTAGAAATGATACGTATGTACAGATTAAAGTCAAGTTATTATTGTTCATTGCAGCTGCAATGGCAATTAGATTTATTCATATTTTCCATATATCATCCAGTTGCCTTATATGTTCATCTTTGCCTCCTGAACTGCCCTTATCCTCACTGAAGCTTTCAGCAGTGTTAAATAGAAAAAAGTATTTGGAGTTATAATGCAGCTGAACCAGGCAGGCAGTAAATCATACACTGGAAAATTTTCCCTGGTCCTGAGTGCTAAAGGGATGAACTCAGTAGGTCTCTTCCTTCCATAATTTTAGCTGTGTGCTATGAGAATACTGATGCAAAAACTCCTGGTGGTTTGAAAGCCCTGAATTATTTGGATGTAAAACCATCCATGGCCCATTCTGCTGCTCTGAAACAAGGCAGATATTTTTAACTGGTAAGAGTTGAGTTTAGGATCAGTTCCTGTGTCAGTGCTGTGAGCTCCAGAGAAGGGGAAAACATCTTGTCAAATGCACATTTAATGTTGATATGTCGTGTGCCTTTCTCTGTGTAGCAGTTTCAAGCCAGGCAAGTGCAGGGTGAGTTCCTCCCCTGCTGAGCCATGAATGAGCTATGGGATCAGTAAATAGTTCCAGATGGAAAGGGCTGGGGCCTGGAATCCTCTATTCCCTCAGTAGGTACAGCTTGGACAACCCAAGTAAATTCTTTCCCCCCTGCTGCCCTTCTAAAATTTCCCAGTGCTGCCTGGAAAGGAGCACATGAAGGGTGAGAAAACAGTTTCTATTCCTTTACTTAGTCCTAGCAGGACGTCACAGGGATTTGGGGGCTGTGATTGATGTGGCTGGGAAGCAGATCTTTCCAAGAGAGTCCTGTGTGAAGAAAACACCAGATCTGCCAAGTAGAGGTTACCTTTTGCAAAATGGGTTTGTTGGCTCACAATCTGCTGGACTTTGATGGATTAGTTTCTGTGCTTTTTGGTGTGCTTGGAGACAGGACTTGAGGCCAGTTGTCTTCTGCTTTATGTTTGAGCATCAGGGATGGAGGGCTGGGTGTCTGGCTGTCTGCCACCCAGTCTATAGAGTGTCTGCTCCCACTGGAATTAATTCCTTTGGAACTGCTGCACAGCTGGCTGGGCTGTGTGGCCCCTTATGGTAATCCTGAACTCCAGCTCTCGGATCCCCAGTGCTCTCCAGCCCCATGGGCAGAATCCAGGTGGGTTTTCAAACCCAGACTGGAGAACCTGGGTGTGAGGGACTGAAGCTCCTGTGTTCTTGGATAGGTTTGAACAGCCCCTGTCTTTCAGAGCTCCCCATACTCTGTAGTCCAGTGTAGAAATTTCCTGTATGGATTTTTCTGGGACTGCATTTTAAAGCTCTGCACATGTATATGTTATTCTGTGTTTAATTGTGCAGGCAAGAAACATCTGAATAATTTAACTTTTGTATCAGAGCTCTTAGGGATTGGTTTTCTTCTGCACCTTCTCCTGACTTTTGGTTCTGTTGCACCCTGGCCATTCTTGCTGGGTAACCTTTTCCTTTTAAAAGCAGTACTTGTACTTTTCTTCCCTTCTCGCCTCGGGATTTTCCATTGTGTCTGTGCTGTCCTGCTGAGCAGGATTGTTCCCTCAGAGCTGCTGAAGGTCTGCCTGGCCATGGGATGGTGCCTCCCCTGGGGTCTGCAGGAGGCTCTTGGGGGGTTTGTGGTGCTCTTTCATGCAGATATGATTTGTCTTCTGCCATAAAAGGGGAATTTTAAGTACGCTGAAGACTGTAGGCAAGGATTGTCATGTCAAGGGAAACATCAGTGTAATCATTTAGCAAGAGCTGCAAAGGCAAATGAAGACAGAAATTAATGTGTTACATAGAGAGCTGTACCCACGTGTATAGGCAAATACAGGCAGCTTCCTGCATAGAGCTTTCTTTTTAGTTTTACTTAAAAACCCCAAAACTATTAATGTTTGACATGCCAGCACTTTATATTCTTAGTTTGTACTTCTGCCTAGCACATCATGCTGGCATTAACAGCAGAGTCCCCTGCTGTATCTTCATTTTTATGCTATTGCTCATACTGTGATACTGGAGCACTTGCTGCCTATAAGTGATATATTTTGAATTTTTTAAAACTAAACCATCAGTGCCTTGATTTTGCAGTTTGATTGCAAAGCAGTTTTCAGGATGAAATCTAAAATACACTGTTGTGAATTCCTGTTTAGTGTTGTACACGTGTATGAGGTTTTGCTCTGTAAATGACATTTCAGAGTTCCTGCATAGTGCAGAGTGACGTGAACAAAACACAATTTGGCCTTTGTTGATGTTTAATTTCTGTCTTCCCAGCCCCCAGAACAAAGTGCAATCTATATCATATTAGTTAGCAAGGTTAGATTTGGTATTAATATATATATATATGACAGTTGACCCTTCATGTGAGAGGTAACACCAGTGATTAAAGCTTTCTACTTTTTTCTTCCTTCTGCCATTTAGTGCAAATATATATAACCTTTTATATTTATTCGTGCTGCATAAGGTCATATATAGCTATTGACATGAAAATAAGCAATATTTTATCCATCTTCTGAGCAGCAGTTAGGACAGAGCTGGGTGGGCCTCAAAGCAGGTGTCCAAATACTGCAGAAAACTTGAAGGAATCACTGGAGGTTCATCTTTTACCTTGCGGACACTGTGAGTGTCTTCAGATGCTCTAATTCCAAATCTGGTTTGAACCCACACATCTGTGGAACGGAAAATACTGGTTAGCTTCTCATGGCAAAGTAATTGCTGAAATTTCTGATCTCAAGTGTGATTTAAGTGTGTCTTAAAATGACCAAATGAGTCACATATAAGTCTTATCCTGAAGTGTATTTTCCTTGCTATGTGTGCTTAATAACTTTTGCACAGGGCATCTGAATGGGTTAAACTGAAATAATTTAACCAGTTTAGTAAGGAATAAAATGAACTTAGCATAAAACTTGCTTCAGGAGCAATTTATTTCAGCTTGTATATGGGGATATCATGGAGCTGATTTCTTCTGGTTTTTGAAGTGATAGAGAATTGATGTACTTTTGTATAAGTTTTTTTAAGTTAAAATTTTTATGTTTTAAGGCATTGAAGTGTACAGATTTTTATGTTCTTTCAAAACTGAGAATAATTTGTTTCTTTTCAGAGAATAATTGATGCCCTGGAAGAAGAGAAGCAGTTCCTGACCATGTCAATCACAGATTACCTGAGGGACTACCAAGAGCTCCTGCAGGTGAAAGCAGGCCTCATCCTTGAAATTGAAACCTACAGGTGAGATTTGTGATCACACTGTTATCTAGACAGAGGATAACTTAAATCTCTTTTTATAGATATGGGAGCCCCACTCATCCTCTTTCCAGCATTTAAAATATAAACAGTGACTTTGGGAGTCTTAAGGCTCTAAAGCCAATATAATTCATAGGAATCCTGTTAACTTGGTACAAATATAGTGTTATGTAAGAAACCTTCTTAGTCCTGGTCGAGTGGATATCAGATTGATGGGGATTTTGGGGGCAATACTTGGTTACAATCTGAGGAGACAATATCCCTAAATTGCAATCAATAAAACTTGAGGTTATGTAGTTGCCATCAACTTACATGGCACATTTCGTTGCTTAAATATTTGGATTAGTGACCACCTGCAGCATTGATGTAAGCAGTGAGTTCCCCATCCTTGCTGCAGTTGCAGGATAGTGGGAAGATAACAGAAAAGTCTTTTTGATTAAGTCCTGGCTTTCTCCATCCTTAATTTGTTATGAAAGCATGTTTAGATCAAGTGGGAGATAAGAGCAAACAACATCTCTGCTAATGAATCTTCAGGACTGTACCTCTCTCTAGCCACTAAATAGTTGTGGGGTTGAAAATCCAAGACTCATGATGTACATGGCACAAAACTGATTTGGAATGAAAAAAATCCTAAATAACCCAAAACTGATGAACTGGAGGAAGACCCTTCCTTCTTGTAAAGATGATGTGTTTTTTCTACAAATAGCACAATATTTTCAACAAATTTCATTGAGATACTGATCTTCAAATACCGAGAGATGTGCAATTATTATTGAGCAAAGGGATAATTTGTGAAAATTTAATGTGAGACTACTTCTGCTACTTCTGTATTTTTTTAAGGAGACTGCCTCTGTCATTAATTACACTGGGTGCATTATTAATATTCAACCTGTGTAAATAGATGGGGTATTTGCAGTTAAATATAATACATGCTTCTGTGTCCTAAAGCATTAATGCTGTGTCCTGAGTGTGAACCAGTAAGTCTGGATAAAGATAGCACCAGCTGAGTTATGGGTGAGGTGTGTGGGCTATCAGTCCACTGATGCATTTGAAATTTAATTTCAGTTGCATAACTGAAAATATGGGAAACTTGAAATAACTTCTGAGGAGCTTGATAAGGAGTAGTGAGCAGAGAATGTCTTCATGAAGGAGCACCAGCAGTCTGTTCAAGATGCCTTGTCTGCAAGGAGGCACAGACCAAGGCTGGTTTCTGGAGGAGATAAAATCACAGACAGTGGGAGACAAGTAATCTGCAGTCACTTGATAAGAGACAGTGTGTTGCTTGATGTTTGTTGGTGGAGTGGGATCCCTGTGATCCTTGGAAAGCCAGCAGTGTCTGGAGCATTCCTGTGGAAGTGGTAGCCAGCTGTGATCCTTATCTGTGTGTGTTAATTCTGTTAACTTTGCTAAAAAACATGATTCTTCTGAATTTAATCCCAGCTCTGTTGTTGACTTTCGCTGCTGTCATTAAACTTTCTCCCTTGGTTTATTCATCTGCAAAACAGGATTAGCACTGTCACAATAACGGAATTATCAGAGTTGTTTTGATGATTAGTATTCATCCAGAACTAGGAATGATAATGCCCAGATATTCTATTGTTCGAAAACCTTGTATACCCATGAAATTCTGGAATTTCTCCACAGTTGTATCACTGAGCCTTATTGGTTTGTCTAAGTATTCCCTGCCCTGGTTAATGAAAGGAGAACAATTCAGCATCACCTGCAGTGTGTTTGTTGTCCAGTTCAGAAGCTCCTTAATCCGTAGGATTTCTTCATCTGATGGATGTGAATGCAGCTTGGGTTCCTGATGGCCTTGGCAAGGCAGATGTCAGTGGAAAAATAAGCATCTGCCCTCTGAAGATGAGATAAGAATAAGAGAATAGGCCTTGCTACAGATAAAAACCTTCCAATGCCAGCAAACAAACTTCTTTTAAACTATCAGAAGCTGAAAGGCAATTGCTTTGTGGTTTTACATTTATGCAGTTTTACCTAGTCCCCTTCTCTTCTTTTTCTCCCTTTATTCAAGAAAATAGTTCCTTCCTTCTTGCATGTCTCTGTGTGGAAGGGGACCCAGTCCATAAACTCAAGTAGGAGAATTCTGGACAGCTCACTCATGTGCTTTTGCAAATCCTGTTCCTCTCCCAGATCTTTTTACCTGTGGAAAAAAGGGCATGTGAGCACAGCTTCAGTTGGTTTTCACAGAGGATGCTGGCATATACCCTGGCTTATGCATAGTGGAAACAAAAGGCACCAGTTCACACTCAGTCCAGCATCCTGAACTTTCCATGGAGAGCTTCCCACCAAGGCCCTGGCATTTCCTTTCCTCCTGGCCCTATAGGTTAAGGGTGTGGTAGCTGGTCTTGGAGCCTTTTACCTCCTGTGTTTTCTCTTTGTTTCACAACTCCTTCAGTTCTCTTGCAAGGTCAGTTCTTTCCATTAGTCACCATTGCTCCTGGGGTGGGAAGAAGGATCACTGCTGCAAGGAACACCCTTCCTTAAGGTCCAAGTGTATTTCCTCTCTGACTCTGCTCACCCTTCCTGCTCTGGGAGCCGAGATTCACTCAGGAAGAGAAGTATGTGGCTTTGCAGAGTTACACCTCATGGGAATATTCATTCTTAAGCCCTTTTCTCACTGTTGAAGTAAATATTTATCAAGTGTCTCACAGTTTTGTTCTGTATCCTTGGAACCCTTCAAAACCACAGCTACTTAACTATGCTTAGGTTTTATTTCCAGAGAGAAGTGGTGAATTAGTTACCCTGTAAAACTCTTGATTTTAAAAGGAGATAGAAGACCTGCCTAGAAACTGAATTACTCTCAGGCCTTTCTCCTTAGCTAGCAGAAACTTCTCTTCACATAGCAGAGACTGCCCAGAGCCTGTACCAATACGTTCAGGAGCTTTTCTGTCCTCTCTAAAATACGTTGCTGAAGGGTAAAATATTTCACTTCGTAATTCCAGTGTCATACAGGTGTTCTGTTCAGGGAATTTAATATGCAGTTATCGGCTGTTCTTCACACTCCTCATCCTCCCATCCTGGGAGGATGGAAAAAGGATGTGGAATGGCCTTGACCCCCCTTCCTGGAGAGGTGGGATTTTTTTTAACTCCTTAGCAAATACCCAGAATAGAGAGGATGAGTTTTTATGGCTTGCTGGCCAACTGTCCTATCTGAGATTTTGTAGTTTTGTTTTCTTGTTTTTGTAGTTGAAATGAAGTCATTACTGTCCTGAATGCCCATAATAAAATTTGCACTACATCCTTTTGTTCTCTCTACCCACCCCAACCACTTTATCTCCTCCTCCTGCTCTCATGGACTGGTTGTTTCTGCTGTCATCCAGCACAGGCTGACGAGCATGTCCCTGCTAACTTTAGATAAATGACATTAATAATGAGATGAGCTAACGGTGCAGTTGGATTATTTTCTCGTAACACTTAAATTAAGTGTTAACAAAATAGGAGTATATGTCATCTGGGACTTGATTTCCAGGAAGTAGCTGACATGGTTATTTTTTTTTAGAAGAGTGCTGCTTGGGGAAATTTTTTTTTTTTATTATTACTATGAGTGCTTAAAAGTTCATACAGTTGAAATTAATTCTTTGGGCAGTTTAAGTTTAAAAGCAGACTTTACCACCAAGAGGCTATTATTAGGAAAGGATGCAGAGGAATAGAGAAGCAAAATGACTTGCATAA
The DNA here is from genome assembly GCF_000277835.1 of Geospiza fortis. Lineage (NCBI taxonomy): Eukaryota > Metazoa > Chordata > Aves > Passeriformes > Thraupidae > Geospiza > Geospiza fortis. The sequence continues at coordinate 389,625 of NW_005054366.1, forward strand.
GCTCAAGCTATGGTCAAGCTGAGCAGCACAAGCTGAGTTTGCTGGCTCAGTACAGTACACTGCCCTTTCTTGTGCCAGTTTAGTAAGCCAAGCTCAGTTTAACATTTTCTTGGTTTCTGATAAGCATGAGGTCATACATATTATGAAGTGCCCAGTAAAATACTGATTCTCTGTCCAGTTTTACAGAGGTTTCAGGAAGCTTTGCCTTTCACTTTCAGTAGTAACACTTCAGATCCAGCTTTTCTGTGGGCTGCTGCCCTTTGCCATATACAGTTACCTCCTGGAACTTATTTTTAGTGACTTCATACGTTGCTGCAGCAACTGAACAACTGTTGTTTTAACAGCAGCCAGAAATCCTTCC
>NW_005054366.1:389995-392698 GCF_000277835.1 Geospiza fortis
TTTCCTTCGTCATGGTTAACACTTTCACTGCCACCTCCTGGATGTGTTTCTGCAGCGTCACCACCGGCTTCTCTGGCAGGTCTGTCAGAGAAATTTATCTGGCACTCACTGGCTTCATCAGATCAGATGTTTGGTCTTGGGAGCATTACATGTGTTGAAGGGATCTAATTCCTCTGAAGCTTCTCTCAGCATGGAGAAAGATAAATTGCTTTTACTGTGAGTTTTTGCAACTCACAAAATAGAAGGAAAGATGCCCATCTGAGCCTCTTTTAGGTAGTTCTAACCCAGCTTTTCTTCTGGATCTAGACAAATCCATCAAGGCCAAGGAAACCTTGCTAATGATATTTTGCTAGTGCCAAAGTGGTCAGTCATGGGAAGTGTGAAATATACAGGTGATGCTTAAAACACCTGCTTTGTTAGTTTTGACCTGAATGTCCAGCAGAGCTGTTTGTACCCCAGTCCTAAGTGGCTTTCAGCTCCTGCCCCAGGGAGGCAGAAGCCTTGGCTATCACAGTCCTCCAGCCTAACTCTTGCCAGCTTTGATGTTGCAGCTGTGTCTTATCAGTGCAGAACATCTGGCATTCCCAAACCCAGAAATGCTCTAACTGGCTGGTAGGAGCAGCATAAACCCACCCAAGTTACTGTGCTGCCTGTAACCTTGCCCAGGGAATGACCTGATGTAGCATTTCCAGGCTGCTGCCCCAGCACTTGCTGGAAGTGTGGGAGCTGTTGGAGTGTCACTGCCAAAAGGGACAGGGGCAGACAGAGAGGGCATTAAAGGAAACCAAGCAGTTTCTGACACAGAGAATTTCCCTACTCCTTTTTTGTGAAATGTGTTGTGCTGATTTACAATGGAATAGGAACTAGGAATGGTTAATTTAACACTGTAAATTTTCTCCAGCACTGTGTTTGATAGCAGAAGTTATGCTTTCCTTCATTTTTCATTTCAAAATGATAGAACTTGCAAATCCTCCTGTAACAGTTCCCTCATATCACACTTCAACACCACCTTTACTGCTCTTTTACAAACAGGAAGGTTGCTGTCATTTTTTTTTCATTTTTGCATTTTCTTTGTAAAACATCTTGTCCAGAGAAGCTGTGGCTGCCCCATCCCTGGAAATGTTCCAAGCCAGGTTGGATGGGACTTGGAGCAACCTGGAATAGTGGAATGTGGCAACTACAGGATAATTGTTTCCATTTCTAAGACTTCTAAATGTAAAATATTATGCTTATTGTTCCCAGTATTTTAATGAAATGCCCTTTGTGTTTTGCAGAGCTTTGTTAGAAGGGGAGAGCAAGCCGTGGATTATATGGAGAGAAGAGTATGCAGGGAAACTGCCTCAAGGTAAAATATGAATATTTTAAAATTAATTTTGAATTAAATTAAATACAACTGGAAATTATTATGTTATACTGTTATGTTCCTGATGTATATTTTTATGGGTGTATTGCAAAGTGAATATTGAATTAGTTTTGAGTGTTAATATTTTAAATCAACATATTGCTCTTCTATGTGAGATACCTTATAAAATCATGGCTTGAGTGGAGGACGTAGGGAGTGATGTTTTGTAGCTCTAAAGAACTTTGGGATGCCTATAGGTCTTAAGAGAGTTCTGAAGTATAAAGCAAGAGGTGTTTAAAGGAACATGTAGTTAAAAATATGGAGTTCATCATCCTGAGGCGCTGTGAGTGGTAAAAAGTTCACATGGGTTTAAAGAGGTATCTTAACAGAGTAATGAAAGACAAATCAAAGACTTACTAAACATAAAGATACCATTTCTATCTTAGGAGCTGCAAATCTCTGGAGGCTGTGAGAGTATACAAGGGAAGTATCACTATTTACTTGCCCTGTTCTTATACTCTTCCCTGTGTATCTACTCTTGGTCCCTGCAAACAGGGTTTTAGATAAGATGGACCTTCACTGTGGCCATTGCCATTAGTAACAGAATTAATCTGGATAATACTCAGGAGTTTAACAATGTGTGGTCATTACTGTAGTCCCAGAAGACATTTGAAGGCTGTGTGTGTAGCAGGAAATGCAAGAGGCTCAGGCTGAAATGCTCACAGAGCTTTGCCTGTGCTGTTAAATTGTGAGCACTGTGCCTGCATCTGGACAGCGGAGTTTGGGTCTGGACTAGCCAGTACTTCTGCAGACAGTGCTCAGCATATTCACAGAATAGGGAAGGAAATACAGAAATAATACAGGAGACACTACCAAAAGTCAGAGGAAGTGTGGTAGCTTTTTAGGAGTGAGAGATGTGAGTGGTGCAGTACTGGTTGGTTTTAACTGTCAGATATACCTGGTACATTGTATTAATTTCTATACACAGAGCCTAAAAGGTTCTTTGTTTCTCTCCCTTGTTGTGCTTTACTGTGTGGCTATGAAGGGTTGTATTTGTGTTTGCAGTTTCTAGCATGTGGTGGCAGGTGTGACATTTCATGTCAGTATGAACTAAGAAACTTCAGGGCACTTAGGCTAATGAAGCAAAAAACCCAGCCTGTGATATCAGCATACATTATTTAATAAGAAGTTGTAAATGAACATCAGTATAAATGTAAAAAGTGTAATTCCTCAGTAAATGCCACAATACCCAGTAGTGCACAACAGGTAAAATTAGCAAGATCTTGCAACTTGAGGAAAAGCTTTGCTTTCAGCTTTAATGTAATTTATGCACAGACTTAATTAACAAAAAAAACCTGCAG
>NW_005054366.1:392731-418600 GCF_000277835.1 Geospiza fortis
TATTTCTTTCATAAAACATAGTGCATGTTTTCATAGTTCATGCCCTCTATTTGATGGTATTTTAAATACAAACCATTATTTTAATGCTTGGTCACCTGTGCTCTCTTTGCAGATATTATAAACACTTTGTATAACTACACTGATATTTACTCTACTTATCAAGAAAGTAATAGAAGTAAAGCTTCACCAGCTCCCAGGATCACTGACACGAGGCACAGAATGCCAGTGACAAATATGAGCAGCTCTGCACATTACTCAGCCCACTCCACACTGGCTGGATCACACACAACAACGGGGGGAAGAACTTTTGGAAGGGACCTGCTGGGTTCAACATATCGCCCTTCAACGACTGTCACAAAGGATGAAAGGATTGTAACAGACCACAAAGAACTAAGAACATTTACTCCAGACTACAGTAGCTGGAGAAGCACTGAAATGCAGCAAAAGAGGATTCCAGAAAGGAAGAAAACAGAAGTTACAACTTCATCCACAGTATCTTTTTCGAAAGAATCAGCACATGCTGAAAGATCAGACAAGGACCACAAGCCTGATGCTGAAAGAAGTAAACCAGGCTTCACCAGATTTCCAGCTTATGAGCTGATTACCAATGCAAAACCAGCTAAATATGAAGAAACTATAATTGAAACTCGGACCACACTAAAAGACAAAAGAGGAGGCAGCAAGCCAACAGATGAGAAGACGTCTCTGCTGAAAGAAAAAGATAAGCTGGAGAAACAAACAAAGGATGAGAGAAAGAAAACTGATGAGAAATCTTTTATAGAAGAAACTGTTGATTTTGGGAGGAAGACCGAGCAGAAAAAATATATCCATGAGGAAGTTACCCAGAAGGTAACAGGGAGTGATATTTCTGCTGCAAAAACTTTGAAAAGTGAAGCAACCAAAAAAGATGCAACTATGACCTCGGAATCAAGAAGCAAAGATGTCATTGAGATACCAATCAGCATTGAAAGGCCTGTTCCTGACAAAGGGCCTCAGAGAAATAAAGAAATAAGGGTACAAGGTGTTAAAACTTCCATAGGAAGAGAAACAGATGAACATGTAACTCAGTCTGCTGAAACTCACCAAGTGAGGATTTCAGAAGCAGAGTCCAGTCTGGAAGATCAAGAGCAAATTAGGGATGGGAGCCATAAAATGGGAGCTCTGCCAACTGAAAGCATAGCAGAGAATATTGTTGCTGACATTCTTAAAAGTTTCACACAGTCTTCTAGTTCACAGATGTCAACAGACACCAAAGTGACCTATTTTGATAAGAAAGAACAAGAAGATGAAGGGAAAATTAAGACTGAGTTCACAGTGCAGTCTCAAGTTCAAGAAGACATAGCTATTTCTGATGAAGGTGACTTAGGACATCTATCAAACCAAGATGTTAGAAAAGTGATTCGAGAGGGCGTTGAGGGGACTCCTTCCAAGGAGGAGATAGAAGATATTGTCCATCATGGGCTGAAAGGAAGCGAGAGCGGAAAGAACGTGTCTGTGAATGTGGAGATTGTAGAGGAGCCACTGGATTACACCACCGATGAAAGGACTGATTTTTTAACACCTTTCCAAGTAGAAGAAGTGGAGGATTCATTCCCTGAGAGGGAGAGGCGTTATGGTGAGGAGGAACAAAACGTCACCTTCACGTATGAAGATGTCAAAAAGAAGAAACCGCGCCATGAGAGCTTCACTCACGTGGAAGAAGTAATCGAGGAAGATGACTCACCTATTGAACAGAAATATTTTGTATCTGTTCCTGATGAGCATCCTATTATTAATGAAAAAGATGATGACTCAGTCTATGGGCAAATTCATATTGAAGAAGAATCAACTATTAAATATTCTTGGCAAGATGAATTTTTGCAAGGCACACAAAGTAAGAGAGAGGAAGGTGCAAGGTCTCCAGAAGAAACCTACAAAGTGGTGGGGGAGGAAGCGAGTGCCCATATTTTAAAAGAGCGTCCTGAAGGTGAAAGATCCCATGTTGAATCCATTGTTATTGAAAAGGAAATTAAAATTCCCCATGAATTCCAGACTTCAATAAAAGGGCTTTTATCCAAGGAAACAAAAGACCCTAAACATCAGTTGAAGGAAGCTTTGGAGCAGTTGGAGGGCAGTCTCCCAGAAAGTGTGAAAGAGGAGCTCTCTGCATTAACAAAAGACAGCAAAGTGGATGCTAGTAACTTGGCATTTGATATCAAAAAAGTTGATCAGAAGGAGGAGGGGGGCTCAGTCACCATTGTCGCTGAAGTCAATCTGTCCCAGACCCTTAATACTGATGAATTTGATGTAGATCAGCTTGGTGAAGTAATCACAAGTGAGAAGGAGAAGGCAACAATACACTCCCTGAAGAAAGAGAGCTCGGATAGGAGCAGTGTAGAAGTTTCTTCCCACAGTGACAAATACACTCCTTTTGCTGACCAAGAGATCTACAGCTCCTCCATGACGAGGCGGAGTGGTGGCACTGGCTATCATGCCACTGAAAGGGTCGTTTATGACGGTTCGGTTTCGGAAACTGCAGATTATGGAGAGGCCTCTCACTCATCACACTCAGCTGATGAGACCAAGTCCCAGAGGCGCGTCAGGGTTGGCCCAGCAGAAGTCCAGGGGTTTGAGCAGGTCCTGTATGAAGGGCCTGGTTCTGAAACGCTGGAGCTCAGTGCCTCAGAAGATCTTGTTCAGAGAGAGGGGCTGTCAGAATTCAGCCAGTCTGTGAAGCACTTCAAACTGGGCCCCAAGGAAATCAAAACCACAGAACAAGTCATTTTTACAGGCCCTATTACTACAGTTGTAGAAGAGATGGATTCTGGAAATCTTTCTCAGAAGGTATCAACCCACAAGACGTGTCACAGTAGGATCAAGTCAAGTGACTGAAGAAGTCTCTTTTGAGGGGTTGGGTTCGGACTCTCTGGCACTCAATAGCTCCGATGGCCTTTCCCAGGCTGAAGGGGCTGTGGATGTCAGCAGATCCATGAGGCACTTCAGGCTGGGCCCAAAAGAGGTTCACACTGAGCATGTTATCTTTGAAGGACCCATCTCCGGTAAAGTGGAGGTCAGCAGCACGAGGGACTTCTCACAGGCAGAAAGTTCAGTCAGACAAATCCAGATGGGTCCCCAGGGATTTATGACAGCTGAAGAGATCATCTACCAGGGGCCTGTCTCTGAGCACACAGAAATCACTGAACTGGAAGACCAGACCCTTTCAGGAGGCTCAAGAGCCTTCAGGCACGTTAAAATAAGTCCTGCAGGAACTCATGCTGAGGAAATCGTCTTCTCAGGACCCATTGCTGGAGTGGTGGAAGATCTTTCACAAATAGCAGAGTCATCTGAGAGCAGCAGCTCTGTGAAGCATATTAAAGTAGGCTCCAGGGAAACAGCTTACACTTTCCAAATGGATGTTTCCAATATGAGTGGAACATCTGCAGTGAAGAGTGGAGAACAGCAAGGGGCAAGGCTGGTGTCCAGCAAGCAAGAGCCTTCTGCTGGGCAGCCGCAGGTCATCGTTGAAAGCAACCAGCTTGCAGGGAATGAAAGCACAAGAAGTGGCTACGTTCTCTCCAGTTTTTCCCAAGATCAGGGTGAAAAGGTGGTGGAACAATCATTTTTTGATCAAACTGTGCAGTTGCAAAGAACGGTCGGCCAAAGGTCAGATACTTCCGAAGAGAAGAAAGTCGCTTTTGTCTACCTGGACCATGAGGAGGAAGATGATGAGGAGAATGATAATGATGGACAGTGGTTCTGAAAGGACTCTCTGATGAAGCCTACATAGCAGTTTATTTATACCTATTTTATATTATCCTTTTTTTTTAAGAGAAAAAAAGGGATGGGGAAACACTCAAAATATTTAGATTATTAATGGTGGACTGAGAAGTGTTGAATTTAAGCCTCTATTCAGCACATTTTATTTTATTGGAAATTTTATTTTTGGGAGAGATCATGCTATTAATATTTTTCCTCAGAGTTCTGTGTCTAATATTTTCAGATTTTTCTACCCATAGAAACAGGAATTTGCTACTGGGGAATTCAGAGGATTCTATTTTTTTTGTTTGTTTTATAGCACATCTATTAAATGTGTGCTTGAATAGGACTTTTCAAATTATTTTTTTCTTAATACTGTATTCTACTTGGTTACTACAATATTACTATGCAATTCTATTTGAATCTCAAGCTACTAACCACAAATTTAACAGAATATGAGACTAATGAGTGGTAGTAGCTGATTTTCAGTTCCATTTCTGTGTGCTTATATGCAATACCTAATGCATACATTATAAGAGACAGTTATTACAGGTATAAAATTAAGTATGATCCTGTAGGATCAAACTAAGCATAGCAAGAATTGACAAAAATGACATTATTTTTATAGCTTGAATGCAGTGCAAAAAAGAAAGAGATAACACTGAGGTAAGAATTTCTCACAGTATTCCAGGTGAGAAATAGTGAATTTTATGGTTAGACAGTAGTATATTTAATATATCTCTAAAATGAAAACAAATTTAAAAACTAGACTGGATAGTGTTCCCACTGAGGTAAGGAGAACTCCTTACAGATGCAGTGGCTGTGTACATTAGCAACCTCAACTTACTTTGCAGTTTATGGGTTACCTGATACTAGGTATTGCTAAAGGCAAGTGTGAAGTGTCAAACATGATTACATAGTGCCTAATTTCCTAACACAGTGAAATTAGCTGATATGTGTCCTGTTAGAAGGAAATTTACAAATGACATTGATGACAATTATGATCATTGTGTGTCAGCTCATTCCCAGATAATCCTTTGTTTACAAACAAGATGTCCTCTTCAATCACTCCCCCTGCAAACCCAACCTGAGATTTGAATTTGTTTTTCTTCCTTTGTTTTTTTCCTCTGAATGTAACATGTGCCTTAGGCCAAAGTTGCCTTCTACTTAAATCGTTTGCAAATAAGCTAATTTCACTTGAATTGCACATTGGTTGAATGAAGGACATAATTTCAGTTTATAATTCAGTGACTTTATAAGTTCAGCTTGGAAGCCAGCACAGCACCACTGGCTGGCCTGACCTGGGCGGTGCTGGCAGTAACAAAAATAGCAGCCAAAAAATTGTCACTGGGGTAAGGAATGCCATACTGGACACGTATGGAAGTAACAAACAGAGGTGAGAAGCTGCTGTTTCTGCACACACACGCTCACAAACACAAGCACACACTCACTCACTGTGCCCACCTCTGCAGAGCAGACACACACCTGGCTGGGGGTGGCTGAGCAGCGCCAGCCCGGCCAGTGCTGACTCCCAGATTTTCTTCCTGTGGTTATGTAAGCCTAGTTTTGTGTGTGCTGATCCATCTTAGAATCCAGTTAGACTATCTTAGTCTGGCATGACTAGTCACTTTTCAGATTCCTTACTATTAGCAGAAGTAGATTTCTCAAAGCTGACTGCTGCTTTATACTATGAATGTAAATGCAAAGCTGAGAAGCTCCGTGCTGACTGACATATCCTGCTCTCTCAGATATAGGACAGTTTAATCCATGTGTGCCTTAGTTTTACTAAGTTTGAAACTGTACAAAGCTATTAATGTTCCAAAGATTAACTCATGAGGTTTATCTGCACTGCAAAATTTTCTGAATGTTTTCCTCATTTTGTCTGGAATCATTTGTTGAAATTGGAAGTTCCACCAACAGCTGGAAAATGATTAGGAAACTGAGTTGTGTAGAAGCACTAAAGGCATGTAATCTAAGCTTATTTATACTGTTCACTGTGTAATAGATAATATTTTTTTCAAAATTATTCCTATATGCTCAGAAAAGAGCTTGTGCTTCCATTTATAAATAGGATGTTGATTATTATCAAACTTCTAATCTCATCCTATATTTTTGTTTCCTTAGTTTACAGTATGATTTTAAAGGTGGCAACATCTCTGTGTTTAATAATCATGTATAAGCCAGAATTTTCCAGCTAGGTGCCATACTGCCAGTAATCAGATTCTGTACTTCAAGTATCAAATAACTGCATGAAGGAAGAAGTCAGGTCTGTAGTAAGCAACAGAGGTAAAAATAATGAGGTAAGTTTTCTTGGAATTTCATTCAAGACTTACCATTCTCTGTACAAGAATATCTGCAGAAAATATATTTAGCAACCAACAAGAAGCTACTTACAATGCCAAGCCCATTTTTGAATACATTGTGGAATCTTTGACAGATTCAGGTGCTCCTTAGGAACAATGATGCCAAAACTGTTCTGTTTATCTTCACCTGCTGAGAGGATTATAAGGTAAGGTGAGGGAATAAACCAGTGAGGAGCAAGTGACTCATAAAATGTAGGTGCCCTTAGCATTGAAGGATTTAAAAAAATTAAAATCAGTGTTGCTTCCACTGAGGCAACAACAGCTCTTCAGAATTTCCTTTGCACATCACTGTCAGATGCAGTAGGTTATGCCAAGATACATTTCTGTTTTGATAGTCTGGAGGAAAAATTTGTTCAGTGAACTTTATTTAAGAGCAGGATTTTAATCAATTATTGGGAAGCTGGGTTATTGTAGAGTACTGGAAATGTGCATTAGCATGACTTTTAAAAGATTTTAACATTTCAGGCACAGTTCCTTTGCATGAAGAAAGGCTGTGAAAACAAAGTTGCCTCACATAAAAAAATTCAAGTTTTAAAAAGGTTTTAATATAAGCAACCCATTTTCCACTTAGTTCCTATTAACCTGAGACATTTAGACATAATGGTAACTTTTGGATAATTCTACCTTCAGACAGCAGAGTGTATTTAGGTGGACAGACATATCCAGCACCCTCGTGGCTGCATGTGCAGAACTGGGGCTGTAGGTCCATGAATTACTAATGAGAGCAAGCATAACCTACTCCCTGGTGTACTAACTCACCCAAGGTGATCACTTTCTGCATAAGAATTATATCCTGTGGCTGAGCAGGTTGGTGACACACCCTCAGTCAGCATGCACTTCTGAAGCTTACTCATATTATGCTTTTTATTAAATAGAAATAAAAACTTTACTGCTGAGTTTGGATTAAACAAAACGCTTTTCAAATATAATTAGTATTTTGGGGAGGGTAAAAACTCTGTATTTCTATGCTGATATAGACCAGAAGTGGGGCACTGTTCTTTCAAATGTGTAAACCACTGGTCTAGGAAGCAAATAGAGCATGGAAGATCAAGAAGGATGTGTGAGATAGCGAGAGCTCTGTGCTGCTGATGTTTGTGAACAGCAGGTGTTTCAAAAGACGGTCAGAATGTTGAACCTGGGTTTGTTGATGTCAGCTGTGTGAAACTTTGCAGGCAGCTTGTGTTCTGGTCGTTTGCAATGAAACTGCGTTTTTTGTGGTGGTATAAGCTTTGTGATTTTACACTTTTTCACTCTTGAGTATTAAACAATGAAAATCAATGCAGATGTTTCTCTTTCTTCCTGTCTGATGTTTTTAAGGCTGCACTGTCCAAGAAAAAGGACTTAATGTCTGTAAATACCTTTCTCTCAGGCTGGGCTAATTTTGGTTCAAAGCATGAACCTAATTTTTCATTCCAGCAAAGATTCACCTCTTTCAGGCTGATAATAGAAATGATGGCAGAACATGGCATATTCCTTATTCCAACTGCCCACAGCACGTGGGGACCAGCAGTGGTTGTGGAGCCACAGGTAGTGGGAGAGGCAGAGTATAAAGCAACACAGAAAGTGGAATTCCTTGAGATTTCAGCATCATAATTGTCCTTGGAGCCTGGACTTGACCAAGGTATGTCTTAACTTTTACCCTTTTCTAGTAAAGAAAACTGTTTTACACCCATTTAAATCTTTAATGGAAAATAGTTTTATATATAAAAATACACACACACACACATATATATATTTAAATGGTACCCCTCAGTGTACTGTAAAGTTCCTCTTTCTTTTTAACCATGCAACTGATTTGTAATGAAAATATCACTCATACTTTTAACCCAGTTTTCTCTTAATTAAAGAAATGGGTCAGAATGAGATTTTATGTGAAAGAGTGAGACTTTCTGAAGAGATCCTCCATTTTTTATACGCTGAGAAAAAAGCACACATTCTCCATATATTGCAAAACAGGGAAGAAAATATCTGAAAGTACTGTCTAAATCACAGCATAATCTGAAGATGGTTAAGTGATCAGCAAAATAGTTTCCACTGGAAATGGCCTCTGTCAGAAAAAGTATGTTTTCAGGCTCTATTAAGTGAATCAGTATTGCTGTTAAAACTCTCAATGGTGAAGATCTGATTTCTCTGAAACTTGATGTGTTTCTCTGAGAAGGAATGGCACTCAAAATGGTTTGGTTTTCAGTACATCAAAATTTCAGTTTCCTGGTTTTGACAACTTGTCAGTTGTGATAACTTTTAAAGATGCACTGAAAATATGGGGGTGTCTCAGTATTCTGAAAAGGAGAGTTTAAAATTAAGTGGAAATAAAAGATGTTTGTTCATACTCCAAATTTAAATGGTTTAAAAGGTAAAACTCTTTTTCCTGATCTATCTCTGCAACCAACAAAATAACAAGCAACCTTTTCTTCAGCTAGGAAAAACTCTGGGTTTTGCAAGATGTCATCTCCAGCTATTGGGTTATCCCAAACCACTGGTACTGGTTTTGATTTCCATTTCCAAATGATAACGTGAGGTTGGTGTGGCAGGAATTTACTGCTGGAATCACACCTGCTTGGTCAAGTTTTTCCAGGTGAGAAAGTTAAGAGATGCTGAACCCTAATACTAGGTAGAATTTGCTTCACATTTTATATACCTGATAGGAAAAGCAATACACTGTAACCAAAATGCTTCTGACATGCTGAAACTTCTATTTTCCTCTTCCTGCTATTTGTCATGATGTGATTTTGGTCAGGAGTCAGAGGGGGACTCATGGTGGGTTGATGTTTCAGTGTTTTGGTCTGTGTTATTTGACCTTTGCTTTGTCAGCCTTTTTGTGGCCCTGCAGAACAGGCAGGGAGGTACAGGCTGTTATTTTCAGCTCAAGGCTGTTTGCCACTTTAGTTTAGTTTTGTAGAGTGTGCCTGTAGGAGACCCAGCTACTTAATATAAATTTTTAAAAAGAAAACTCTGCATAATTGGAAACTGCAGCTTCAGATTGGTTGAGTTTTCTCTTAATTTTGGCTTTACTTTCACTTAATGCCATTGTTCCATCCTGTGAAAACACAGAGATGCTCTATGACCAGCTCTGCCACAATTTGCTGTTACCACTTAAGCAGAGGAATTAACCAAGAAGATCAGTGATGGCAGTGGTGGCACGAATCAAATCTCTTCAGGCAGTGGCTGCTAAATCAGTGACACATCTGACATTTAGTGGAGGAAAAAGCCCAAGGAGTGAGTGAGCAATCTGAGCTGCTGCCCGGGGAACTTTCCAACAGTTTGACTCATCTGTCTTTTCCATCAGGCATTTGTGTGACTCCCTGTGCCTAAATATCTCTGAGAAGTGCAAAGGAATAGAGATTCTAACAGGATGCAAGAAGATGCTCAGCCAAGAAGGGATCTAATTAAAACCTTGCTCTGAATATGTCAGTGGTTTCTCAAGTTGCTGTCAGTCCTTTTTTGTTGTGGGTGCCAAATGAGATTTGGCAGTGAAGGTAATACAATGTACAATTCTATGATACAGATTTCTTAGGCTCTCACTAGAGTAAACTGATAGAGAAAATTCAAATACATGTATTTCTTCCTAGTATATACAGATGAAAAATAGTGTTACTCTGAGTAACACTGTAATTGTACAATAATGCCTTGACATCAGTCTTTGCTAAACATCTGTTTCTGTGAAGAGGGGAAGGGTTAAAGTTTGGAATTCCTATAACCTAAGAACTGCCTATATTATAAAGATGCCTTAATGCTAGATAAGCTGGACCTTTGCAGAATTTATTTATTCCATATGATCCTGTTTCACTGCATGGTAAATAATTTGGTGGGTTGGATAGCTGGCAGTCTATTCTGTCCTTGTGTGAGACAGTAATTACATATAATGTACAGTATTAGCAGGTACTTTTTCTGTATTATGCATATTAAATAATTTTTCTGAAGCCTTGATAAAATCCCTCTATGCAGATTATTAGACAATTTGTATTCTGAGAGGGAGAAAAAGAAAGGAGGGGTAGGAAGACTTTGCCACATTTTGGTGCCGCTCTCCAGACTGAGCCCTGGGCACCCCTGGCAGTGTTTCAGGGCAGGATTTGGGAGCTGGGCACTGCCTGAAGCTCTGCTCAGGCCCCAGGGTGAGCTCCCAGTTTGCTTTTTACATTGGAGAGCCAGAGCGCTTGGCGTGCTCACACCTACATCTGGAAAAACTTCCATTGAAATGGTTTCCAAAGAGCTCTGCTGGAAGCTACCCCAGCAGCTGCTGGTACAAAGCAGAATGGGCTGTTAGAGCAGCCACAAAAGCAGCCCATGCTGAGAGACCAGCCTCGCTGTTTGAGTCCTGAATTGGGCAACTTTTGGGGCGTGGACTCGGCTTTGCAAGTTGTGTCTCTTTGTTAGATGCTGCTGCTCAGCATCAGATGAGTTATTGCACAATTCTCATTGAAAAATGTCTAAGAATTGGTCAGTTTAATAAATCTTTTCCAGTTCGACCAGTAACAGCACATTATTGTGTAGGATAGTGGAATGTTCCTGCAGAAGGAAAAGATCAGCTGCTGAGCAATTATATATTAGGGAAAAAATTAAATTATTACACTGTTCTGTATTTTTAAAAAATGTAGTGAGCTATAACATCTCTTAGACTGCTATAGATGTTTCTATTTTGAAGATAAAGACTGCACTTCCATAAAATCCATCAAGCTATTTTAATATTTGTAACAAGTGAATGCTACTTTGCACACTGAATTTACCAAAGAGGGGAGGACTAGCAGGATAATTGCTTTGTTTTAAAGAGAGAACGTTACCAAAATATAAAACATGATGTTTATTATTTAAAGGGAAATGTAATATCACCCACTTTTTCTTTAATAACTGTCTGTCTTGTGGTGTGGTTCAACTAGGATGAAATAGCATGACCATAGGTTACTTGTATTATAAAATCTACATTGGGGATCTGCTGTTTATTCTTTGTGACCCCAAATATGGCTTTGCTTACTTGTGGGTGAAAATAGAGTCACCTGATCTGAAGCCTGGGAGTTCACTTTAAGTGTACATAAATGCTAGAGTGAAAAAAGGCAGTGAAACTGTGCTGGCATCCCTGAGTGCATCTAGTTCTCTGTCAGAACAAAGCCATAAGGTTCTGTAGTGAATGTATTCATTTTCTCTTTTTCTGGAAATTTAGGAAGGACGTGCTTGTTATTACAATCAACCCACTGAGTTGTTAAATTTAAGTACATTGTTACATGTGAAGCAGTTGCTGGCAGTCCAATCAATATATTGATGACTTACTGATCCCTCCTATCCTGACACAAAACCTTTCTGCTTGGGGAAAAAGCAAAGCATGTTCCTGAGCTGTTGTTTTAATAGGGTGTGACCAGTAAAGGATGCCTCATACTTGGGCCCTGGTCTCATGTCATTAAAATAAATAAGTGGGACATTAACTTGATACAGGAGATGATCAAACATATCAGCAGGGAACCCAGCAACTCCCTTTTAGGACTTGAACAAGATTACAAAGATTATTTGTGGAAAGCAAGTAGAAGCATCCCCTCTCCTTTTGTCTTGAAACAGAGCAAATATTTTGTGATATCACAAATAAAGCCCTTGCTGCTGACAAGAGGGCAGGGGAGGAACTCCCCATTATCTGAGCTGTGCTGTGAGCCACCAGGCAAATTCATAGAGCTACAGAGCCATCGAACAGGCTGAGTTGGAAGTTCCCAGGAGTGGAGGAGACCCTGGCTGATGGGCCCTGTCACCTGAGGAGGGTGCCCTCAGTGCTCTGCCAACAGCTCTCCGGCATCAAGGACACCAGAAGGGGACAAACACAGCTCCTTCAGCTTCTGCAGGTACAGCACGTGGGTGAGTGTGAGCTCAGGGTGACACAGGGAATGTGAAACTCCTGTTCAAGCCACGGCTGGATCCCAGTGGATGGACACCTTCCCTGCTGTCCCAGCCCTGAGCACTGGGGCTCTGCTGGTGGCCACCATGCCCTGACTCACAGCAGTGCCTCCCACCAGGCAGAGCCTTCCCAAGTGCTGATGGAATAGGAAATAAGCTGCACACAGGTTAAGATCAGATGGCAGAGCTGAAAAGTGTAACTTTTTCCATGAGTTACGGCTTGCAGATGCCAGCGTTGGATCCTCCAGCAGAGTCAGCAGCAGCTACAAATATGGGATTTATCCTCAGTGCCTGCTTTTGCACTTCCCTGCTTCTGTGGCTGCCTGGGATGAGCCAAGTTCCTGTTACTGAGATGAAGGACCCTGGCTCATTACAGAGGCAGCCAGAGTAAGATGTGCCAGGGTATAAAACGCCTATCTGAAAAGCATCTTCAGAGCACTGCCAGCTCTCCAGCTAATGGTTGTACCTGCTTGGGTTTCATGTGTGCTCTATTTGTGTGCCCTTCAGCCACTCCTCGCTCCTGGCGCCCCTCTGTCCTGGCTCCCTGCATGGAGCCAGCCTCATTCCCTTCTTTCAGCAGCACAGTTGCTTTTTGTGAGAGAAACAGGGACCAAAACACTTAAGGGGTGGTCAGAGAGCAGAGGAAAAAATGCCAACTCTTACTTCAGCTCTTTAGCTTCAATTTTTGTTGTGAAAGAAACTGAAAATAAGTCTTACTTATTACAGAATCCAGGTCTTCCCTGCATCTTAAATGAGCTAAGTTAAGTCAGGACATGAGTACCTAAATGAGATGTGCAGGACAACATCAGGTGCTGGCACCTCAATTTCTTCATTTTAATGCAGGAAGCATTATGAAGAAGCCACAAAACCAAGAAAACAACCAACCAACCAAACAAAAAAACCCTAACAGAAACCCCTAAAAGTTTACTTTCTGTGACTTAACTTGGACAGGTAATAGTTTCCTGCATTTCTGCCAACTTGCTTTTGAAAACTGCCTCATCCAAAACTGTGTGAATAGAGTGAAGAGCTTGCCATTGTCTTCTGAGTTCCAGTTTGGGACTGTCATTATTATCCTTAAATCCAAATGTATTCACCAGAGTTTTTGTCTTTAAATTTTCTGTGCTAATATTTGCAAAATACAGAATGTGGAAAAATGCAACTAAAGTCTCTATTAGGAACAAGAGAAGCAAACTGCGACTGACAAAGCAAATGTCTAATTGTGAAACTTTTCTGTGGAATGGCTCTCTCAAATTCTGTGTGAGGAAAAAGAACAAATGTTGCCCAAGGTTTTCCTTTTCTTTGTATTTTCTTTCTTGCTGTTCATGGTAAGCTGCTGTTCTATGGAAAAAGGATAGCAAAAAAAAAAGATAGAGATAGCCAGTTCAATTATTGAATTATATTTAAAAAATCCCTTAGGAATTAACTAAATATTCTAATATCAAGTAATAATCTTTAATGCTAAAAAATGGTTTTTTTCTCAGATACATTTTTTAACAAACCTATAGTAAAAAAAATTTAATTTCAATAATCTGTTTTCTAATTTTACTTTGGATTGTTTGAATTTTATTTTAATTTAATTGATTTGTTAATTCAAGTGTTGTTTACAAGCAGCTTTGCTAGGAATCTGAATGAAATATAATGTAGTTCTTCATAACAATGAAAAATAAAGCAATTTGCTGTTCTTCAGTATAAATGGTATAAATTACCTATTGCAAAGGAAAAAAGTCCAGACGCTTAGCTTTTAATAATAAATCTATAAATAAACATGATGAGCAAGTTTAAAAATATTTAAGAACTTCTGAATATTTAATGATTTCATTAGATCAAGGTGATAATGCTGAATTCTTTATTTCTACTAGAATGTTTTTGTCATGCTGCTTTAAAATGGCCTCAGGATGACAAAACACAGAGTAACTGATTTCATTCTATTAAGTGAAAGAATCAAAGACATTTCCCGTATAAATTCTTTGGGATTTTGCTCATCAATTGCCCATTAAAGAACACATTTCAGGATTTTTCCCTTCTGCTGTGTGCTGGCCCTGTGCTCTCAAAACTGTGGCTACATTGCATTTTCTCTGGAATGTTAAATGCTTTATTTACCTTTCTGCACCTTTCAGATCAGCTTTTCCCTTCCTTCCAGGAGAGTTTAAGGGCAGCAGATAATTAACAACTGATCTTTGAAAGAGATGTTTGTAAATTCTTCTGTGCTTCACTTGCTGAAACACAAACAAAATTAATTTTTTTTTGTGGATTTACCTCTGATATCCTGTTCTTCTAACTGAAAATGAAGGTGAGAAACATTTCACTTCATCCTGTTTAAAAGCTGCCATGGCATGGTTACTGCTTTCTGTGTTATGTTACTGAGGAGCATTAAATTCTGTTCCTGGTAAGTCACCCCAGATCCTGGGTCCTGTTTAGAGCATTAGCTCACCTTGCAAAGCCTTGGCATTTGGGCCAGCCTGTAACTGGTACCTCAGGGACAGCTGTTTCACCCTGTCCTGTAATCACTGCTCAAACCTGGTGAAGCCAAGGAGCTCTGGCCCTCATCTCAGGGAGGTGGGAGGAACTCCTGCAGCTCCTGAGAGCTCTCTCAGTGCTGTAGGCAGGGCTCAGTCCCTGCTCAGCACTCTGTGACATTTGGACATACAAATACATGCATCAGAAGTGCCTTTCTCGTTTGTTCTACTCAGGCACAAGCTATTTTAGGCTGACATTTTCCAACCAGGCCTGAGGGAGTTGGATGTCTGAATTAAATCCAGTTTGACTGATTTGGACATTGAACATCTCTGAACTGAAATCCTGCTGATAGGCAGAGAGGCTGTGCTAAAACAACATTATTAGCTCTTCAGTTATACAGAAATGTACATCTTGATTTCTTTTTTTTTTTTTTCAACAAAATGGACAAATAATTGAATCATGAGTGCAGGATTTGAACCTTAATATTTTTTAAAGTGAACATGCAAGATATACATGCAGTGAAAGTGAAGCTGCCATAGATTTAAAACCCCTCAGCTATTTTAATGTGAAGATGATACAAGCACTTCCTATGAAAACACTATACTCTTGTCAATTTAAATAGGTGTTATTTTTTGGGTGACAAGCAAGTAATTCATTGCAGCTGTTTCTCTCATGAAAAAGCATCTTTTTAGATTGTCATATCAAAAACTGCCATACCCTAATTTATACAACAGTTTTTAAGCAAAGTACTAATGTGTTTAGCATAGCATAAGGGATGATACAAATTGGGAAAGTTTGCAGCAAATAGAACTGAATCCAGAATGAGTGTGCCCATGGCCCAAGTGCCCTGTGGAAATTCAGCCTTGACCTGGGACAGTGATAATCTGGGGAAGGACAGCAGAGTTAGAGAACTCTCTCCTTGTGCAGACTGTGTGCAAATGCTCTTTAAAGAACACAGTCTGGAAGTGGCTCAAGCACTGAAAAGCAAAGAGGCAAACAATTCCTAACAAGGCTGCCTGTGTGCAGCTCTGCTGCTGGTATCACCCTCAGAAGGTTTACACTGAAGTGCTCTTTGCCTCACAAGCTCTACTTCAGATTAATATCATTTATGGGAAGAGCTGTAAACAAAAGGGAAATGCCTTGAATGCTTTTCAGTGCTGGGGAGAAGTGTTATTATAGAGCTCTGACACCAGCTGCCACCCTGGTAAGGCCAGTCTGCCTCAGGTTATCATTTTGCCACCCAGCAGAATAGAAAATAACAATAAAACTGCAACCCATAGACTTCCCCTCTCCAAACTGATTGCGCAGATGCAGAGTTGAAATGAAAAAAAAAACCCACCAAAATGTGTCTGTCCTAGCTGTTTCTGCATTCATCTAAACCAGTATGAGCAGTAAAAATTGGAACTGGGAGGAAATGTCCTTTTTCTAAAGGCTTTGGGGAGATGATTGTTTGTGGTCTGGGTGGCTTTGGAGTGTCAGGAAGTCAAATATAAATAGTCATAACATGAGAACCTTGATCTGGGGCCTCAGAATGGACATCTGTGCCCTTCTTTGAAATGAACTGAAATTGAGGATGGGTGAGGTTGCCAACATATTCTACCTTAATGTGCTCCTTCAATTTGCCTTCAGTGCAATTCCATTTCAATTTCTAAGGCCCTGAATGTTCTGAGGGCAGGTTTACCTGTGTGATCCCCTCTCATCAGCAATGTTACAAAAGTCAAGACATTTCTTTAATGTCATCTGCAACTGACTGTCTTTTGGAAGTGATGATAAAAGTCTTTGCAAAAGTTCTCACCTCTGGAAATAAGATTCCAAAATATTCTTATTTTTTTCATGCTCTTCCTTTAATCAGCCCAAGAACAGAAGGATGATCTGTTTGTAAGAACTCTTCTGGCTGCAGAAGAGCAGTGGCTTTTCTTACCCTTTTAAGGAAGTTCTCCCTGTGGTCTCCAAGACGTGTAAATAGCTCCAGGAAATTAAAGCACTTGAGATTTTGAAGTGGACAATTTACTTGTGCAGTTGCAGTTTGCTGGGAAAAGAGCTGCTTAGTAATCTGTAGCTGGAATTGATGTGCTATTGCAGTCATCAGTGTTGTTCACCTTATCAGCTGCTCTGGTGAGTTTGGCTGTGGATTGTTTGCCATTGTCCAGTGGTCATCACTGTCATCCCACTGGAGATTCAGTGCAGCTGTACAGACCCAGCTTGAATCCAGAGCTGCAAACTTGCTGAAATGCAACAGAAGTTGAAGGATTATGGTGCTACCTAATGAAGGGACAGCCACAATTTAAAAAAAACAAACAGCCTTGTAGGAAAGCTCTAGTCTGTGATGGAAGGTTAGGTGTGAAAAAAGAGGACAAAGATGTTTAATTCACCATGAGCTTGGGGCTGAATCAAGCCTGCAGTATCCTGGCAAAATCAAAGCTCTTCTCCCTGCCACAATGCTCAGCAAAAACTGAGAAATTTTTTGTTTGGAAATTGTTGCAGTGTTTCTTCTGAATTTTTTGAAACAAGAAAGCAAAGCTAATAATCTAACTGCTAAGTCAAAATAAGGAGGCAAACACAGAGAAGCACAAGGGAAATCAAATGGTTTTGGCTTAAATACTGATAGTATTCATGTAAACTTAGATATGAGAGTAGGTTTGCTTTTCTGATTAGCACATATTTCTATTTCTGTAATTTCACTAGACTTTATATCTAAGCCTTTTGAAGATAACTTATCTCTTCGTTGAGTGATGGGAAAGAAGGAAAGTCCAAGGGATCTGAAAACAGTGGGGAATACTGCTAAGTGTCAGGAATGAAATGAGAAGTTTGCTTCTATCACATGGGTTGGGAAAGTCAAATACTGCTGGAAAAGGATTTTATTTCCCTTCCATTTGTTTTCCTTTTATAAACTTGCCATCTACAAGTCTTTCATGGCCTTCCTGTCTCTGATCAATTGAAACAACCTTTTAAAATATGCAACAATCTACTTTGCTAGCAGTGCTTTTATACACCAATGAAATATTGAGCATAAATCATTGAGTGGAAATGTTATTTTCTCCCCACACATT
This sequence comes from Geospiza fortis, assembly GCF_000277835.1. Taxonomy (NCBI): domain Eukaryota; kingdom Metazoa; phylum Chordata; class Aves; order Passeriformes; family Thraupidae; genus Geospiza; species Geospiza fortis. Next base: position 410,208 of record NW_005054366.1, read on the forward strand.
GCATTTAACTGATCTGCTTGCCCTGGCTACCTGGTGTAGGTAGGGGGGTTAAAGAATATGGGCCTACCTTCATCTTTGAGTGACCTTCTTTCTGCAGCAAATATATTAGAAGTATTTTAAAATCATTTACTCAGTTCTGCAAGAGCCCTGTTCTACCCTGGTTCTTCCTTGATACCCATTTCTAAAAAGAAGCTTGGTTTCTTCCCTGCACTAACATTCACTGCAGTTTGCTCTCATTGAACTTCCCAAGATGAGAATCTGTACAAGCCCTTGGATATTTCATATTATTGCACTTAGAGCTATAATGTGGAATCCAATATTATGAACAAATGGAAGAGTTCACATTGAGCTGAATTTCAGCTTTACTAAGTAATATCTGATTTTGCAAAAAAGATCCTCCCCTCTTCTAGTTTTATATAAATAAAAGCGCAGAGAAATACTTTTGAGATGTGTTGCAATGTTCTTGCAATATTTGCATACTGCTGAGTTCTGTGCCACAGGTAGAATTTGAAGAGGAAAGATAAAATTGAAAAATCTGAATAAATCAAATAGGACAACATGCTGTAGCTAAATTAACAGAGCACCCTACAACAAATACTTGCTGTGTCTGAATATAAAGGCATAACTTCTGTCCCTACTGAACAAGGAAAGTCCCCTTTGCATGGTTCATCTTCTGTGGGTTTTGGACTCTTTTCCTATCAGGTGTTGAATTCAGACTTTTTGATAGCAGAGATCAGAACACTGGGAGTTTTTTAAGCCCTTATGTTGTGATGTTTTTATCTACTTAACTTTGCTGTTGTCTTTCCATGCTGTTGTTGTGCACTGGTCCTTGAGTTTTTCTTTCAGCCAGGAAAAGTATCTTTAGTGGTTGTTTCATGTGGTTTCAGGACAGAAACCAAAGGAAAAGGACAGTTTTTCAAACACAAAGGATTTGCCATTCATCCTGAATTGCTCTGGAAGTCAGGCATGTGTGGTGAAGAGATCAAGGAGGAAACACCTGCAAATGGAAGTAGGAAAATGTTATTTGCTTCATTGCCATGGTTTTCTCTGCTTCAGGGGTGGCCAAAGTCACTGAGAGCTGAGCCCTCTCATCAGCAGAATAGAACATACCCTGTCATCAACCCCTACACCCTTGACATATGCTGTTAAAGGCTGGCATACTGTACCACATAAATCTTCCAGGGAAGTGGGCTTCTCCATTTCCTAATATCAGTTTTCTCTCTTTCTCCACTTATTTAGGGGAATATTAAGATTATTTAGACTGATATTTTAAAACATAGAGGCCAAATCGTGGTGCACTAATCCACATCGTTTTCCCAAATCCAGACTGGTCCATTTGTCAGGAGTCACATTACAGATTAGCCACCTCTAAGGACTGGATGTACACAGAGAATGCCCATTTTTCAAAAATATAAACCACAAAAAAGAGCTCTGGTATAAATTTCTCCTTTGGTTTTAGATGTTTTTCAAACATCTAAATAGAATTAAATTATTTCCTGATAGCAGTGCATCTATCCATAGCCCTACCCAACATGGGACCAGAGTGCAGCACTGGGATGCTCACAGGGATTTATTCCTCAGTAGGCAAATTTTGTGTTTTGTATGTAGTTGGTTGGCTGGCTTCTATTTTAGGAAAGGAACACACATTAATTTAAGGATTGTAATGAAGCTGTGGCTGTATTGGTGGGGCTATTTCTAATTTGTAACAATGTGTATCCCTGGCTTATCCCTGGCTATGAAGGTGCCATCGCTATAGAGGAGAGCTGTTCTAAGTATATAATGCATATTTGAAAAGCTTGAACTCATTGACCATGATGCTAAAAGCACAAAAAGGGTTTAACAGACCTAATTATTTCCCTGGCCCAGAATTTTGGGGCATTAATCTCTAGAAGAGTCTATATGGCACATGGCTCTTTTTCCTATGCCTTTGGTGGAAAATGAAAAATAGGTTCAGTGAAATAGCTTCAGCAGAAATGGCTCTGAGTCTTCATTTTACTTTTGAATGAAGGCTGAATTATCTCCTTTGGTCAGGCAGAAGATGTTACCCTGCTCCAGACATATGGCCTGGAACAGCTCCCTGGGGGCAGAGCTCTGCCAGACACAAAGACATTTTGTCCCAAACACTCTTACACCAAGCAAAGGGGGAGCTGGTAACAAATATTGTGCCATGACTTTATAATGTGGAAAGATCTTTATCAGTGTTGTGGTGCAAATGTGACAAAAGCAGGAAGGAGGTGTGGACTTGGAAAAAAGTACCCAGAGTCAGCAGTCCAAGACCTTGACCACTGCCTAAGGGCTCCCCAGCCCAGTGGGCCTGGACTGTGGTTCCTGACTCAGAGCTCTCAGTACAAAGTGCTCAAGAATTCCCATGGAAGATCTCTGAGAGGAAACACAGAGCATTAACAAGAAAAGAAAGCTCTTTGGCTTTTCTGGTTTGCTCTCAAAAACTAAAGATTGTGTTTGACAGGAAACAGCCTATTGAGTGTCTCCCCAGCACGTGGAGCATCCTGGTGTATATTTAAGCTATTCCTAGAGTGTTCAATAAAAAGAAAGGTCAGATCCCCACTGTAACCAGATGCATGGTTGACATGAAAAGGAGAAACCCAGCAAGGTCTCTAAAAGCAAATCTCCCACTGGTCTCAAGAACAGAAGATTTCTATATCTGACTTCCCTCCAACAAGTTCCACAATATGCTTGCATAAATCAAAGAGCTGCATATACACCATGCTGCCCCCCTTCACTATTTATATTCCCTTGGAATGAAAAATAGCTCACCACCTGCCTCATTTCTATCATAATGTAACAGGTCATAGAGTTAGCACCCTTCTGAAATGAATGGCAGAATCAAATTACAAAACTGGTCACCTTATACAACCAAGACATTTGGCACCTCACTTGAAACCTTTCCATAGGAAATACAAACATCTCATAAATAGATAAAAATGTTATTTCAAGTGTGTGTATTGTCACTAAAATACTTTCATTTCAAGCCTATATGTGCTAAAATTATGGAACTGTGTGGGTGAGAGTATAGGGATTTAATATTTTATCAAAGTTTTAAAGTAAATTTATAGGAACAATGGAGCTTTGCTGATGATATGGAGTGTCTGTACAAGATATGAATTTGTTTCAGCACCAGATCGTGGGACTTCTCCGAAGAATAAATGGCTGAGAGAAAAAATAACATTAGGCAGCAATAGACATAGGTAAAAGAATTGGAGTAGGTTTGGTATCTGGAAGAAGGAACAACTTCAGAATAATTAATGCTTAATGTTAAAACTACTGATTTCAGTTGAATTAATAACAACTTTTGGTCAAATTAGATCCAACGAATCTTTAGAAATACTTGGGAATCTTTTGACAATTATTATGAACTCAGCAGATCTGAGCTGGACTGAAGGGAAATGCAGTGAAGATGAAAATAAAGGAAACCTGGGGCAGGCAGAAGGATGGAGAGAAATCACCACCACAGAGCTTCAATGGCAGCTGAAGGCGGTAGTAAAAAATAATATTATTGAGGACACATAAAAATAGACCAAAGAACATTTCATGCTATTTGTTGCCTGAAAATAATAAGTGTCCGTGTGCTGTCTAAATTTGCTATTCAAGTTTTACTACTTTATTGGTTTGAACGAAGCAAAACTGGAGACAATATTTTAAGGGACTTTGACCAAATCAGTCAAGTTTAAAGAGTTTCGTAAAAGTGAATTCCAAACAATAAACAAAATTTTATTCATTAATGCTTTTGTGACATACAGCAATGTCAGCAAGTTGAAAAATAATATTTGGTTAATTAAAATTAATTTGAAAGCTGTGATTATCTTGTCAACAAGAGGTAACAAAAAATACCTCCACATCAGCCTCATGCTCCTTTCACAGTCTTTAAAGGACTAACAGCTGAAAAGCCATGGGGAGCTGCTGGTTTGGTACCTTTGCAATGATCCCACATTGAGATTTCCCCATGGAGCAGAGGCAGAAATGTTGATTCTGCCTATTGTTGTATTTGCTTAACACATTAACAGAGGAATTTGGTTTCTGGGGCAGTCAGTGAGGCATTGTTCTTTTTCCAATTGAGATTAATTAGATCAGTGGGAATTTAGAATGAGCAGAAACTGCATGATCAGGGACAAAATCCACTGCTTGCTTATTCTGTATTAGGGTTGTTGCATTCCAAATGCAGCCTGTCCAAATGACCAGTGCTTTCCATTACTTCTTTGGGAGTCTATTACACAACAGAATCAATGTGATTACCAGGAAATTTCCCTCAAAAATGAGTTCAGCCCAAATTAGCAATAAACTGTTTTAAAAGCCTCCATTTTGAGCAATGCTGACTTGAAGCATACCAGGCAGTGCAAATAACTTCCTTTGAAATTAGGTTTTTCACTAGCATTACTATGCCATTGAAAAAGGAGTCAGTTCGAGTTTAACAAATACAATAAAGAATAAACTGGAAATAAAAAGGCTTGAGCCAAAGGTGGATGATGTCTAAAGGCTGAATACTGGCATGCTGGCACTTGGTGTGCAGGAGCTCCATCTGCCTTCCCACTTTTGTACTGCTGCAGAAAGGCAGAGTTAAAGCATTTGAGGAATCACAGTCAGCAGCACTGTGATGAGTCACTGTAACTTTATTCCACTCCAATAAGAGAGCTTTGTCCCTAAACTAAAATTACTAACTGAAAGTTACAAAAGACTTCCTAGGAAGAACAAGGACTTTTTGGAGAACGGATTCTTTCTCCATTAGTAAAGACCAAACATTTTACAGAGTTTGTTTCTTTCTGGTACAAGAGACAAATCAACAAATGATGCATGATGCAAAATAAACCTCCTGTGGAAAGAATAGATGCAAAATTCTTGACATTTATACCAACTGAATCTTGTATCATTATGTATATGAAATCTGGATTGACTGAAAACATCTTATATAAGATAGTGTAAAGTGAAAACTAGGGTAAGAAGAATGAAGATTTGAAATTCTACAAGAAAGGATGCAAACTGGAAATGTTCTGTTTGCTTCTTCAAGTCTTTGCAGAACCTGATGATGACACAAGGCCCTCGGCTCTTGTTCAAAGAACAATAGAAGAAATTGAAGAAATGGAAGATTTTAGTCCTCAGATGAGGAAGAAAACCACCCCTTGGTGTCTGTAAGAGCAGGAAAATGAAATTGCATATTCAACTGCATAAGAGCTTTCAAAATTCCAGGCAATGTTTATTTTCTAGGGATAAGCAGAAGACAAAGCATTCAGCCCCTGTGCTGGACCCCTGCCATGTAAAGGAGAGCTCTGCCATTTTCCTTGAACACTCCAAATGTCCCAAGCATGTGTTAAGCAGATTCTTCTCCAGTCTGAGCATGGGAAAGATGTTCTCTGGCTGTGAGAGCTGGCAGATGCAGCAGGCTGGGTCACTACTGCTTCACACACTTGTGCTAACACTTGTACACACCAGAACCTACAGAAAGCTGAACTCCATCTGCTGATCACTGGATTGATCTGTGCCTAGAAGATTCCTCCAGCCCACAAGACCTCTCTGCACCAGGCATAGCTGCATGAGCTCAGTGTTTACTGACGGATTTGTGCCTCACCATAATTCTCAGAACACTGTGATGTCCAAGAAAGCCTATTTCATACTGCTACTTGACATACTGAAGAGCAGAGAATAAAAATACTTGGTAATTACCTGACCTTAAAGGAGAAACTCTCTTGGTGTCATGCATCAATCACACTGAATTTTCCTGCTGCTAAAAACTGACCTTTAATTGCGAAGTGGGTATTTTATCATATTCCAAATTTACAAAGTCTAATTTAATGCACATGATTCAATAACAGTGGTATCCACAGCACTGGGTGGGAAAAGACTCATGCAGGATTATTAGGGAGGCAGAACCTCACAGTGTTCAGGACTCAAATTCAGAAATTCACTGAGATACTTTGGATCTTGTAGGTCTGTGATATTGAGAGCTAGGAAACTTGTCATAAAAACCTCAATAAAAATAATTTCTTCATGTTTCACTCAGCAAAACAAAAGAAAAAATTGGCATAAAGTTTTACTACGCAAAGGTATTTCCAATTACATTTCCCCAAAGTTGTCAGTCTCAATTAGTTGCCTTGTGTAATAAATCTGGTATAGCATCATCTCTTTTTATTCACACTATCTTCATCTGCCTTGTGTGATTTCAGCACACACAAGGGATCACCAGTGAAGCTGTGCCCATTTGCTCCAGCCACTAAATTTGTTCCAGTAAACCACCAGATGATGGTGGATCTTCAAGCCACTAACAACTGCAAGCTACTTGAATAGATCTACTTTAAACTGGCATTTCAAATCAAGTTTTATTAGTTTCTTTATGTAGGCACAGATAAGATCAACCATCCTTCTTAGCAAGATGGAAAAGCCAAGCCCCCCATGCTCTCAGAAGCACAAAAATAAGAATTAAATTAGGGTAAAAAAGCCAGTAAAATTTACTTAGCAGAGAGATTGCACTAGTGTGACAAGTTAGATGAGAATAACTTGGCAACCATGAGGTAAATGAAGATCAGATTCCAATATCCCTGCTCCACTCATCATTTTTAGCCTTGTGACTACACGAGCGAGACTGGACACCTGTGCTGGGCAGGATCAGAGCTTTGGGGATCAGCTTTCAGGTCTGAGAGCAGCACTTTTCAGAGATCACCATGGAATTGGCTGAGGGAGAAAAAACAGAGAATGAATGAGTGTGATGATTCAGGCTACACAAAACAACAAAAAGAGAATCCTGAGTGACCTTTCAGGGCGAAAGACTCAAGAAAAAGTGATGTGAGTTGGTGTGAGCAGAAAAGAACAGACACAATTTTCTCTCAACAATAGCAGAGTGCAGCAATCTTATCTCCTACCTGTTACTCTCTCAAAAAATCTCCAACCAAAAAACCCCAAACCATTACAACTTATGTGTAATAAACACATTAAGTATCCTAGCTCTGCTAAGAGCAGGTCTCCCAGGAAAAAAAGCTTCATCTTTCCTTTTCTATTTCAGTAGAAGACATAAACACAGTTTCTGTCCTGATCAATGACTCAGTATTCTGGAGAAGTACATTTGGTTTGACACATTGAATTTTCTCTGAGGAACGTTGCTAAAAGTCCTCATATTCAGCTTCTACTTTGGTCTGAAATAAGCTTAACTTTTAATTTCTCGGATATTTATAGAGTGAGACCAAAGTGACATTAAGAAGTGTGATGTGTTTGCTTTTTTTAAAATCATGGTGGTCTACAAGCAGGCCACTTTGTAACATCAGCTGAAAAAAACAGACAAATGCTATCAACCACAGTAAGAAATCATGTATACAGAATGATATGATAAATATGGAGGATGGTGAATTTTGAAGGGTAAATTATTTCAACAAAACCCTATCTATTTTTTTCTGAAAAAAAACAACTCCAAAAAGACGTGATTGCAAAGTAAGATGGAGCAAGTGTAGTTGTCACAATCAATTATTGTCTTTCAAGTGCAGGAAAATGACAAATGAGCCATTAAGAGCTGCTATTCTTTATTTAGAACTGAAAAAGAGAGAAATGAATCTGCAAGGGAAAAGATCTCAAGCTTTTCTGCATGTTGATTTATTTCAAGTGAAAGTTATGTGAATATATGAAAGAAATATCTTCTGCAAGGTGTTCATCTTGGTAACCCTGCAGACCTGTTGTGTGAATCTCGTTAGGACCAGTTTATAATAATTAGTCTGTGGAACCTGTAAAGAGGATTTCTGCAGCTGAGATTCTTTTTTTAGCCAGCTGTAGAGATGATCTTCAGCAAAAAGCAACTTTTTAATGCCCGGTGATATTAAATACCCTGAGGATGAGGGAATTTGCTGTCAGCAGAGAACTGACAAGACAGAAACAAGCCTTTATGTGTCATCCTAGTGTGTGTGAATACACATAAAATCAAAACATTTCCACAGGGCAACTATGATGGGTAAAAATGCTCGTGGTGGGCAGGTGGGGGGTGCAGCCAGGACCCTCTGAGCGCCGCCACTCTGTGTTAACACAGAAATAAAAGCCAGCGGCAGCAAGGTAGAGAGGGTAGTCCCTGAGCACAACTTCTATCAGCAAATGATGTTCTCCTTTATCAGCGATTAATCAGGGACGACTTGTTAGCATCGGGGGCTGTGTGAACACCCGGGGAGGCAAGTGGAGCCCTCATGTTCGCTCATGGAACCACACCCTGAGGGAGCGGGACAGCGGGAACACCTGGAACACCTGAGCACCGGCAGAGACCGGGACACCGGGATCACCCGAACACCGGCAGAGACCAGACACCGGGAATAACAGGACACCGGCAGAGACCGGGACACCGGGAACACCCGAACACCGACACACCAGGACCACCAGAACCGCCCGCTGCCCCTCAGCCCACAGCCAGGGGTGGG
>NW_005054366.1:418754-430774 GCF_000277835.1 Geospiza fortis
ATCGGGTCCTGACGGTGGGAGGTTGTCTCTGGTGCTTTGCCCCTGCTGTCTGCTCGCCGGACCGCGCGGGCACGGCACCGCTCCGTGAGGGGGTGCGCGCTGTGGCCGGGCCCCATCGCCCCTGTCTGTCCCGTTCCCTCCTTGTATCCCCGTTTCTCCTTCTCTTCCCTGTGTCCCCCTTGCCCGGTGCCCCTCTCTGCCCCTTCTTTCCCCCTTTCCCATCTCTGTTTCCCCTCATTCATCCCCTCTCTCCCGTTCCCCCTTCCCCTTCCTCCTCGCCCTCACGGGGCCACGGTCACTGGGTGCTATCAGCCCTCGTCCTTCTTTTTTACTCTCCTTAAAGACCATGGTTGTGGCTGTTCCTCTTCGGTGAGGCTGCACCTCATCCTTGGAAAAAGATAATTGAGAGAGGAAAAGTTTGGCTGGTGGTGGAAGGGAGTGGAGGAGGTTCCTTTGAAGTAAGAGCCAAAGTAGATTGTGACTGGACTTTGCATCTGTGGCGTTGCATGTCTGTGTGTCCGTGTGTGCCATGGCTAAATGTGCAGTTATTTTATGGAGCCACAGCTCTGTGGAGAGAAGCCCACAAGTGCAAGACACCTGAAAACCATCCCTGGACAATTTGGGAGGCTATTGGATATTTGTGTGTGTGTTTTGTCATTTCTCAGCTTCTGATTAAAAACAAAAATCAGAGAAAGATGAGCTTTCCTTTACCTTGTCTTATATTGTAGAGGTTAATAATAAATACTCAGACTATGCCCATTAAAAATTTTAACACTTTTCCCGGAATTATTTTAATGCTGATCGCAGAAGTAGAGTTGGGAATTGTAATGGCTTCATTTCCTTGCTCTTCTGCACTAAGAGAGCTTTAATGTTAGAGTGCCAAGGGTCGATGTCTGTGCCCTGTTCCCTATAACTGCTAATGAAGCCAGTGGTTAAAAACCTTTTAAAAACCTCACAAATGTGTACTGCTCCAGAAGGACACAGATCACTGCTAAGAGCTGTTATCTGCAAACCCAGGGAACTCCTCAAACTAATGAAGCAGTTTGATTTACATGTATGGTTGGGTTGTCACCCTTCAGCTGGAGTTTTGTGTACCATGCATATAACCAGATGGGATTTATGATTCAGGGCCTTCACTTCCAATATTTGTTATGATTAGAAACCTCTCCTTCAGTCAAGGATTGACCTAAAATAGAAAATGTTATTGGTGGGAAGCTGTTCTGAGTCCTTGCCTTTCATTAATGGGAATTAATTTATATATACTAGTCTGTAGCAAAATGGTAGCTTTAAATTAATGAACAGTCTGGGTTTATTATGTTTTTTATGAGACAGTTGAAAAGATGCAGCATTGCTGCTGTTGTCTAACTCTAGACAGCATAGTAATGACTTGAATTTTGCTTATATCTGAAAAACCAGTTGAATAAAGTCAGGTTTCAGATACAAGTTAATTTTTAATTTGCCTTCCTGCTTTTGTTTTCTGGTTTTGAAATTGTCAGTTAAAGCTTGACACTTTGTTCTTTCTGGTTTTATTTTTAGTAGAGCAAGCTGAAAATCTGCTGTCTTATCTAACCCTTTACAGATTTTCTCACTGCAACTTTCAGCTTTCTCCTATCTTAGTGTATTATTTTTAAATGGCTTTACTGGCTATCTATCCCAATTACCTCTTCCAACTGGTAAATTATTCCACCAGTTTTATATGGGAAAGCACTTCAAACTTTCATTGCCTTTTGTCTTACTGCCTTAAAAGATAATGGTGTTTTTTAATCATCTGAGACTAAAATCCTGTATTAATTGTATGTTTTTCTTATCTGTGGGTTCTTCTTTTAGCACACGTGACAGGATGTGGGACATCAGTAATGGTTAATAGAAGTTACTTTTTTTTTCTTCTTCTTGTAGTGGCAGTTTTGACAAAATAATCCAAAAGGTCCATTGGACATGTATGAAGCTAAAAGCATTAAATATAAACGAATATAACAAAGATTTTGTTATTTCAGGTCCTATAATGCACTAAAGCTTAATCCAGAAAATAGTCCAAGACTTGCTTCTAACACAGCTTATGGTGTGGATGTTCTGGGGACTTTGTGTTTTAACTGGAACAAGTGTGTTTAGATAAATTATCAGAGGATCTGTAATCAGGATTACAAATTGCCAAACAATGCATGGCCACACCTTGGTAATACTGGGCTTTTTTCCTCTTTTTGTCTCCTAGAAATGGCTCTGCTCTCCGAAGAGGCCATGCAGTAGATGTGGTGCTTAGTCATGGCATCAGAACTGTGTAAAATAATCTCTGCGGCAAAGCTGGAAAGGCATAAGAACTTGTTCTTGAATAACAGAAATCTCCATCATTTCCCTCTGGAGTTACTGAAGGATGAGGGGCTGCAGTACTTGGAGGGACTTTACATGACAAGCAATTCCCTGACCACATTGGTACGACAGTCTTTATTGCAATGTTTACTGTCTGTGTGCTTAGCAATGCTGATTTTTGAAACAGAAAAAAAGAGATTATATTATAGATAATCTGACCCTGAATGATGTCATCAGCTGTAAGATGTGAGTATTTGAACTTGCATAGGTAATGTAGAGAATAATAAATGGATGTTCATGACATTTTATGGTTACCCTTCTCAAGCTCTCAAGACCTTCTGGGGCTTTTCTTGTCAGGCTTGTTGTTCTGTAGGGGTTTTTTTAACCTATACATTTTACTCACATAAGTGGTCGGTTTCTCCTGTTAGATGATGCTGTGCAGTCTATTCTACATTTCTTCATTAGGCTGAATGACTTTCTCCCTTGGTGTGTGCCTAATTTCCAAGGCAATGTCAATCCCAGGGTCTAATTCCATACCTGTTAAGGTGCCAGTAAAAACTTGTATCTATGGGCTGCTGTTGGTAGTAGAACACAGTTATATGTCCCAATTAATGTGGGACTTTCTTCTGGGGTTTCTTCTTGTTGTGTTTTTCTTCCCTGAACTGAAGAAATTCCCACCGAGTCAATGTTGTGACCTCAAGACTCAGTGTGGGGCAGCTAAATAACTGTGAGAGATGTTCTGAGCTGGTAAGACTCTAAAGGATAGAGTCAGAACTCGCCACTCTCAAGAGGCTCAAGTCTCCAAATTTTCATTTTTGGTTGCTTGATTGGTTTGGATTTGTTAGTTGGTTTTATTTGGTGGGCTCTTCCAGGGTATGAGAGGTAAAATAGTAGCAATGGTATAGGAACTGTAGGGCATGACTACTTAAAATTCACCAGAATTGTACAGTTTTCAGGGTTTCCTAGAACGAGTCCAGTACTCCACTTTAAGGGCCAAAAGCTGAAAGGATTCTGAAGATTTTATGCCTTTTCTTCATCTTGAATGAGTCACTTAAGTTGACATGTACTGTAGAGAATTATTTTAGCACTCTGGTTTTGGGCAGTAATTTAATAATGTGCAATAATTTAACAGGAGGATAGGATTCATGGTTACAAATCAAAACTGCTATAAAATTAGCCAAAGGCTGTAAACAGCTCTGCCTTGACACTTTGTGAAATTCAGTGATGATTTAGTGCAGTAAGTTCACAAACTTTGCACTGCTCAAAAGATGAAACAATAAGGAGGGTTTTGTATGGAAGTGTTAAGACCTAGATAAAGAAACTGAAACAAAAGTTAAAATGTAGGTCATACTTAGGCAAAATTGCTTTCAAACAGCGTGAAGCAGAGCTTGATTAGATTCACAGCAATCAGGATAACTTGCTCATAATGTGCCTTGTTGGGCTCTCATTCAAGTGCTCAGCACTATTGTTGGAACAAGGCAAACAAATTTGGGTGTCATTCACTGAGCATCTGTTCCACAGAAGAGATGTTGGAAGTTGTAGTGGACCAAAATAGATCAAGTCAGCAGCATGTTACAAAAAAAGGCAGATGTCTTTTTGGAACATGGAAAGTTTCACAATCTCCATTAACAGCAGAAGGAAGTAATTATTGATGCTGTTAAAGCACAAGCTGGAGCAGAGAGTTTCATACCCATGAACAGCCTGGGTGAACTGGAGAGAACCTAGAGAGCAGCAGCAGGGGACCTTTAGAGAGCATGTCCTGAGAGAAAAGGTTAAAGGTGATGGAGAGGAAAAAACAGGAGGAACAGGGGAAACAAATCGCAGAGACTTTTACAGAACAGAATTTCATAATGAGGTTTTTTGGTGTCCACTACTGCTAAGACAAGTAGTGCTCTCAATTTTGGTAAAGTCATAGGAAGTCAGGTACACCGGGGCAGTGGGGGGAGTGGAAATCTCAGCTGAGAATACTTGAAAACAAATTATTGAAGGAAGATGTGATTCCTTACACTTCTCTAATGGAAGGTGATGAGGAATAGCTCATCAATAAACATTTCAAATTGCCTGAGCGTTATTGAAAACCATCAAAACAGAACCTGAGCCATATTTCTCTAAAATTAGGTGGTACTTTTGTCCCACTGGTTCATTCCTTCAGAATTCTGAAAATAAATGACTAAATCAGCTTTTGTTCTTTACTCTTCTCAAATGACTCTTGTCCTTGACAGATGACTCTTCTGAAATGTCTGGGATAGTTACTCTGACAGAATTTACCTTGGCTAAGAATAATTTCATTTTTGTCTCCATTGGCAAGATGGAAGTGATGGAGTGCTGTGACATAATGAATGGATCAAGGAGCCATACAGCACACCTGTATCCCAGCCCCAAATCTTCTCACTTCCCAGTTCATATTTGATCACATGAACCTTCCAGTACCCAATTTCTCCATCTATTAAAAGGAAATAGGTGTTTGCCTTGTTAGCTCTGTTGGAAGCAAGATCAAGAGTAATTGATTTTAATTTCCTACCTCAGAATGCTGTCCTGTTCTGACAGAGCAGCAGGTGGAATAGTGACAGTAGTTTGTGGTTCAGGTTAACATGCTAATCGTACTAAAGGCAGTAGGATGGCAGTGAAATGGACTTTTCCCGCACTGTTTCAGTTAAGGCTGGGACGTTTTTGTGCCTGGGCCCATTTTCCCTTAGGAGCTGCGGTGTTTGCCCGGTCCGGCCCGGCCGGGGCGGTCACTGCGCTGTGGCGGAGCTGCCGCCAGGGGGCAGCGCCGGATCAGCGACAGCGCTGCCGGCCGTGACGTCACCGCCGCGGGGCTTCGCCTCCCCGGGCTGAGCCATCGATCGCTGCTCCCGGGCAAATCCGGGCTGTGGGCGCAGGGCTAGCACCGGGCGTGCTTGCTGCCTGAGAACATCACCTTTTTCTATAAGCATATTTCTCCATCATCAAGTTATGAACACAAAGTTATATATTTTAAAGAATATAGCTATTTAAAGGATCATACATCATGTTTATTCACATGAATATTTCTAGTTTTAACAGGAATTTAATTATGTGATCAAGCTGCTTTTGAAACGCAGTCATTTCTGCATATATCAGTATTGTAAGCCTTTTTTTTTCCAGTGAAACAAATCTATGTTAAAGCAGGTTTCTTAAGTAATAAAACTGTCTTAACTTTGAATAATTTTGAGTATAGTTTCCAACACGACATCTGAAGCTTGTGAAGCCAATTTTGTGATATGTGCTCATGGTTATAAATGCCACCAAGGAAGAGAATTACAGCTAGGGATCAGTTGGCAGTTAAGAAATGATATGCATGTTAATATGTAAATATGAAAATCTAGTTTGATGGATTCAGCAGTTCTGGCTTGGTGGTAATTGATCAAGCTACACAAAGATTGTAGGTCATTTCCCAGTTTAGCAGCATTATAAAATACATTCTGGTTAGACATCTTGTGTAGTTCTTGTTCTGCTTGAAGTCTGTAAAGGCTGCAACTTCTTAGCAATCTCTTGCCTTCAACTAACTCATTTATTTGAATATATTTTCAAAAGGAGATGAGGTAATCTATCTTTTCAGTCTCAGAAATCTGACTCCCATTTTGCTGAGGACATGATAATGTCACTTCTAAGCTGTAGTTTTGTTCAGTAGCGAATTGCTCACCCGGGATGTATCTGACATTGCCCTGATGGACACTGGGGGTATGGAACCAGGGTATTGTATAGACATTCCTTGTTGCCATTTTTCCTGCTCACATGTTGTAGTATGGTGATTAAAATGACTTGGGTACACATTGTTTGTGTGTCTGGTTTTTGTTTAGAAACCTAAAAAATCTCTAACTCTCTTTCAGCCAGAAAACCTTGCACAGAAGCTTCCAAACCTCGTGCAATTGTGAGTTTGTGTAGGAGTTCTAATATATTTTTATTATGCTTATCTGTCTCATCTTAAAATAATCTAGAATCTATTACTTGCATATAATTTCTCTCTTAAGTGTGGAGGGTTTTCTTGGAGGGCAAGAAAGGGTAATTTTTTTGTTGTTGGGTTTTCTTCATTTGTTTGTTGTTGGGCTTTTTTTCTGACAGAGGTGTATTAAGTCCAATTTTAATTTTTTTAAATTTCTTGTTTATTAAATGAGGAGAACTTTATACCACTGTCTGTGCTGCTAAGGGAAAAAGCCTTACCCCATAAATTCCGTGTAGACTTGTCAACTGATAAAGCCCTGGAACCTCCCAGTGCAGTGGTCAGAGGGTTGTGACAGAGCCAGAGTAACAGGTTACAGCCTCCAGCCCATCCCTTGCTGCTCATTCCCACCCCAGCTCCCAGGGTTTTTATGATCTCAGTCTTGCTGATTGCAGTAATCAGTTTTTGGAACCAAGTCACAGATTGTCAAATAGGAGCAGGGATGAGCATGTAGGGGTAGTAACTGTGGAATGATGATTGCTGTAGGCAGAGCAGTTTATCCAGTCTTGTCCAAAAAATGGATGTCCCATGAATTGGATTATTTTGACAATTTAATTAAGCCTCTGAGACAATGTTTTTCTTCCTTCTTCTTTTCTTATAAAGTTGTGATTCCCTTCTGTGGTAGGATTGGCAGTGGGGGATGAAAAGGAATATCCTCTTCTCCCCTTTTAAGCCCTTTGTCTCAGTTTCACATGAGTACCTGGTGGAGCATTGATTGTTTATTTAATGGCCAGCTCCACACAGGAGGTGTTTATCTGAGGAGTCCATGCCCTCAGCTGTCTGATCTTGGCATCCTCATGTGGCCCTTTAACCCCACCTTGCTGGTGCCTTGTCCACAGTGTGACTGAACTGGTTTGTAGGTCACTGCAGTCTCTGACTCACTCAAGAGCAAATCCTGTCTGATCATGCCTCTGTCTTGAGAGCAATAGAATTAATATTTTCATATTTGATATCATGATTTGCTACTGGGCATCAGGAAACCTCTGTGTTATTTGATACTGCTTTTAGGAAAACCTGTTCAAATTACAGTTTAAAATAATTTCTTACAAACACTGATTCATAGGAGTCAAGCCTATTTATTTGGTGTTCAGCAAGCTCAGTTGTCCCACCATTATCCCACACATTCTGGTGGTCTGGAGAGAGCTGCAATGGGCCTGTGGTTTGTGTAGCTCTAACAGGACAAGTCAGGTTTTGATGAGACAATAAGAGGTGTTTTGTTGTCAGGGAAGAGACCACAAAATAAGGATTTATTTAAAGAATAATTTGGTAGAGTAGCTTTCAATTTTGAGAGATAAATAATTTTTATTTTCCTAAAAGTTACATCCTTAGTTATTTCACTTGTGTGTTTTTCTTTATCGTGCCCCTGATGCTGGGCTACGAGCTTCTCATAATACAGGGGTTTTTTAGCTTAAGTGAAGTAGTTCACAAATATTTTCAAGAGCTTCAGCTGAAAAGGCTAAGAGAATGCTCATCCTATGTTTCAACAAACATGTATGCTATTCTTATGTTTGTTAAGTTTTTAGCAAACTACAATTTTTAAAGAGAAAGAGAAGGTTCAGGTGCCCCATGCAGTTGGAATGTTTGTGTCTTTTCCCTTGATCTGTCTCCCTGAAAAGAGAGGTTCCTACTTTAGGAAATGCTCTTGGAATACAGTAGGAAAAAGCATGCCATGAAAATAATTCCATGTGTGCTGAAGCACATTGAACACTGAGTACTCAATATTCCTTTGCAGTTGGATATCAGTATTGGAAAATTTTGTTACTGTTATTTTCTACAAGATACAATTGTTCTTTTGCAGCAATGATGATTGAAATCTGAAATGTGTAAAATCTAAGATCAGTGTTTATGTTACCAGAAGTACTGGAAGTGCTCCATCAGAGGGTGCTGAATATTCTTAGTGAGAGATCTGGCCACCCTCTGTAGCTGCATAAATAACCATGTGCAGGATTGGGTTTTTCTTTTGAAAAATGTACTTTAAGCTTGAAAAACCCACTTTGAGTGAATAGATCATGTGCTTATTTCTTCACTAAAGGTGTGAGAGTTTATGTGTAGGGGAAAATATTTGTAATTGTATAACTTGTGTGGGTGTGGGCTTTTTTGCTTGCCTTGGCCAGCATTTAGTGTCAAATAACCTGGTGATCAAATATGATTTATTCTGTTTATTCTCTCTGCTTATTCTTTTCCCTTTTTGTTTTCCTCCATATGACTTGCAAAATTAAAGCCTGTTATTATTGTAACTGTGAATGGTTTGTTTTACATAATTGTATGTAATTTTCTTTTATTTTTATGGTAAACATTTAATAATCCAAGTGAAACTTAAGTACCTGTCCATTGCCAGTTTATACAGTTTCCACAGCTTTTGTAGTCATAGGGAGGAATGGCTTTGAGGGTGCTCTTTCAGTCTGAAACTGGATATTTTGCAAACTGATTATGTAGGAGAAGTCCTTGAGGGTAACAGGTGGTGTCCTCTGCTTTTTCTCCTCCCCCCAGGTTCCTTCATTCAAATAACATGGTTGTTGTACCTGAAGGTAAGTAATCTACCAGCTCACGATAAGTGGCAGGAATCATAAAATATTAATTTTTCTTCTTTTGAAGAGGCCTACTTTTCCTTTATTTTCCCATAAAACATTAAAGATTTTCATACAAAATATACCAGTGTAGGTTTTAGTTGATAATGTCCTTGTTTATGCTATGTTAAATTCTTTTAATGACTTCTCAAATGCACCTAAATGCTGTTTGCTCCAGTTCTAATTGCAGAAAGGGAAAAGGCTAAATGGCACTCATCTGCAGAAACTAAAAATCCAGAGTGTCTGCTGCTTTCAGGCAGTTACCACACTGAATAAATACTCTGCTGGTTTAGATCATGGAAGATTTGAAACCCAAAGGAGCAAGAACTTGTACTAGTTTTTTTCTTTGTCTTAATTGCAGTTATGCTCCCAACTTGAGGAATTTATGTTCAATTTATGCTCTTTCTGAATATAAAATGATATAGTCAAAGGAAGAGAATGGAGAAAGTGGTTTCAGAGCAGAATTGTGTGAGGAGGGTCTGGATGTGACGGTGTTCGCAGGGGCCTTAGGATGAGGGAAGAGATGAGAATGTTGACTCCATGTTTCAGAAGGCTTGATTTATTATTTTATGATATATATTATATTAAAACTATACTAAAAGAATAGAAGAAAGGATTTCATCAGAAGGCTAGCTAAGAATAGAAAAGGAATGATAACAAAGCTTGTGACTGACCGAGACAGTCCAGAGAGCTGGGCTGTGATTGGCCATTAATTAGAAACAACCACATGAGACCAATCACAGATCCACCTGTTGCATTCCACAGCAGCAGATAATCATTGCTTATGTTTTGTCCTGAGGCCTCTCAGCTTCTCAGGAGAAAAAATACTAAGGAAAGGATTTTTCAGAAAATATCATGGCTACATTTGGAGATGGGAGTACTGTGTACATCACTGTGTTTGTTCCCCCTGTCTCACTGCCAGCAGAGCTGTTTGTTAGCTAGAGCAGCATTTCCACAATTGATGTCACTGAGCTGTGAGACCGGCTTTAACACCTCGAGATGTGCTCACACACAGCTGTTGGCTGCTGGGGCTTGTCCTCCTCTCACAGTCCCGTGAAGGTTTTAATGTCACTCCTGGGTCACATTGATGCTTTAATCTGTTCTCTCACAAGCCATTGGCTCCCTGGTTAAGCTGCAGTTTCTGGACCTGAGTGACAATGCCCTGGAGATCGTGTGCCCGGAGATCGGCCGCCTGCGCTCCCTGCGGTACCTTCGCCTGGCAGACAACCGGCTGAAATATTTACCTGCAGGTGAGTGCAGTGTCTCAGAGCTCACAGCCCTCACACAGCCCTGCAGCCTCACTTGCCAGGTGATCTGCTCTTGGTGCTCTGAGTGCTACACCCTGCACTTGCAGGATTGCAGTTTGGATTGCTCCCAGTGGGCTCTAGTTAGGGAAAAGCTGTGCTCTGTGTGTTTGCAGTGTCCTGAGAAATGCTGCTGAAGTGGGAAAAATGTATTTATTTAACAGCCTTTGCCATCGTATCAAGAAAATATTGAACTTCTTTGAGAAGACATAAAATGCCAATGACAACTGTCATTATGATAAAATGATGTTCCTTCCTGTTTTCCACAATAGAAAGGATTCCAGTCTTTCCTTCCTTTTTTTTTTTTGCCCAACAGCCCCAATCCCATGTTTTCTAAAAAGACACATGTCTAGTAGCTTTGCCTATGGCAGTTCTAGCTCATTGTGACAGTAGATAACAAATGTTTGTCTTGCTAGTTTATAATAAAAAAGCAAAACTTATTCAAAGTAAATGTGACACAAAGTCAGAAAAAGTTGGCCATAGGCAGATTTTGAATGATTTTTTTTGTCTTCTAAATACTTTGATAAGCAGATATAAATTATTATTCTTCTATCACCCTTATATCTGTTCAGATAAGATGATGGTGATTTTCAAATACTTTTTTAATTTTGGTTTTTCGTTTTCATTTGGTGTATTTGCATTTTCTGATCTGCAGAGATGATAAAAATTTAAGGCTATGATTTCAAAAAACTGCTCTAACTTAATCTAACAGGATTAGCTCTTGGCTCTATTTTAACTAATTTCTCAATGTGACCTTCATGTGTTTGAAGTTCACATTGTTTATTCTCAAGAAATGTTCTGCAAATGCTCCTTGAAGTTTTGGGTGCAGAAATCTTGCTGTCCTTTCCTTGCACTTTTCTAGACTGCTTAAAAAAAGTCAAAGGATGGTTATGATTAGAAAGAAAAAAAAATGTATATGACTATGTAAATGCTCTGGAATGAAATTAGATAAACCTGTTAAACATTATGACCCAGGGCCAATAAAATTTCCATCAATTTTCAGATGTCCTACATTCAAAAGAAAGGAGTGACTTGAGTGTGCTTTATGTTCCTCAAAGATAATTTACCTTATGGTGCTGTACCATGAAAGAAAGACTTGTTCAAAGAAAAAGTGACACATTTTCTGCAAAACTTCACACATTAACTTAAAAAGGTTCCAAAAAAGACTTTCAAAAGGATAATTTACATTACTGAAGAGTTGATTTGGAGTCTACCACATTTGATTAGGAACTGGTATCAGCTGACACTTGCTGCATTAAATTTCTCCTGAAGTTTATAGAGAATTTGGTCCTGAGCATTGTCCCTGAATGTGTTTTGTGTGTGCATGACAAGTCTGCATGCTTAGGAATACTGCTGGTGTTGCTGCTTGTGCACTGGGGACTGCAGCAGTGTGTGGTCTTTGTGTTTGTGGTGGTGTCCCTTGTGCCACTGCCGGTACTAATCCTGTCCCTGTCAGTGGGACTGGATGTCACACAAGTGTTACCTGCCCAAGCAGGATTAGCCTTTCACTCACACTGCATCATTTGCCCACTGGAGAGTTAATCTATTGCACTGTTTCCTAAACAGAAGTTAAGGAATTCCCAAAGAGGGCTTCCAAGCATGTTTTCTTAGATGTTCTCAGTAAAATTGTGAAGACTTCAAAGACTTCATTTAAAAAAATCTTAAGAGTTTCAAAATAACACTTATGTTCAACAATTGAAAAAGGAGAGCAAAATAATAAATTGTGATGGATTGTTTCATCCTTAATTATACTGGTAGCATGAATCTTCATTATAGTGTCAGCTAGCATTCTGTTGGGAAAGCTGGCAAAGTTCAGCTGAGCTAGGATGGGATTCCACTGCAGTGCATCATTTTACTGCCTGTTCACTGCTTTCTGTGCAGCAG
>NW_005054366.1:430803-441118 GCF_000277835.1 Geospiza fortis
TTAAGATATGACTTAGCTTCTACTTGTGCAGAATTTAAAGATCTGCATTTTAAAAAGTGCTTTTGGGTTTAGATGACAGTCATTTATGGAAATTACTTCAGAGTGGTTGCACTGGCATTCCTCTTGGGTCTCCATTCCCCGTGTCTGGTGTTAAAAGTACTGTCAGTTTTTTCAAAATTCCATGGATATCTAGGAAGATACTCTCAGTAATATCCTAAATCAATTGCTAAAAAATATCTTTCTTGCAGCTGCAGAACAGTTGGATGGTAAATGTTTGCTGTTATGTGTCTGAACAACCCCACTGTTCTATTGCATTTTAATTCTTAAGAATGATTCTGTGCTGTGTCTTCCTTAATTGTGATTAAGAGCTGGAAGAAACAATGCAATTAATAGCATATGTTGATTCATTATGCATTTTTAATGGTTTTGTTCCACAATTGTGCTCTTAATGTTCATTTTTAGTATTTAAGATTTGCCTTATAGAAAGCAAATTTTAAACTAATTGAAGTGGTGTGCATTTAAGATTTAGATTTAAGCCTCTGGTCTGATTGTAGAGATTCTTGAGACTGATAGAGGTTGAGTCTGTGCTGTGGTTTATCTACACTGGGATGGGCAAGGTTTTAATCTCTTAAGTGCTTGTTTTAATAAAACATGGGAGAATTTAATAATGACACCCACTCTGCTTTTCTCAGGTATGGTCAGGATTGTTAGTGAGTTTTAAAAAATCATTTTAAGGCAGGAGATGGGGGAGAATGATAAAAATACATGCAGCAGTGTGGAGACATCAGCTTTAGCTTCCTGAAGAAATCAGGCACTACAGGACTGATGATGGAAAATGGGCATTAGGTGAAGCATGGTGATGGGGAAGCACCTTGTGTGCAGTGGCACTCTGGTATTGTGAGTGAGAGTCCTTCCTTTGTGCTCAGCAGACACTCCCAAATCACTGCCACCCTTGGGTCAGATCTGAGCTTTGGCCTCAAGGCTCTGTGTTTGATTTGCCACTTCTGAGGGGGCTTCCATCAGCCTCCTGCAGCTCTTGTGAGAACTGCTCAACTGAATTCTCATCAGCTGAACTTGATGAGAATTAAAGGGAAAAATTTGTCCAGAATAAGCGTGTAGAAACTGAAATATAATAGCAAATGGCTGGAAGAAAATGCTTTGTGGAATTCTCTTAATGTCATATTTTGAATATACTTTAGATAAGATTAATAAGGGGACCAGCTTCTGCCTAATGCAGAGTCTTCAGTATCTACATTCTGGGGTAATCAGAATCCCTGAGAGGTTCTGCCTTTCAGAGACGAGCTGATTAAAGACTTGCAGATAAGTAAAAAGAGATTTAATGTTCTAAAGTTCTCTTGAGGACTTGTTTTCATTTAAATGCACAACATTTTTTTGTTCTGTAAATTGTAAATCTTGTAGCTGCTGTCTGTAGCAGTTTCTTAGTTCATTTATTTGGCTCTGATAAAAGCAGTTCTTGAACATGAAGTAAGTTTTGTCAAGTTATCTACTATTTAAATGTAGCACTTAAATAATCTAAATTCTTGAGGGCCATTTGGAAATGTGTGACACCAAAGATGTTACTGGAAGAAGTCAGCACAAATGAAAGATGGTTATTTTATTTTATTACATTAGTTCATGTAAGAGCTTGACTTAGACGTGACACTGTGTTTTCACAGTAGCTGAACTTTATTTTTTCAGAGATTTCTCCTTTTGTTCAGTGAATTGATATTTCATTTTAAGTTAGAATCGTAGAGTTTGTTCTGTATGCATGTACTGTCAGAAGAAAATCTTCTGAATGTTTCTGAATTCTCTCACTCACAAATTACTAACTAGAAGGGTCCCCTTTGTTTCTGATGGTTATAATGCATATGATACTTCAGCTCCTTTCATTCTTGAGAAATAATATTTCTCTTTGTGTAAATAGTTATTGTGTCATTTGAAAAAAAAATAATCCAGTGAGATGCATTATAAAAATTATTCTTGAAGAGTCCCAAAGCCAAGATTCTCTGTTTTGCTATTACCATTTAGATTTGGTTTGACTTTAGCCTTGCGGTCTTTTGATGTGTAGTGGTGGCTGTTCAGGTTTACATTTTGGTCTTATAGCTGGAATGCATGTTTGGGGAACAGATGACTTAAAAGAGGGTGGATTATGCTCAAATTTGGATTCAAGTTTCTTATTTGACAAGGATTAGATTTTTTTCCCATTATTTGAGAGGTACTTCTCTTTAGAAACAGCAAGTTTTGTACCATCTTGTTCTAAGATTTAATTAAAAGTGAGGTTATGTTTACTCAGCACATGCTGGAGTTAATTATAGATTTACTGAAATGAAAAGCTTAATGTTTTGCCAAGTCAAGAGCAAAAGCTAAGTAATTAAAGAAGAGGGTATGGTTTATGATCCCAGCCCATCTTTTGGCAAAATTCCCTTTAAGAAGAGGGGAAAAAAAATCAGCAGTTGTCTTTACATGGGTTAGACCATGGTTCCCTTTGTGTTTGTTGTTCAGGAACTTTAAAAACCAAGACCAAGAAAAAGAAAAAAGTGACCAAATAATAGCAAATTTGTTGGTAGCAGTCGGATTGCTGTTTGTTGGAATGTCAGAGGGAAGTGCAGGTGAGGGAGCAGCTGAAGGGGTGCAGGTCTGTGCCAGAGTCCAGGGCACGTTCCTCCCAGCAGAAGGAAAATGTGGCTCCACTGCACATCCACACCTCTGGGTTGTCTCTGCAAGCTCCTGCAGCTTGCATCCACTTGTTGCCATATTGCTTCCTTCAGGCAGACTGAAGGAAAATGAATTTGTGTGCCTTTGGTGTATTTAAAGTGCAAACTGCAGCAGTGTTAGGGGAGGTTAACAGCACAGAGACCCTTCCTTTCAGTTCTCTTCAAATCCTTTTCCTTTTTAAGGCAAATTGTTTTAGAAACATAATCAGTTTAAGACTCATTAAAATACATTTGTAGGCTTATAAAACTTTATCTTCAAAGCATTTGAGAAAGATCCTGTGAAGCTGATAAGGGAGTGTTATTCTCATTTTACAGAGTGGAAAAAAAGTGTTTTTAACAGAAGTGATTTGCTCCAGGGCACAGCAGGAGTCAGTGTTAGCCAGAAATAGAACTTGGGTGTTCCCATTCCATTTGTTAAGACCACACCTTTTTGAGGCTGATCATATTTAATGTTAGGGAGGATTGAGTCTTCCCACCCATTATTAGGAAATTAATAATTATCTCTCCATAATGAATAACCCTCTAAGTTAATAGGAAATTAATAGTGGTAAGATCAGTGAGTTTTGTAACTGAACCAACTTGTGCTTCCAGAAGGCTGGAAGAGTTCAGGAAGATGAATTTTGAAATACGTAACTTTTATGGATAAATACTACATAATTTTCTCTTGCATTGGTAACTTCAGTGTAATGACAAGGAGGGTTCAGTCGTTACTAAAATTATAAATCAAATGATAATTGTTTATTGCTGCTTTGTCTGTTTACACAGTAACCCTTGGAATGTTGAGTGATTATTGCAAAGTCTGCTTTGCTTTGGAATTTGCTTTACTAATTGGGGACAGGAGAAACTTCCAGATATGAAAACTGCATATTCATTTCTCTCACTTTTTTAATGTTGCTGTAAAGTACAATATCTGTATTTACTATTCATACCAGTATTTAAGTGGTAAAGACTCCTTGAATACCCAACTTAGGATTCTGAATAGCGCTCAATATAAGGGATTTCAGTAAATCTCAAGTAAAGGCACATAAATACGACTTCTTCCCTCCCTTCTTTTCACAGTAGATTTCCACTGATGGGTACAGCATGCCAGTAATTCAATTCTTACTGTAGACCCTGGCATGAAAATATGTGGTCCTAACTCGTTTTTTTGAATTTGTGCTCCACATTTTGATTTAGAGGCTTCAAAATCAAGGGAATAAATTTGGCTTCTTACCTTTTCTCCCTAGATTTCCCTTCTGCTTTTATTATTGTCTCTGGTTAAGGCAGATTGCTTTGATACTTAATAAAATTCAAATTTTTTTTATAGTGGTTCTGAATTTAAAAGCAAAGGCACAAACTGATGCAGACCCTGTTCTTTTTTCCAAGTTGGCATAACCTTAGTCCACTCTGCTTTCCTAATTTAGTAACATGGATAAAAATATGCACGACGGGACAGGTTTGGTACGCCAGGCACCCATCCAGGAGCGTGGTGTTTTTAAGTAAATGGACTTGTGGGGATTTGAGGAAAACACAGATTAGGTTACATGAGCTTTGCACTCTGGAAGTATGTGACTATTTAAAGGAGCATAGCCTCCTAAATAAAAATGTTAATTATTATAATAATATGTTGTTTTCTGTGAAGGAGTTGATGCCTAATTATTAAAAACAAGGTTTTCTTTGCACAGATCTGTAAAATATATGCTCTGTTTCATAAGTCAATTCCACCTTCAGTTTGCTGTAGAAAACCAAGGGTCAGCATACTGAGCTTTTACATTACCTCTTAGGTTCAGCAACAGCTAATTATAACTTTTTCCTAAATCAATGCAGAACTTACCCACACTTGCCTGTTACTGTGTTGTGTTTTTCACATCAGGATTAGTAAGGCTTTGGTAATAATGCTGTGTTAATCCAGAAGCACAATAAGAATACCTGATAGTATCTCTAAGTCATTCCTTAGATTTCTAGGAGGAAAAGCTTTTAAATGTTTTGGCTTTGTATAAACTCCAATACAGCTCTATCCAGGCAGCCTTTAAGGACTAAATTTTTTTTAAGGGAAAAAAAAAGAAATTACAGCAGGGAGGGGTCAGGAACAAAATGGCAATGTGGATGGGAAATGATAGGGGTTGGACTCTGAGACTGCCAGGGGTGACCAAAGCACAGGGCAGTGTATTGTACAGCTGGTATTCCTTCTGGATTCACTTCCATGCACGTCCAAACACACTGGTACCTATTTAATTAAAGGATGTTGGTTGCTTGAGATTTTATAACAGTCTGCCTTGCTCAAACATTTGGTTTGGGTTAAAATCTCAGGAGGACTGCTAGTACTTCTGAGTGCTTGAAATTTATGGGGAGGGAAGTGAAGACAGAGAATAAAAGAATTCCACTAAATTCCTGGAAATTTTCCTTAACTGAAGTTTTTCCTGTATACCCTCACCTGTATAGAATGTCAGAATGAGTCATCTGTGCTTAGAGCTGCTCACTGTTCTCTCTTTGTCTGCTTGCCCCTTCTTAGTGTTATTTTTTTTCCACTTCCCCGCTGTTGAGGGGCTTTTAAAAGCCTCTTTGTTACTATCATACAGCATTTCTCGGTGTACCATGGAAGGTTTGTAATGTCACTGGATGCTGGTAACAAAAATAGTATAAACATAGCCAGAAAAATTCCAGACCTATATTTTATGGTTAAAAATGTTGTTCCAATGTAGGCTTTTGTTCCAACACTTTGTCCAGATGGGCTTCTATTGGGTGCACTGGAACTGAAATATTTCCCGTAACTGTAGCAGAAATGACGTTAAGAAACAAAAAATCCAACAAAAGTATCTCTTTCAACAATGGCCTGCGGTATTCCTGGTATTCCTCATTCTGGTGGTGCACAGCAGGTCCTCAGAAATGCATGTGCTGAGTATGTATGTGTTGTAATTCAGTAATGTGAAAACTAATGGGAACCAGTTGGAGGAAGGCATCAGCGTCTCTCATTGTTAACATTTAAATTAGAGATTCAAATATTGCTTTGTGTACCAGGCTTATTGGACTAGAAAATTCCATCTTAAAATTTGCTATTCTAATTTTGAGCAATCACTGGAAAATGTATTTAGAAATTAGGCTCCTTTAATGAGCATGGGCTTAGTTAAAAAAAGAAATTGTGATATGGTTCAGTGCATTATATTTTCAAGTACCTGCAATTTTGTTAAACAGATTTTAAGTTCTGTGGTCATTTCATATCAGAAAAAAAGATGAGACACAAACTGAAACTGAAGCCTGGCATGGAGGCTTCATGTCAATAACTGGAAGCCTAAAATCCTATTGTAGCACAAGGTAACAATGAAGTGTTCTCAGTTTTCTAATATTAGTTTTATCATATTTAAAGGTCACTCGAAATTGTAACATAACTTTATTGATTTTGGTTTTTTTCTTCTTTCTTGCACATTTTAGCAAGATTATAATGATTTTGGCTCAATCACACTTTTTTTTTTTTGGCCTCTAGCTTTAGTGATGCTTTAACTTGAAAAAAAATCTGTGCCTGATTGAGTTTTGACTGTATTTAAGCATGAGCAGTATGCTGATGTAATTACTGAGTTCATTAATAGATCCAGGAATGTCTGGGAGCTGGGTGCTGTACATCAGCGTCTCAGACATCCTTGTTTTGTTGGAATTCCTTTGTATGGTCTGGGCAGAGACTTACTAAAATGTTCCCTTTTTATGTGGCAATTCTTCCTGGCTGCCAGATTGTAGTGACAGTTATGGTGGCATCACCTGTCTGGGCAGAGACATCTCAGAATGACACCCCCTGAGTTCTGATCGCTAATTACTTTATTAATAGATTGTTGAACAAACCTGATTGTAGAGGGTAACACTGTATCCATGTGAGGCTGCCTGTGACTTGCTGTTGCCCGATTTTTTTATTTTCAGTTCTGATTTTATTCTCAATTCCAAATCCCAGATCCTCATGTTTTTCATTTAGAAACTGGATTCTGAGAATGGGCCAATGCTGCCATTTGTTCCCTTCTGTTCCATGTGAGATCCTAGTGAAAGTTTTCCATGCATCAAACTCACAGAATTACCCCCTCCAGCCCCTCCCTGTTCCTTCCCTCCTTTGAAGAGGAGCTCCTAAGAAACCTGATGAGGTGTAGGTGAAACCAGGATGGGGCAGGAAGAGCCAAACTAATTATTGCCCGTGGTGCTCCCAAGGCTGTTGAGCTTCTGGCATAGCAGAGCTCCTGAAAATCAGAATCCTTGCAGGGACACGTCTGCTGCTGAGCTCTGGGCCATGGGCTTTCCCCAGAGCTGTTCCCCTCGAGGGCTCTCTGATAGGAGATAAAGGAGTTGGAGCTGCTTCTAATGGGGATACTTGGATGAGTCTCACATTCCTGAGAGGATGGGAGCAGATTTAACTGGATTCTCTATTGTTCAGAGATTTGGTGCTGCCTCTCAAATCCTGGCTCCTTCTTCTGCTCGGCTGTCCTTGATTTCTCAAGTGACTGTAAGCCTCGTTTCTCCAGGGCTTTTCCTCTTGTTTGTAGGGGTAGGCAGGAATTTTGAAGATGTTGAGAGTGCTTTAAGTAATCCTGACAACCATTCATCTGAAGCTTAAAACTCTGTGAAGATGTTGGAGGTCTTAATATGACTGTAGAAACGTGGTAGTTATGTTGCATGTTCTTATGCCGTTTTATTAAATAAGGAGTCTTAAGTACAACTCATTTCAACACAGTTCATTAAACATCAAATTGCATAACATTTTTCTAGTAAACTCAATATGAGATTTCTCAGTGAATTGTTAAAATACAGATTTTCTTTAAAAAGGGAGAGACTTTCATGTCCAAGTAACTTCCAGACTTTGCTTTTAAAAGCTAGTTACATGGTGTATGCAAAGCAATAAATTGAAAGGAATTTAAGATTAAATATTGATTTTAATACTAGAGTGAGAAGCGGTCTTGAGATGACAAAAAAATGAGTCATAGGGTGATGTGGAGATGCTGCTAGACAGACAGATAGTTGATACAGTAATGTACCAAGCTGTCATTGAAACATCTGACAGAAGAAATGACAACCTGAAATTTCTAGGGTATTTTAGGACAGAGCCCTGATGGAATTCCTCTCCCCACTTCTGCCATGGATAGAGCTGCCACTTAGGAGCAGAGGGTTTGGAAAGGAAATCTCCTGACCTTTGAATGTCCCCCCAATGTCATGCAGAGCCAGGGGCCACGAGACAAAAGTGGGAAGTTTATACAGCAATATATAACTTTAGAGAACATTAAGTTGTCATTGCTGCTTTGATCAGTGATAGAATATACTTTGATAAAACTCAGATAAAGGGCTTCAGGCTGTAGCATCAAAACAATGCGTTGTGTTCCTTTTAGTTTGAAATATGTATTTCTACAGTCTGTTTTTAAGAAGTGGAATGTGCTTGTGAGAGCTGATTAGACCTGGCACACAGACCTAAATAATGAAGGTCAAATAGAATTATTTTTTTTTTGCATTTTGATTGTTTGAAAACCTGGGTTTGAAATATATGGGAAGGACTCATTGTGACACTGTTACATACCACAGAAAGAAAATCCGTCTGGAAGTGGCTACAGTTATGTTTGAATTCAGTCATTATTCCATTAGTGGTGTTTGTTCTATGTGAAGTTATTGTCTGCACAGCAAATGAGAGGAAGAAGTAGAGGGTCTTTTGTTGCTTTTGGTCAGTCTTATTCCTGTGGAGTTGAATCTAAGATGTAGAAAAACAGACTGCAAAAAATTTCATTCTGCAGGGTTGTAATTCTGTGTATTCTTGCTTGGAGTGTTTGAAGATGTTAGTTACATAAATGTATCTAGAAATCCACAAAGACTATAAAACCTAACATTTCTAGTTGTTTTAATTTTATGGATTATCAGAGTAGACTATAAAGCTTAATAGATCATTACTCTGTTCATAGCTCTGGCAAATCCCCTCCCACCTCCAAAATTCTTGGTGGCACCTCTGATAATCTTGGTGAATGAGAAAGTGTGATGGGTAAATGAGAAAGTGTGATGGCTTGTTGCTTGTCTGGCTGCTTTGCTGTGCAGGAAACTGTCATCAGGAGTGTAATCACTGTTGTGTTTATTATGATAAAGTGTGTTAAAGATATTGTGGGGGCTTTAGTTTGCTTTTGTACTTTAGGAAAAGCCCAATCTAACAAAAAAAGGAATCTTTAGCATCTTTTACCTTTATTCTTCCATAAGAAAAAATCTACATCAAAAGAAAATTCACGTAAGTTACTGCAACTTCTTTTAAGGTGTCATTCCCCTGCTTTTGAAACTTCTTCCCTCAACATGCTGAACCCTTTACTGAGAGCACAGCAAAGCCTCCTCTTTGGAATTTGATAGCAGGGTTTTTCCGTGCTGGAGCTGGCAGCGCTCAGGCTCTGAGCAGCACCCCGGGGCTGTCAGAGGCGGGTTCTCCATTGTGCAATGCGTGCATCAGCCTGGCTCCATCGGGGAGCAGCAGGAGGGTGGCACTTCGAGTAAATCTTCTCCCTGTGACTGGTCTTACAGAAACCACTTGTTACTGAGGGCATACTCTGAGAAATTAGCCTCAGCTCAAGTAATTGTATAGTGCCTAAGCTCAGACCTGCTTCCTAAGTAAAGGAATTGAAGAAAAAGTTGGTTTGTAACTCATCTGTCATCACTGAATTCTTCTGCTGATTATCTGATTGTAAAGATAAGCCTTTACTGATTGCCTGGCTCAAACACATGTGAGGTATATGAACCTCTCGCTTCTGCAACTTCAAAACAGATGCTCTTTAAAATACTTGTAAAAGTCTTTGGGTTAGAGCTGTTACCCAAAAGTAAAACTGAACTTCAAGGGAGTTTGAAGGGCGTCTCTCATAAACGTTTGCCAATAGCTGTTCACACGGGTGAAGACAGATGTGTATTGATAAGGCTGAGACCAAACCTCGGAGGTGGGGATGTATTTTGAGAAAGATGTTTCCCATACAGATGGTGTTGAGCTTTCTGTAGTATGAGAAGTTCTTTAATACCAACAGTCTGTTCAGTGGTGTTTAGTCAGGCTTTCAGAGAACCTCAGCTTTGAACAGATACTAAACTGCAGGTGTTTTTTCTCTGAAATTTTTCATCAGTTTGTAAATGCGTGAAAAAAAAAATGGTGGTAACTGCTTTGCAGTTTCCAGGTTTACCTCAAAAAGGCCTTAGTGATTTCAGTGTGCTGGACTGCCAAGGAGCTCTAACTTTGTTTTCCTGCAGTGACTTATTTTGGGAGGGTCCTAGGACAAGTTCAAGTAATCCATCCAAGCAAAACCAGCTTTTCAGGGGGGTTGTGTCCATGCTTGCTGCCTTTACTGACATTGTTTTAAAATAAGTTTATCTGTTAATTCTAACTAAACTAATTTCCTAGTAATTTTTCATCTAAAACCTCTTACTAATTTGAAATTTGTGATATTTCTTTTTTTTTTTTTTTTTTGGTTGCATTAAATTAACATTTGTGACAGGAAAAAAATAGCTCTTGAAGCTTATTTTTGATAGTTTCTAGGTCTGGGTTTTAAAAGTTAACTTGCTTCTCCATTAAATTCTAAAGTCTTTATTTATAAAGTTATCTATGAATGTACTTTTTTGTCTCTTTGGTTTCTTTGGTTTTTTTCCTTTCT
>NW_005054366.1:441143-463925 GCF_000277835.1 Geospiza fortis
GCGGTATTAACAGGTGGTTGATTTTACTTGTGCATTAAGCAAATGCAATTTACTAGTAGGGATTGAGTGCTCAGGGAAGCTTGGAGAACAAAGTCATTCAGTCTTTGAAAGAGAACAAACACTAACTGTTAATGCTGTGCGATAGAAGAATTTTATAATATATTGATTTCCATTTTGACTGTATTGACCAAGTATAATTTAGTTTTCTGCATACCACTGTGAGAGAGTTAAATTACTGCTTGTTATTAACGTCCTTGTTTTTACTCAGCTGCTCTATTAAATGAATTGAGGCAAAATAAAATGCATCATTTACTGACACTAAATCTAAATGGAAAAAGCCTGTGAAGAGAATGTGTAGAACTCGAGGTATGATGTGAGATTAACCTTCCCATGGTTCATGTCACAGAGTTTGATACCTGTATTTCAGTTAACTTAATTTTATTGCAGTGGTATTTAAAATAAAGACCCATGTTTACCTTAGCATTGTCCAAATCTGCATTAAATTGTCATTCTAGATGGAAGGCTTTGATGCCAAGCAAGTACAAGTGTACTCTAGTTGATAATTATTTAACTTTGGAGAGCTTTATGAACTAAGACTATTTATTTGTGTAGGTAAAAGAATGCAGTTCAGAATTACTTGAATGGGGAGTTTGGAGTGTAATTGCAAGCCTTACTTGATTAAGACAAGACTTGCAGTTGCTCTCAGCATTTATAAAATCAGGACAATGCTGGTGTTGCTTGAAGTCAGATGTCTTCTTTTTTACTGATAATCGTAGTTTAAAACTGTTAGTAGTTGGTCCATAGCATTTTTCATGTAGTAACCACGTCACTGTCGCAGCTCCTGCCTCCCCTTCTGGGCTGGCGAATTCTCCAGGCTGCTGTGTTCAGCAGAGACAGCTGGGCCAGTGAGGAGGAGCAAGAGAATCTCCTGGTGCTGCTGCTAGAAAAGGATATCTGGATCTATAGTTTTCATGGCTATTATAGTGGGAATATTTCCTGTAAGGTTTGGCCAGTCCCTCCCCAGTAATTACTGTTGCAATTTGTAGTAACTGCCAGTGGCCTGGAAGAACTCTTCTTTTCTTAGGACTTAAGACAGTCCCATCCAGTAGCATTCTTTAAAAAAAACAAATATAGCGACTCCACTGCTGTAAACGTGGCTCCAAGCTAAAGATCTCCCTTTGATTCTTTTCCTTACCCCACACAAATTTATAGTTGAATCTTTTTGTTATGAAGGCCAAATTTGACCCTCAGGGAAGGGTGTTCTGTGGTGTCTCCCAGTAGTACAATGAGTGAGCCATAAATTGCCTTGCTACAACAGTACTTTCCACTGCAAGATGAAAATTGAACCTGGACTATTGCTTTTGTTATGCATTTAGTGGAGAGGAAGAAAAAAAACCCTAACTAACCTCAAGAAGAAGAAAGATGTGTCTGTTGTGAGTTGGCTGGAAACAGTTGATAGCAACAGTCACAACAGATTGGTCTTTGTGTGGATTATTTAGACACCAGTGCTGTAATGAGTTAGAAGCCACTAATCTGTGTTTGTCAGAGAGACCACTCTGTTGTGTTGATCTCAAGTTGTTCCTTGGATGAAGAAAGGAAAAAGCTGTCCTAGAATTTACAGCCAGAACTAGCCTTGTCTCTCTGGCTTCCTGAGCTGTCCTTAATCTCTCCTTAGGATACTCCTTTTGTTTGCCTTGGTTTCAGTACTGGTTTGTTGTATTTAAGGAACCATCTTCAGCTGTCTGGCATCGTGAGTTCAAATCATCAGCTCTGTACTTTATGCACTAAGTTTTTCTGGAAGGCTTTCCCCCCCCTTTCCATGTATTGATATTAGTGCACATTGAAAGGTGGACTGTGTGCAGCAGTAAAGATAGTCAGACATAAACAAAACAAGAGAAACATAACAGGTCTCATGCTTTATTCATGTCACTTTTGTTTATGTTCTTACCACCCAGAAAAAGGAAAACAGCTGCTCCTCAACGGAAAGATAAGAGCAGAAAAACTCCATAAGTAAGAGACTTTTTCTGTAGAGTGCTAGCAGAATTTTTCATGCAATATATTTGATAAAGTACCATTTTGACTCTTTATACTTAATTTTGGCAGCTCAAGTCAAAATTTGAGGGATAATTTAATAAAACCATAGAATAATATTAATACATTAATTTCACATCTCTTGTTTGTGTAACAACAGTACCTTGCTGTGGGGCAGTGAAATAGGGAGAGCACACTAGAGCAAAATGAAAGGATAGGTTGTCTTCTGAAAAAACAAACCAACCAAACAAACAAAAAACCCCAAACCAGGAAAACAGCAAACCTGATAGTTTCATGGCCTTGAGTTACCTTTGTGCATAAACAATTTTTTCCTCTCCCTGTTCCTCTTGCCCTTCCTCCCACCTTTTCCACTTTTCTTGCGTATGATAATTTCTGGTATTTTTGTCATCTGGTTTATCCTAACTGTTCTCATTGAAACCATCAAATTGTGGACAAAAATGTAATTCCAGACCTGCAGTGAGAGGAAATACAAACTAATAACCACTGTGGATCTGTGCTCTGTGTGTGTGCTGAGAGAAGCCCAGAGTGCTGGGCCCATGGCATTCAGACAGCTGCCAGTTCTGTTAACTGAAGTTTAATTGTGGTGTAAGATGGGGAACCACTGACCTTTAGAAGAATTTGACTTAATGAGACCCTCATACCTGATGTCTATTTTCAGCCATTTTTAGCTGACCTAAAATTACTGTTTAGCAAGGTTGGACTTTATGGAGCCACTTTTCTCACCTTTGCTTGTGAATGATGGCACAAAATAAATAAAGATTGGTACTAAGTTTGCCTGTGACATTTAGCAAGGTTGAGGGAAAAAAAGATTCTATTTTGGTATGTTCAGCAGAAGTATGTATTTTTCACTTGGTTTTGGGCTTTGTCTGCTTCTTAAGTGTTTTGGAGGAGAGTCAGTGTAGTTCATGGCTGAAGTAGGTGAAACCAAGAATTGGGAACAGCTTTGAGGGGTGTTACGTGACTATGTTCATTCACAAAGACTGTTCTGCCCCAGAAAAATCTTTTCCCCTGTTCTTTGCAGCCAGAATATTTGTGTGAAATGCAGCCATAAGCATTGCTTTGAAATTAATAGATTGAAGTTTGATCAGCTGGGATAGAGGCTTTCTTCTTCCGTAGAATTTTTATGGGTTTGATCTCTTTGAGCACCTTATTTAAAAGTGAGTTATTCATAAAACAGTTGCTGCAGTATCACAAGATATCTTCCAGTATCTCTTTTTTTTTTCTTCCTTTGAAAAATGAAGCAAATATTAGCCTATATGGGAGAAATATGAGGAAAATCATCTTCAGGTCTGTTAGATTTACAGACCACTTTTCAAGCTCTTTCACCACAATACAGAGAGCTGCATGCAGCAGTGTCAAAATGTAAATGGGATTCAATTTGCCCGCCCCTTTCATTGTCCTTAAATCTAATGATACCAATTTCAGTTATGGTTAAAGTTCCTTGTTTGAAGATGGCACAGGTCTACCTTAAGTGTCAATTTGTGCTAGAAAATTTAATTTTTATAGGCTATGGAATGTGAGCTGCGTGGTAGAACAGTAAATGTAATGTAATATATAATAGGCTATTTAATTTATTTTAACCATCTTAAAGTCTATTTAAGTCCTCCTGAGACATCCCAGAGCAGATCTAAAGGAGATCTTCTCCATCAAGCTCTCAGCAATTTAGACTTACACTTCCTGTGTACACTGTCTGTTACAGTTTTTAGTTGATGATGGTATTCACTTCAAATTCATGGCATGTAGAGACTTGGACTTTTTTTTTTCTAGTAGGACAGGTAGTAAGTTCTCTTAAATATGGAAGACTTCAAACACTTTTCCTCACTGGTACATGGTTTGACAGGTCTAATAAGGAAATGCATCTTGTGCTCAGGTTCATGGAAGTTGATTAAAACGTTATTTCAAGAGTGAAGTAGGGTGAAATAGCACTATTGCCCTTTGGGAGGGAGCAAGTGTAGCCAGTCCCTCTCCTCCTTCACTGTTTCAATCAGAGCCCTGACTTTCAGCACCTTCTTATCAGATTTTCTGTTCTTTTTTATTATGATTTTCTGTTCTTTTTCTTTCCATTTCTATCCCTTAAGTCTAGAAGTTCTTGCTTTTCCTGCTGTATGACAATTTGGTTCTCTACCACATTACTAATGCTTTAAATACTTGGGTTGACAGCAACCTGAAACCTAATATTTTTTACCCAGGTGCTATATGAGAAGTCTAAACAAGGCAGACCCTTGAGGAACACCACCACTAGTAATATTTTCTCCATCCCAGTAATTTACCATGAGGTGTGATCCTCATGTGTTACCGTTAACTAAGAAATTTCATCAAAGAAAGATAAACCAGTATGACATGATTTACATTTGAGAAGATCTGGGCTGCATTTCTATTCTGCTTTCTATTTATGTTCCAGTCACTGGTTACTCTTGGGTGCTCTTTCCCCTTGGAACAGTTGTTAAGAGATGCTGAGGAACACTGAGCTCACATTAACAGGTTCTACATTTCTTCTCCAGCCCTAGGCTGCTATCCCAGAAAATGTCCTATTCATTGAGAACCCTCATGCCCAAATCTGCAATTTTGATATATAACTCTTTTTTTTTTTTTGGTATTCTGGGATGGAAATTTTTTTAAGCAGCCTCATTTCATTTTAGTAATGGATGTGGTAATTTGCAGTGCTTTGTCCTTGTTCCCATGAGGTATTCTGTCTCTGTCCTCACACACACCATTATTCTTACAGGAAAAAATGATGCAAAAACCTAATTTAATATTTGGTTTGTCCTCCTAATTTCTACTCCTTGTTGACATCAGTTCTTCATTTCTTGCTCTTAATCTCTTGTTGAGAAACCATTTGTTTGTCTGTGAGTTCCCATTTTCCTGGCCTCCTGGCAGTTTGCATTTAACCTCTGCAGCCTGACCTCTGAAGTGCCAGCTCTCTTTGCTGATCAGTCCCTTTTTCCATTCCTTGTAGGTTCTCTACTTCCCCTTAATATCCTGCTTTGAGGTCCATTCTCATGCAGGTAGGTCTGTAGCCCTTTCCTCTCCCCCTTTTTAACTTTACTGGGATATAAGGACTCAGATTTAAAGTAAACCCTTCCCTCCCATACACTCAAATCCAACTGTGTATGTGTTTCATATATCTTAGGATGAAATTTTGGTTTATGGCCCATCGGGGAAAGGTGGGATTACTCTTGAAATGTAAAGAAAAACTGTTGGTTATTTTTGGGTCACGCAGCTGGTGAGGCCTGTACCCCCAGAAAAGATTAAGGAAGTTTGAATTGCCTTTGGCAATTACTCTATGTTGTATAGGCTGCCTATTTCCAGATGAGAGGTTTTTGGGGTTTTTTTGTTTCCTTCACGTAAAACCATGGGAATTAATTTTTAAAACTGGCATTTAAACCATCTGAATGAGAAATAGATTTTTTTTTCTTGATGCTAGTTATGTTTATATAAACACAGTCCATTTTGTTAGAAGGTCAATAATTTTGGACATTCCCTGAAATCCTTTCCTGGGTTCACTTTTTTAAAGAAAAATAAAGGTATGCTGATGTTTCTTTTTTCATTATGTTGGGGGTCAGATCTATTTGGCACCTTTTTGTTGAAAACCCCAGCACACAAGAGGACAGTTTACTTTTCCATTTTGCCAAATAGTTGGGAGAGCTCTTACAACAGATGCCAAGGCTGCTTTTTGGAGCTGAGTGATCCCTTCTGACTCTGCATATTATAAGGGAGAAAAGGATAAAATGAATTCCCCAGTTTTGGAGTACAGCCTGTGTGGGGTTCCATGTGGGTCCATGTGGGTCCGTGGCACCTCACGGCCCCTCGGCAGCTGGAGGAGGGCGCTGGGTGCGGAGCCTGCGCTGAATTTCTGTGGGCTGGGGGGTGTTGCAGTCCCAGTCTGTCAGCCCCTCCTGTGTGCACATTGGGACCATATGGGATTGCCCAGCTCCATGTGCTGGCAGCACTCCCTGCAGATGGACACGGATGGAACGCCCGAGTCACGTTTGGGCTCTCTCTGCCTGCACAAATCTGCGTCCTCCTGAGCTGGGGGGTGGCAGAGCTACTGAGGAATTGGGTTTTTTTCTGGCTTCTGGTATCAGAGTGGGGCTCAGTGCTCTGCTGTGTTGATTTTGATAGTGTTAACCCTAGAGCTAATATAAATTTTAAATTACACTTTTATGAATTTCATTTAAATGTAATTGGAACTCCTCAGTGTGGTCTAATGGTGATGTATAATTCTTGTCTCTTTCTTACCCTTGGGGGTGCTGGGGGAATCTCTGAAAGTCCCTTTGTCAGCTCTTTTTGTTTGGGAATAGCCATTTTCTTTTCTGGATCTGCTGTAAATTTCCAAAGTTCACCTCTGGTGTATCCTAGTGCTTGATGAGCTGACAGCAAAAGAGAGATTTGCAAGTCTTTCACTGTGTTTGTTAGCCAAGGCTTCCTGCAGTATTTATGCTGCAAGACTTTAAAAGCAAGGATAATAGTATTTAGTAACTAAAAGCTTGAAAAACTTATTAATGGACTGTTTATATTTGTGTTATTCCTCTTAATTGTTTCCCTTAGCTTTAATGAGATGAAAACCAATTTAGTGTCATTAGTAAGTGTCTGAGCATGTTCTTCAAACTGAGCTTTAAACACTATGGTGGGGAGTCTGGGGGTTATACCTTTAATATGAGGGTTATGTCCTTAATATTATGGCATTTTGTTGTTTGGCTTAGTCCTAAACTTCACGGTGGGTCAGTGGGTGTTGGTGCAACATGTGGCACTAGATGTTGAAAGTGGATGTTTACATCTGGTATGCATTGGGAGATTAAGGTAGAGAGGATGAAGTTTTGGGTATGTGTTTTTTGGATGAAGGATAAAGTGAGAATACTTTTATTTCCTCTTAGATTTGAAACATATCATTCTAGCAATGCCTTTGAAACTCTGCCAGCTTTGCCAACCGTAACATTTATGGGATTTTGGACCTAAACTGAACTAGAGAACTGTTTTTAGTGGCAGAGAAAAAGGTTAGTGCATGAAAATAGCTGGGCCTATTATTGACTGCATGTGGTCAGTGGTTTGGCTGAATGTAGGTGGCTCTTTTCCTGTCACTGTTTTCAAGCATATGGCTTTGTGATGAATATAAAACTCTTTCGAAATGAGATCTGCTGCAGTTCTTTTTGCACAGTAGTCTTGTGCTATTTAGTAGTGATTATTTTCCTTTTGTCATTCACTTTCAATCCTGTAATAAAAAAAAAAAACACCTTTTCAAGTAAAGCTTATTCCTGTTGACATCAAAGCTAAGAGGTTTGAAGAATGTGATCATCTGTGTATAGCAGCTGCTTCTGTCAGTAATATTTCTAAAAGGATGCATAAACTGTGTTGCTGAGTCTTTATTGTAGTTGATGCTGGGATTGTTTGCAGTGGGCAGAAACTCCCTCTAAATGTGCACATGCATTTTGTTTAATGATTGCTTGTCTGAAAATCTCTAATACTGAATTACAACTTCCCTTTCTTTGCTTTTCATGTTTCCAGTCTTGAAAGTAACATTTACAGCAGTTTCTCCCAAGGTGAACTTCTTTTTCCCATTGTGTAGAAGACAGCTTGGGTTAACCCAGTGTTTTGTTTCCTTCTTTGTGTGTAGTATACAAGGTGCAACCTCAGAGCTCAGGGAACAGTGAATTTTCTAGCTCCTGCTGCAGAGAGCTTAAGGGCACAACAGGTTCTGTTTAACTTTAACTTAAACAGTGTTACCCTATTTATATCTTTGTAAAAGATCTGGGTGATAGAGCTGTAAATTGTACAGATTGTGGATTGTGTAGATTGTCTGGTGTTTTCAGTGTAGAAGATTCTAGTGAATCTTGTTTTAGCAGCTCTCAGATGCAAGAGCTGATTTCATTCAGCTGAGAGCAAAGTACATTTGGGTCTGCAAGATGCTGAGAACTGCACCAAGTTTTAGGGGCACAGAACACTTCATGAGTTGGTTTCATTGCTGTGAAGTATTTTTAAAACAAAGCAAAACTGTTCTGTAGGTTTGGGGGAAATGTTATGGTTTCCTCCTGTTTGAGGGAAATAATATATAGAATTATCCAGTTTTTAGAGTAACTGTAAAAGAATAACTAAATAAACAATGAGGTCTAACTTGCAGAGCTGCTTAACATATTTTGAATGTATTTGTCAGTCAGTCCTGTATCCTGTTTCGCAGGCCAGACACAAGGGAAAACCCTGCTGCACAAGTGAGGCTGTTTGTGTGATCATGCCTTACACATTTTTTAAGAATTTAGTTTGTTACCTACCTAAAAAAATTATACAATACTATTTGAAACACAAAATCAACTTTTAAATTCTTGAAATAAAAGAAAAACCAAACTTCTAGACACTGTAATTATTGCAACGGTAGATTAGAACTTTGTGAAATACCTTCCTACAATATAACATAACAATATCACTCAAAAGTTATTAAGAAATTTCTTTTCTAATTTAAACTAGCCCTTTTGAACTGTATCATGAAGACAGAGCTGTTTTTCCCAAGCATTCTGGGTGAAAGACTGTCACTAAGCAAGAAGTGCTATGCATGTGTTTGTAACTCTTCTTGCAAGAGAATCTTAAGTAAGCCCTCATTGCATCCTCAATATTAAAAAAAAAAATCCTTTGAATTTTCCTGAGTTTGGGGTTGTGCAAAACACTCTCAATATCAGCAAGCTTTGTAATATGTTTTTGTTTGCATTTTGGTTTTTGATTTGGTTTTTTTTTTTTCCCTCGTACTGGTTTAGGACTAGGAAAATGATATTTTGGCAGTAGTAATTGTCACAATTCAGGAATGCTCTATGAGAGATCTCATACTTAAACATTCTGATGAAGGTTCCTAACTGATACTGACAATCTCCATCACCTTCGTATTCCAAATCTTTTTGATACATGAAGATAATGGAGATTATAATGATGGCTCAGGTTTTAGCTTTTATATTTTTCACATTCTGTGCTGCTTTAGCGTGTAGTTCTGAGCTTCACATTAGGGGATGGTGAGCTCTCTTCACAGAGCAGGGAGACAAAACAATTCCTTCTCTAGCTGGGGACCAAGGACAAATGATCCAAATCTCAGGCCCAAGAGCACAAACAACGTGGGCTGGAGCGAGAAAAACAAGAAGGATGGGCTAAGGCTGGAATTGGACAATTAACTCCAATATGCAAATGGACTAAAACTTATAAAAATGTGAGACCCTGTGACCAGTCATGCATTTTGTGACCATTTTGGTTCATCTTGGGTGCAGCCCTGGCTGGGCTCTTGTGCTGCCCAAGGTGGATCCATTGAAGAGATCCTTTTAATAAATCCCTACTTTATTCTGGAACTCTATCCAGCCTCTGTTCTAGGTCAGCCTTCACAAGGCATCAGTCAGTATCAGTTCTCAACATGGATTGACAGAACAGTATCTATAGAAAAGCAGCATCACTGATGAACTTTCATTTTAATGTATGTGTGGGGGTTTCTGTGTCAGTAGTTACAATTCCCTTGCCTGTTGTGCAGAGGTCGGAGACCTGCGGGAGCTGGAGACTCTGGACATCTCCACCAACCGCCTGATGACGTTACCCGAGAGGCTGCACATGTGCCTTTCCCTGCAGAACCTGATTGCAGACAGGAACCGCCTGTGGTCTGTGCCCCGCCACCTGTGCCAGCTGCACAGCCCCCAGTCCTGCCCCTCGGTGAGTCCCCACCTGGGGGGTGGGAGGCAGCAAAACAAACTGCCCCAGACATGAAAAACAAAGCAACAAGTGAGTTTCTTTGGTGGTCCCCGCAGACTCTGTTTATGGAGCTGTCACAGGGATCATATTGTTGGAAAATATGTTAATAAAAAAAATGCAGGTTAAGGTTTTGTGGTTTTTTTTAAAGCTATCAAATTTGCTTTATTTTTAGCTAACCGAGGGGAAAAAGTTTAAATGATGTGCTTAAATATAGTACTGTGTAATCTGAGTTCCACCACTTTGGGTAATGATCTGTTTCTGTTTGCTGGATCTGATGATTTAACTAAGATTCCTCAACTATGGTTTAAAACTTGTTGTGGAGTCCCAGTAACTCCATATAAATTACTTTTCAGCATTAGGAGTGTCAGTACCACATAATCCAGTGCAGGTTTAGTTTGTGCTGTATACAGGCATCCATCAAAATTTCCACAGTAGTAGCCCAGGGAGGAATTGATGTGCCTTTTGCTCAATCCTTTGAAAATTTGGAAGAGTGGAAGCA
Source organism: Geospiza fortis (assembly GCF_000277835.1). Lineage (NCBI taxonomy): Eukaryota > Metazoa > Chordata > Aves > Passeriformes > Thraupidae > Geospiza > Geospiza fortis. The sequence continues at coordinate 451,402 of NW_005054366.1, forward strand.
GGTCAGGAGTGGGAGGTGCAGTCAGTGTGTGGGGGTTTGTTGGGGGCAGTCACTGTGTGTTCCCTTTGGGAAAAACAAATCCTCCTCCTGAACTTGTCACTTTTCAGCCCTGCCACGGGCTAATCTCAGCTGAGATACAGACACACATGCAGAGCTGCCCTGCCATCTGAATAGCCATTAATACTTTTTCTAGAATACAGAGTTTGGTGTTAATTAGGTGCAGATTAAGTTATGATAATCACATTGGAAAGAAGCTGGAAATTGAGATGGCTAAAAATGAGATCATAATTTCTAAATTAATTACCTTGTATAGGTTTAACTTAATCTTTTCAGTACTAGCAGTTCAGTTTTTAAAGAACTTACTGATCTTTCTGAATTTTTTATCACCTTAGTTTTTATTGCTGGAAAGTAAGTTGCAAATAATGTCTCCAGACAAAGTGTTGCAGTTATGTCCCAGCATATGTCATTATATAAATGAGAAAACGAGTTCCAGGATGCATCATCCAGATTCCACACTACTAAAACAAGCAAATTGCCTTCCCTTATTTTGGCAAATATTTTAACTCCCATGAGAGAGGAAGTTAAACAATTTTAATTTTGCAAAAATTCAGTAAGATGAGATGTGAAATTTTAAAGGATAGAAGTTTTTGCTACTTTTGCACTGCACTAGTAGCTTACCTGTGAGCGAGCCGTGACCTGGATGAGCCATAGATCTGCCAAAGTTTTAAGTTCAAAAGGAGGAAATAAATCTCTAATATAATGACACACCTTCTTTTTTCTTTATTTTTAGACTCAAATTCAAAACATGCAAAAGGAACTTTTAAAATAACGGGAAACATCAAAGACTGTCAATTGACCTTGTTCAGTAGTTCTTAATAGTGACTCACTGGTGAACATTTGGAGATAATTTGCTATCTGTGGATATGAAACTGAATCATAAATCCTAGAGTTCAGAGGAAAAGCAGCACAGTATAAATGTAAATGTTTAATCCTTCCTCTGAAGAATCAGAAGGCTTCAGAGTGGTCAAGATGTGATGAAATAAAGTAGAAGAGAGAGTGCATTGAAAAGCAGAAAGATTAAATCTATCTTCTGTTGCTTGGGAAAATATTTGTCTTGGAGTATTGCTGAAGTTAAGGCATAATTGTAACATTACTTCTGCTTGCTGCACATGTTGGCTGGTGGGGCTTTTGTGTGTATTCTTACATCCAACTTCACTTTACCAGTTAATGACTGATAAGGATGCTAAATAATGGTGAAAAATACTGCAAAAATACTTTCAAGTGATAGTCAAGCAAATATTGTCAAAACAATTTTTTGCAGTTAGAGAGCTGTGTTGAAAAGCAGAGAATTTATTCATCTCCTGACAGAATGGTTGAGGTTTTTTCTTTTTTTATTAGATGTGTCCATGTTAAAAGAAATATGTTTGAAACAAATTGCTTAATGCTTATTAAAGCATTATTTACTTCATTTATTTCACGTGGTGGGTGACATCTACTCTGTCAACCAGGAGTCTGTTCTGCCTTGTCCAGGTTTGTCCCTCGTAGCTGCCAGCAGAGCCTCTTGTGAAGTGTAGTGGAAATCTGCATTTGCTGTTCCTGGATTGATGGGTGCAAGATTTATTCCAGCAGCAGCACAGCCCTGCTGGACAGGGATCAGGAGGTTCTTTGCCCTGTACATTCTTTTAAGTTTGCAGGCACATGTGTCTTGGGAAAAACAGTGTAACACTGTTAATCAGTTTTAAAATACAGCAAAAATACCTGATCCCACTCCCTGACTTTCAGAACAGGACCGTAAACAAACAGATGGGTAAACAATAGTGAATTAGTAATTTGTTTTGCAGAATGCACCTAAATCTTGGATATGCAAGTGTTTTGTAAAAATTATTTTTGAGTATTTCAGTTTATACTGAAAGAAATGAGACACCATGGATCTCAGCACTTGGGTCTTCCTAATAAACTAATTTTTAAGAACAATTCCAGAAATTCTATGTATAAGTTGAACTGGAAGCTGCATCCTGAACAGTTGTATTATTGTCATGGTAACTTCATGCTCCCTTAGTAAATGGTCTTAGGAATCTGCTGATCATTGTATATCAGTCTACTTACAACATAAATTGTCTTTTGACAGAAAATTAACTTTAAATTTTTAGCATTACCGAGTGCTCGAGTGCCTGAAAACAAATTCCACTGCAAGCAGAAATGTGAATCTGATGACACTGCAAAAATAAAAATCATTTGTGTAATAAAGTACAAATATAATTAAAATAGGCCATAAATTCTCAAGTGTACTGGCAGTACAGGGGATGTTATGACAGCAAATATTCAGTATTATATCATTTTATTTGAGGGTTTATGTGCACTTTTTCTTTAGAAAATGGGTCTAGTAATTATCAGTGCACAGTAAACAAAGGTCTTATTCTACCTCAGTATGTGCTGCTTTTGTGTCCATGCCCTCACAGTATGGTTAAAAGAGCATCAGTGCAGCCACACAAGGGCTTTTGTTCCATCTTCAACCATGTGGAATGCATATGCCAGGGCCCTGAGGTTAAAAAAAAAAAAAGGAAAAAAAAAAGAGGGAGAAAAAGAAAAAAAATAGAATTGGGGTTTGTTCAGGACTCATGGCATTTGGTCATTTCTGGGAGAGAGGTCTTTGATCTGGGAGGCTGGAAGGAGGAAAGTGGAAATGTTTTAGACACAGTACAGTGCTTGCAAAAGCCACATGAAAACCTTCTTTGTAGCTTTAGCCTTTTCAGAGATGGGCAGCTTCCTTATTGCACCGAGTTCTTCAGAAGCATGGTTTTTAGAGAACTTTTAACAATATTTGTTGGCTGATATAAGACATAAAAATTAATGTGGATTGGATACAAAGAGCCTTTCAAAGTGATGATTTATTAAAATTTAAACTTTATGGATAATGTTTGAAACTGGGAAAAAATCTTTTGGAGTCTAGAAGATGCTTGGTTATTTAATGCAAAGAAACTCTATCAAAGGAACATTTATAGTTACAGGCTATTTGGCTTTGGGAATTGAATTTTTCCTACTGAGATATTTTGTCTAACATCCAAAAATTTGCTTTAATTACCTAGGAAATGCAGTCAACTCAGAACTTAGAATCTAAACATAGCATAAGATAAAGACAGAGGGAAGAGATGAGATGCAGCCTCACTCCCCCCTCTCAGTGCATATGAAAAGAACAGCTTTAGGGCTTTTTTTGACTTGCCTGATTTTCAGCCCATTTGCATACATCTGTGTAGAAACCAGCAAGATGAGCCTCTTTTAAAAATTTTCTGCCATTCTCTAAATTAATAAGTTAAACAGTAGCACATTCAAGCTACCCCAGCAACCCATAGTTTCCTACTGGTTTTAGTCTAACTGGCTTCTGCAACACAAGGGAACATTCTCTGAACATTACATGTCCCATCCACCTGCTACCTGCTTTAAATTGTGTTGGCTGATTCCTCACCAGCCTTACAATATTTTATTGTGTTACATTGCTTCTGTGTTGCAGTATTTTTATTCATTGTAGGATAACAATGGGGTTTTGTTTCATCTAAAAATATCCCAGAACTTCACTAAACTATTTTCAGCCCTGCACTAGTGAGCCCAAATAAATCATCTGGTTGAGGTGGTGCTCAGCAGCATCTCCAGCAGTGCCCATCAGTCAGCAGAGGGATTTGTGCTCCCATCCTGAGGCAGGACACTTGATGGATGCAGCAGATAGTTCTATGAGCTGGAATGTCTCTGGGGCAGGGTCAAAGCACCATGTGATGGTTGAATGTGTCCCTTGATGTCCAGTGACTCTGCTTTGAACAAAGCCCAGATTATGGTCCCTGAAACCCCCACAGACTGTTGCAAAGTAAGGGTCTGTGTTAAAGGGGAGAAAAACCCAAAATTCATTTTTTTCTTTGTTAACACTTTCATTTTAGAAAAGGAGTCCCTTGGTTTTCTGTTGGTATCATCACTTGTTCTTTATATCAAAGATTTGATATTGTGCCACTCCTCAGCACAAACTTTTAAGGCTTCTGGTGCTCACAGCTGCCATTCAAATGGGTGATAGCTGAAGAGATTCAGTATATTTTCAGATGGACACACATCTGGGGAGGGATCACTCAAAATATCTGCACTAAGTGGTATTTAGGGCTCTTGTGTACAATAAAACTATTCAGCAATAAAGAAGGGTTTGTATTACCTATTGTTATAGCAGGGAATGAGAAGAGATCAGTATTCCAAATAGAATTTCTGAATAGAAATATTATGGGATTTGTTTTAATTTTTATTCTTGGTCATGATTACAAAGGGCACAGAAGCTGTGCCCATTTCTCCAGTTACCCTTATTTCTGCCAGCCAAGGTAACTGATAAAGATGGAAGTCAGAATTAGTCAATATTAGTATTGTCTTGCCGTGGCTGATGCAGCCAAATGCTTGTTTATCTTAGTCTCTCTAAGGTCCTCATGAAAGTTTAACAAGCTGGGAGGCACACAGATTACTTGTGTTTTTCATGATGCAGTTTGTCTGGGTCACAGCTCTCCCATCCCGGGCAGAGGCTTTCAGACTTTGTTCTCCTGGTTTGTGCTTTGCACTAAACATAGCAGCCTTTTCCTACCCAGTGTCTCAAAGGGCATGGGAGTGCCAGATGAGTTGGGCTGCCCAGCTGATCCTACACATCAGCTTTCTTATTAGTCCAGAACTCTTTCAGACTTTTCTGTTTAGTTCAGTTTGGTGTCCTTTGAAATGTCTCTCATTTGTTTTTCACTTCTTTTAATAGCAGACAGTTTTACCACTCACTAGACCTTGCTAATAAGCAAAATTCTCATTTCTGAGAATTCTTCCAAGAAACCTAAATTTTCCCATTTAATTTTAATTTTCTAAGCAAAATAAAATAGATCCATACTGATAATGCTTCTATCCAGAGGTATCTTAATAGATTTCTAGTCCATGAAGGCATTACTTAATCATGCTGTACTTGCTTCTTTTGACTACCAGCCATGAATATTTTAAGAGCAGTAATGCAATCAGCACACCTGCAGAAGTATTGATCATTTATTGCAGCCACAACTTTTGATGTCTAACATTCTGCAGTTTAGTGCTTTGTGTTTTCTGGGGCTCTGTACTTCACTGCATCACACAGACTCATTTCTGAATGACTGCACTTGTATTTGGTTAAGGCTAATGAATCCCAGCAAGGATCTCTCCTTGGACAAGAGAAGGAGGGGGACAGAGCACATTCTTGTGTCTGTCTTGCCCACTTTCCCAAAGATAGAGAAGCTGTGATTTCACTGACATGAGGCCAGTTAATGAAAGCAGGTTTGACCTTATGAACTTGAAGTATGCACGGAGGATTTGAAATCAATTGTCCCTTTGCTTCTTCAAACTGACTTCAGAGTTTGTCAATGTTAAAATTTAATTATTTATAATGGGATTTTCAGGGCTTCTGAAAGGGGGCTTTGTTTTGTTTTAGTAATTTGAAATGCTTGCTTCTAAACAGCTTTTCAGCTCATCCATAATAAAACCATTGGCTGAAATTTTACAACTGAGAAGTACTAATTTATGTTTGCTTACAGTGAGTCTGATTAGCTTATTTATAATTAAAGAGAATTGGCTTTGCTTATAATTGTCACTATGTCATCCTTTCTCCCCTTGACTTTTCTTGTTTTCTAAACCCAGATTTAGGTCGTTCTCGAGAGCTCCAGTGTGTTTATGTGGATAAGAACATTCACCTGAAAGGCCTCCCATCTTATCTGTATAATAAAGTCATTGCTTGCTGTGGGTAGGTATGAATTCATTCAGATTCATTGTGTACCTGTCCTTGTAAAACTTCTCCTGTGTGATGCAGCTGGTTATTTTTTGTGTGTCTGTGATTGATTCAGAGCTGATGTTACTTGGAGGGGATTACTGCAGCTCCCTACTCTGATTTGTTTTTGTAATAAATCTTCTGTGTTAATTGCTGACTTTTGACTATATTAGTATTAAGGCATAACAGTGAAGTTACTCTGAAAGAATTTGTAATAATAATGTAAGGTCTAGAGCTGACTTTAAAAGTTGGCCAAGAGTGTAGGCTTCACAGAGTTTCCAGAACTAAAGAAGGAACAAAATTATTATAATATATTGCAGCATCTCTTTGTTTCTAAGTGCTCACATTTCTGTAAGTTGTTGGTCATATCTTGAAAAGTTATGTACAGCTCCTTCACTCATTTTACATCCCCGTATCAGCTTCTTGTAGGTCTTGGTACCTACTAACTAAAGTGACTTTTTTTAGGTATGGATTGACAGGTTTATTTTTACATGTGGATTTTAAAAATATCCTGGGCTGTCTCATGTTTGTGGTTAGAATGCAAGAAAAAAGTGGTCTGTGTAGGACACTGGCTTAATTCTTTCTGCCCTGACACTGGCATAAATTAGGATCAGCACCCCTGATGAATGGAGCCTTACTGGTGTAAAACTGATCAGAAGAGGATTGTCCCCATTACCATCTAATTATAAATTTCTGGTATGCTCACTCTCAGCAGATCTCGCATTAAATATAAATTCCCTCTCTACAGCCTGCACTCTGCTGCAATATGGGAGATGCTGAGTCTTGGCATTTTAAGGTTTTTCTAATATTCCCATGTCAGCTGCTTGGTGATATTTAAATACTTGCAGTTGGATTACAGTTCTGCTGAACTGTGTGACTCGCAAGCTTTTACTAATTTTGTTTTTCAGGAAGGAGAAATTCTAGCCTTTTTTCTTTCAGAACTGATTGTAAATTGTTAGACAGACATTAAATTGACCTTAAATTTAACAGAATTGTAGTGATTGTGACCAAAAATAGTAATGATAGTGCCGGAGATGGTCCAACTGTCCTGCCTATTTCAGGTGGTTTTATACAACAACCATGTCTTCTTTTTTTAAGTTTTAAGTTTTCATTTTATACTCAGTGAAAAGAATTTTATCTTTGCACTGACCTTTGTGAAGATCCTACCAGTTCTTTTTGCTGTTCTTACATGTACAGTGCTGGTGAGACCACCTGCTACTGTCTCTGATATTATATTATAAATCTAGTACAGAATTATAAAATCTAGTCTTAAAAATCTGGTATAGAAGAGACTAAAGGAGTTGCAAGTGTTGCAATGAAATTAATTCTTGTAATGCCTCTGTGGAATGAAAAGTGATTTTCTTCCTTAATAATGAATGGTAAAAGGAGATAATTTCTAGTAAGAAAAATATTTTTATTTGTGCACCAAACAGATCCTTGTCTTTGTTGTGAAACTATCTTGAAACATTACAAATTATTTTTAAGAAAAAATTCCAGTATGAGAAGAGCACATATATATTGTTAAGAAACCAAAGGTTTTATTTGATAATGTGCTAAGAGACTTTAAAATTGTGTAATAATGGTCATGTGAAGAATTTCTGTGTTCTTTCCAAGAAAGCATTAGTAACCAGGCTAAGGTTTTCATGGGTCAGGCAAGAGTTGAAGATCCAGGCTTTAGTGCTCTGTCTGGCCCTCCACTGGAGAATAAAATCTGACAAGCTGCTGTTACTGACATAAAGCTTGATTTCTGAAAATAGAATATAAATTGCCTTGTGTAAGTATTGAATCTCTGTCTGGGCATCCTGCAGTCAGACTGACTGAAAAAAGTCTTTTATATGAGAGGTGATGATCTCAGCACTCAAAATAAATTTTGATCTTATTTTTTGCAGATTGGATTTCATAGTCCCCAGTTAGGGATTTGTCAGTCTTGTTGAAGGCAGCCAATAGGTGGTCTCAGCTTTTTTTTCCCCCTCACTTATTTATCCACCAGGCTTCTTCTGCAGCTCCTATTTTTCCCCAGCTGTTTAGGCCATCCTCTATTCCAGTTTTTAACCTCCATGGATTTTGTGTGTGGCATTAATAGCCTCACCCTTTACATGAAGTAGACCAAATGTCCCAGCTCTGAACTGCAGAGGCTGTAGTGAGTTCAGGGTTTGTTCCTTAGTGAGGTTGGTATGGAGTTATTCAGCTTGAAAATACAACATTATAGATTTATTTATTGTGATAACTAACTCATTGGGAATGGATCGTTGGAATGCTGGATCTCTGAATTCCCACTTATATTTTAACCTCACTAATGGGAAAGTATTAAATATTTAGCAAGAGGCTTATTGACTTGCTTGCTGTTTAATGCTGCTGTTTTTTGGTTGATTCTCTGGGCTGTTTCTCCTTTAATCAGAAGAGATGAGATTCTTTGTTGTCAGAGAAGTACTGTGAGACTTCTTTCACATCTGATAAGGTTGAGAGTGGTTACCTCCGTTTTAGGTCTAATATCTGGGAAGGCTGACAAATTTGTGTTTCTGTTCCATTTGTTAGGACTGGCCCTAACAAGTTGCTCTTGGCTTCAAATTTCAGTTGTCATAAACAATTCCAATTCCCCTGTTGACTTCCCCAACCTCTTAGTAGAATTTTCCTATGCGTGTCTCTCTGGTATGATCGCTTGCAACAGGGATCACGTAAAGAGTTCTTATTTTTACTACAAGCTAAGTTTCTCTCTCTGGATCCAAATAACCTCCCATTTCCATATATGATTTGGGAAGGGCAAGGCTAATAGACTTATTAGGATATCTTCCCACTACAGCATGACTGTTGTTTTTATTTTTCCTTCGTCTGCCCACGCCATGCCCTCCAAGGGAACTCTGTGGATGGGGAAAGGTGTAGTACAGAATCACCCAGTGGCACTTAAAATACATTTTTCTGGGGGGCTGGAGTTTGCCTCATGTGTTATGGTTAAGAAATCCATGATTGTTTTCAGCTGGTTGATCCAAGATATGGGAAGCAAACTGTTGGGTAGGAAACTGCCCCCCTCAGTGAAGGATTTAGTAACGAGAGACTAAAAGAGATTGTCACGTGGGCAGAGTGATGGGCACGTAGCATACGTGGTTCACCCCCTTGGGTGTGTTCTCATTTCTTTATGTTATTTGATGAGTAATTTCTCCAAATGTCCCATGTCTAGCACATCACAGAAGGTGGGAATCTGTAGAAACATAGAATCATAGAATAGTTTGAGAGGGACCTTTAAAGGTCAACCCCACCATGCACTGCTCTCTGCAAGGAATCCTTGAGGGGTGCTGCACTGGAGAACAGTATCAGACTTGCTTTGGGTTGGTCATCTGGGTTTCCCTGTAAAGTTACTTTTGTTCTTTTTTTTCTAACCACTTTCTAAATGTCTTGTGTCCTTCTAGTTGTGGTTCTTCAATTCAAGTTTCAGAGGTGAAACTGCTCTCTTTTTCATCAGGCCAGTTAACTGTGTTCCTGCCAGCAGAGGTGAAATCTATAGGGACAGAAACAGATCATGTCCTGCCTTTGCAAGAACTGGCCATGAGGACCCTCTATAACACCTACTACAGGTTTTTGAAAGGTATGAGATTTTCTGCTTTCTTCAGATTACAGAAGGAGTGAAAGTGTTTTCTGGCAGTGATAGGAACATTTTTAACAGTTCTTCAAAGGCTTGGGCAAGGATTTATATTTTAAAAGATTTATTTAATCACATTATGTTTGAAATGCTGCATTAGAACAAAAATGTCCAGTATCAAAAACCAGATTTCCAAAGACTATTGCTGAGGTCAAGTGGTGCTTATAAATGGTTTCTTACTTGAAGCCTCTATGAAGAAGGACACTTTTTTTTTGCAGGAGAAACTCTTTAATGGAGATAGGAGATGAGAAATACAGTTCCTGAGGCAAGATCAGATGCATCAGCCAACAATGCAGCTCCTTGCCAGGCAGCACACTCCTAAACTGGCAGACTTGTTATACATAAGGCAGAAGAAATGCGAGCAGCCCTCGGCCATTTCAGCACAGCGTGACAGCTGAGCTGCTTTAGTTCTGCCCCAATTCAGGCTCTCTGCTCTAAAGTGGCCCTTGGCTCATCTGGTTCTGCATCATGCAATCACATGAGTTAGCAATATCTGATGATAACCTGCAGATCCTCTCAGATCTGGATGTGTTGTGACTCCCCACTGTTGATGCTATCTTGGGAACTCTCAGATTTAAAGGTCAAAGGAGAAAGCGGAAGAGTAGAGAGTTCCAGTGGGAGGATTAGAGGGGTTATGGAAAGGGTCTCTTTGTACCTTGGCCCCTGGAGTAAATCCTCACTGCTTTGCCAGGAGAAGTGTACAAGGAGGTCTGCCTTTTCTCACCCGCTTGTGACTTGCACAGTCATTTCTGGAATCCAGCTGTGTGGATGGTTCCTGAGGATGCCAGTGAACTTTGGTGTGGGAATGGGAAGGTGATACTGCAAAATCAGTTTAAGGACTGGTTTGTAAACTGTTTTATACAAGGCTGTGAGGGTTACACCAATTTTCAGCTAAGATGCAGAACCTGAAAAGGATGGATTTATATATCCATATACACCCACCCATAGCTATGCCCTGTTGTGAGTGACCTCATTAAAGACTGTGGGCATTAGCACTGCAGCAGCCCAGTTTTGGTGAGCAGGAGCAGGGCCTGTGTCAGACAGGTGTGTATGATAATGCTGTGCTGGGGAAGCAGGTGGCACATATGATTAAAGTAGCAGATTTCATCTGTCACTGCCTAAATTTGCAGTTTCAAGAGTGCTGTTAAATACTTGGCAGCTGCTGGGGAAGTGACAGAAGTGACTGGACTACTTTTCCTCAGTCTTTGCTTGGCTATAGAGTGTGACCTTTTCTTTCTGATGCACATGTCCTGCTCGTCCCCTCCTTGGGGCCCTTGTGGTACATTGTGTCTGGGGTTCAACCTTGCAGTGGTGGAAAGCTGAAACCAGTGTGATACCATAAAACTGATTTATCAGGTACTGCATCTTGTCTTGATTACTCAGCACCTAAACTCACTCACCTGTCTTGGCTGTCTCTCAGTTTCTAGATGGAGATTAGCATGTGAGGTTTAATTTATAAAACACTGTGTGGTTTGGGCCAGGCCTGGGAAGGTGATGGCTCTTTCCCAGGAAATGACCCTGGAGTCCCTTTTGGTGAAAATGATGGCATCCTGTAGGCTGTGGGGGAACACTTAACAGATGAGGAATGTATCGATCTTTTTAGAGTGGTCTCTTTGGTTGGGCCTGTGAGAATTATGCTGGGCTGGATTGAATTTCAAGTAATTCCAAATACTGCAAATCTCTTTTTGCTGATGGTGGAGTTTGGGCTTTGTAGCGAGGTTAGCTATCCTGCTGGATTGGTTGCTGAAATATTTTAATAAAATACTACTGATGTCCTTTGCATAATGTTGTATTGTTATTAGTTACTAAACATCTGTCTAGATATATCTCTGTGTCTAAAAATCCTTCATGATCTTTTAATCCTTTCTAATATTTGCCCAAGCTATAATATTTTCACCTGGGTATTTTAGCCCGGTTAAACTTATGCCCACAGATGCTAAACTTGTACATTTAATTTCAGCTTTTTGAATTTAGACATGGAAAGCATTATGTGCCTCACTTTAATTGTGGTAATTTGTATTACCTCATTGTTGTTTTGACAAAACCTTAAGAATGTGAGGCAGCTGTTTTCTGAATTGTTCATGGATCATGCTTGTGTTTGCCTTTATCATGCAATCATTTTATTATAAATATTTTTTGTTTCTTTTCTTCTCTAGATTTAAACTTTCTGACTCCAATCTCACTACCCAAAAGCTTCTTGGAATTGTTGCGCTGTCCCTTGGGACACTGCCACCGCTGCAGCCAGCCTATGTTTACCATTGTCTACCCAAAGCTCTTTTCCTTGCTGGAAACTCCAATGGCTATGTTTACCATTGTCTACCCAAAGCTCTTTCCCTTGAGGGAAACTCCAATGGCAGGATTGCATCAAGGGTAATTATACAGGAAATTACACTGGGGTTTCATTTAGGAAGAAAAACACCTTATGGAACAAAGCATATTCTTAAGGATTTTTTTTTTAAAACTTAGCATTTCAGATCCAAAGTCCCTAGCCTGTGATTGTATGTATACATTGACAAATATTTTATTCATGAGTCAACCAAAATATTTCTGTTAGACTCTTAAAAGGGTCTTCAGATATGCTTGTCTCAGCCTGGTGTAAGACAGGAAAGGGTTTGGATAGGATGGGATTGAGCTGTTTGTGGTAGTGCAGCACATGCCTGGCAGCTCTATGCCCTGGGAAGGAAGTGGTACCTAACACCAGTAATTGCCCTGATGGTCTCTGACTTCAGATTGCCACCACCAAACAAAAAGTGCTGCAGGATCGAGATGGAAAAAAACTCTAAAGCTAGAGCTTAATTAAAATGTTCTGCAGTAAAATACTCTTGTTTTAATTTCCACACTAATTAACTTGAGATATGCTGTGGAAGCATTCTGCATAGGAACATACATTCTGTAGCAATACATGTTTTTAATAACACTTCAGTTTTATGGTTGTAGCAGTTGTGAAAGTGTCTGCAGGATTCACAAGTCAAGTGCACAAGCCCACACAGACTTGCTGACCTACTGGACAGTACAGTCATAGAAGGGACTCAAAATAGGGATATGGTTCAGGGAATGTTGCCTTCATGTAGATAAAGATATAAAATACCTTTAAGGTGA
>NW_005054366.1:463937-487159 GCF_000277835.1 Geospiza fortis
TTTCCCTAATCCTTATTAGTCTGAGTGGATACTGTAGCCTTCCATGAGCCATAATATCAATGAATCCAGTTTCTGCAGTGGAAAAGCATCATCTGAGGAATTTCAGCTTGTGCTATTTGAAAGGTAATAAAGGGGGTTTAAAGCTAAGCCACTTGGAGTTAAACAAGCAAAGGTGATGTTAGATTCTTGTTAGAGGATTCAAGTCAAGCCATTAATTACAAAGCATATACCTAAAGTATAAGTTCCTGTATAATGCAGGAACACCACTTAGTTCCTGGTCTGTGGAAATCCATTGATTTGATAGTGGATTTGATCTTCCATAAAAAGAAGAAGCTGCTTTTCCATAGGAAGATCATCAATAAAAGAGAAGAGACTAATGGGTGGTTCAGGTTGATGGTACCTGTTTTACACAGCTGTATCACAGCCTGTTTTGCTGTGAGTTTGTAACATGAGAAGCATCTGATTTGTAAGCAATTCAGCTTTATGAAATGAAACAACTTAGGTATGCCAAATCTGGGCAGCAGCCAGAGGGCTGCATAAACGCTATTTTGGAAAAGCCATCTTTCTTAGAAAGATCTGATTGCAGAGATTGCACGCTTCAATTTGCCACTCTGTTACACTTCAGTCATATGTCGAAATTCAGTGGATTTCATGTTGAGTGAAATAATTAACTTCCATATTACAGTCATAATACTCTTAGTCATGTTATAATCATGCTATAAAGAATCTCTTTCAAACATTCAACAGTATCATTTTCTAAGAAAATGATGGAAAACTACTGGCTAGTCACTAAATCCATCTATTATCCTGAATAATTCAACAATGTGAGAGTTTGGACTACTTTGTAATTAATTGCTAAGCATTGCTCATTGTAGAAGATACAGTTACAGGATGATAGACATTATCAGTAGACACCTTTAGGAATTATGAAAGTTAAGACTCCACAAAAGCATACTTTAGAGCTGTTTTGGAAGAACACTATATTAACATTCAAAAATGTAATAATTAAAAATACGTATTTCTGCATGGTTTTCACTTGTTTCAAAAAAAGTTATCATTCCTTCCCTTAGACAAGAATGTACTGTGTTCTGCAAAATGCCTTTAATGAAGGAAGTGTCTAAGGGAACACATGTCCTGTGTTCTGCAAAATGCCTTTAATGAATCCAATCTTAAGTAGCTGACATTTGATGCAAATCCACAGAAAATGAGATCTAAACAGGGCAGCCTGTCATCCTTATCTCTGTAGCTTGTGCACTTGACGTGGTAAGATTATGTGGAATTGTGGAGGTGTGATAGCTGGTTTAGAAAGATGTGAAGGACAGGGTTTCTGTTCTAAAGAGCTTAAAGTGACCATGAAAACACACAGGGTAGGATCCTGGGCATTTGAACAGCACTGATTAGCACATGCCACATCCATGCCAGTAACTCCTGCCTGGATTTCCGTATCACATTCGGTATCCTCTTAGAGGGAAGGAGAGTTACGTGTTGGACTGCATTTCTGTAGCTGAAGAAGCACAGATGCCGTGAGCACTGGGTAAAGTGTGATTTCTGGGTTAGTGAAGAACAGATCTGAACATTTTGAAGGCAGATATCTCAGTCCCTGGCAGGCTGGAGCAGGAGCAGGGTCACTGTGAGGCTCGGATCACACTTGCACAGTGCCATCCCTGCTGCACTGCGTGGCACGGTGTGACAGCACTGCCTGTCACTCATCCTTTCTGAAGATCTGCTTGTTCACTCTGCTAACCAGGGAGGACACTGCCCTTCAGTCATGTCATGCCTACAAGCAGTAATTTAAGAAACACACGAGCAGGGCCGAGGCTGCCCAGCTATTTTCCTGTCAGCTGCTAAACCTGCTGGCTGTGACACTCAGGCACACCCTGCTCAGAGAGAAAAACCACACACTGCTGCTCTAAACCCAGTGCATAAGAAACCAGGAAGGTTTTGAGAACCCCTGCAGTGTTTCCCTGCCTTGGTGTCAGGCACTCAGAGACAGCAAATGAACCTGTGCTTTTTCTGGGCTGTGGAGATGGGCTAATCCTGTATTTTACAAACCAGCACGTTGTCTGTGTGGAATGGAGCCAGGAGTTTTAATCTTTACTGACAACTGTTCCCCCCCCCTCCCCTTTTGTTGTTTTTTTTTTCTTCTAGGAGTACAACTGTTAGTTTTGTGGCATACTGCTGCTCCACCCAGTGTCTGCAGACTTTTGACCTACTGAGTTGATAAACATTTCAACCTCCTCAGGAGTGGTGCCAGTGTAAAGTTGTGTTCGATGCCATGTCTCCGTGGTACTGGAATACCGTGTGTGCTTGTGCCAAAGCAGCAGAAGTGCCCAGTCAGGAACACTCTGAGGCACTTAAATCCTGCCCTATCAAATCTGGATGAACTGCAGGAACTTTTCAGAAGTGTAAATACCGAGCTTTTAAAAGTATTAATTTCTTTCTCCTCCAAGGCAGCACACAAACCAAACACATTCACAGGCTCTGACTTCAGGATTTCCAGTATTTTTCAAATGTGCCTGATTTCAGGTTGACCCATTGCATCATTTGAGGCAGTTGCATTCCTCTAACTGGAAAAAGCAAAGTTCAGTTATGGCAAACAAATTTTCACTTATTCATCCCTATCCTCTTCCCCTGTACAGCTGCAATCAGGTGTATTGCTGCAAGCCTGCAGAAATCCTTTGATGGATCCCAGTGACTTTTCCATAGAATTCAGCCTTACTTTCTCTCTCTCATCTTAATGTTTACTGCAGCAGAGAGTTATCCCAGTTGTATACCAAGTCTTTGACAGTTGTCTGTGGTATTTAAATCCACATGCTAAAAGCAGATCTTTCTTTCTAGTATCATTAAATACCACAGTTATTTAATGGGAGTAACCTAGGATATGTCTGGAGACTGAAGATCCTGTTTCAGTGAAGGCTGGTACTGATGCCTACACTAAGGGCTCTTGCTCCAGCATGTTTGAGGGTGTGTTGTCTTTATTTTCATTGCTTTATTTTTAGAAATAGTTCTCCTTTTGTTCCATGGAATTCTTCAGGAAGAAGACAACTTTAAGTATCAATTTCCCTTGGAAAAAATCCAACTAGTAATATGATAGTAAACCTTTATATTTATTGTATTTTTACAGTTGCAGGCTATAGATCTGCAAAGAGCTGGTCTTGATCTTTTTCTAGATTCAGCAGTTGGCTGATTTGTCCAAGTGTGTCAGTGGATTGTGTGCCTTGGAGAAGGCTGGAAATCCAGGAGCAGGTGTATATCTCCATGCACAGGTATATTTGCACACATGGATACCTGCACAGAAGGGCTGGGACATTTGTTTTTATACATTAATGGCAGATTTGGTGCAAATTGCCGCTCACTATCATATTTGTGGGAATCTCTTTTTGTTACATCTTGTTTATTTTAAATAAAGAATGAAGGATGGAAAAAAGGCCCAAAATGCCTACGTGACTAAACATTTTGATTTTATACTAAAACAGTTTATACACGATCGACCCCTTTTGATTTGTTTTTGAATATATAATATTTTTTTTAATATAATTTGTTCTTTTTTTTTTTACTTTCTATTTCTTAGGTATAAACCACTTGTTGATTTAGCACAGTGTGCTGCTCTGTGCAGTAGGTAGTTACAAGCTGAAATAGATATGAATGAAACAGTTTGTTATAAAAATGGCAAGATAAAGAGACTTATTTGGTAGTGTATTAGCATATGTTGTGGTGAGGTGTGCGTACTTTGAAGGCAGGAGGCATTAAAATGTTTTCCTGTTGCCAAAGAAGCATTTGTTCCCTCTGCAGGCTTCCTGGCATCTCTTCAATAAATAGAGTATCTTAAGAGCTTAAAAGAGTACCAAAAAGGCAGTTTTGAGGGTGGAATTTTTAGGTTGTGCATGTAACTTGTAAAAATTTTTCCTGGTTTTATTGGGTTGGTTTTAGAGAGTTGAATTAGCAGTAAGAAATGTAGAACTTAATCATTCAGGAATGCAAGTATCATCTACTGCTTAAGAATTGTGAAACTTTCTAAAATAAATCCCATTTATTAAATCTGCCTTGCAGTAGGGGAAAGAGCCATGTCCAAGCAGCCTTGGTGCTTTTGGAGTTCTGTCTGTGTCATTTCCCAGGTTTGTTTCCATGTTGGAATCCCAGCAGGCCCAGCCACCCCACAGGGTTCACTGCTGAGGCAGGAAAATCCACCTTCAGCTTTATCCTTTTCCTTCAGTACCTCAGAGCTGAGTTGTAAACTGCCCATGTACAATTATATCTGTATCAGAAATGTGCAAGTGTAGGACAGAATCCACTTTTTTAAAAACAGATGATAAAAGCTATGGTAGTGTTACAGATGTTAATTTTTATACAATGCTCTGATCAGGATTTTTTTCAGTATTAATTTTTACTGTGGCTTCCTTTGTCTTTGAAGGAGATGTTTTCTTGGAAGTTTTTGTCCTCTTTTTATAGCAAGTTGTAGACTTGAAATCACAGTTTATATCTGAATTCAGTCTGTAAATACTATTTTGGAGTTAAATCTGGCTGTGATCACCTAAAAGACATCAGCATTTGTTTTATTAGGAGTCAAGAAGAGTGAAGCTTGATTTTATTATTATAACTATTTATTTATTTTTTTTCTTCTTCCCATAATCTAATTATTTCTTATTGAGTCTGCATCAGTCTCTTTATTATTGTCTCCAAGTGCAGTTCAGAAGAAATTTAGCCTGTTCTATAAGCAGGATGAATCTTAACTAACACTTTAATAGATGATATTTCAAGAATGGAATGTTCAATAAATAAATGACTTAAACATGCAATTGAAGCTGAAATGTCATACCCTATTTTTATAAAACAAAGAAGGGGAAAGCCAATATAGAGACTGAGAATGCAGCTTAAGTTCATGTTTGATGTTTTGGGGTTTTTTTGTATGAACAGTGTTTGTATTCATCTGTATCTTTGGGTGATGTTCTTCTAGATTAAAATAACTCCATTCTCACTTGTCCAAATTTTTCTAAAGTTGTTCTGCTGTAAGAGTATTTCATAACCAGCAAGCATGAGAGCCAGCTATGCAAATTGCAGAGAGGGATTTTGCTGCTGATTGAACTGTGCATCACTGGTTTTTCAAGATGCCACAGTGCTTGGACTTCTCTTTGGTTGGTTTGTTTCTGGGTAATTTTTGATTTCTTGCTCTGGTTTGTCAGGTTAGCTCCCACCTAGGTAATTTTTTCTGTGTACTGCAAAACATCAGGTGCCAGATGTTGAAAAAAATTACCATCTAAAAAGTTTTTTTGTTGTTAACAGTAGATCTTAATTCTTCACTTAGGGTGGAAGCAGGAAAGGTTTTTTGTTTGTTTGTTTGTTTTTTTTTCTCAAGGCATTACAAAGAGAAAGGTGCAGGAGAGGGATGAGATAAAATAAGTCTTTAACTCATTGATACTACTATAAAGTTTTTCTAAGATTAACTGCAATTATAATTAGGGTTCACAGGCATAATTTTTGTTTAAGTTGTGATAGTAGGCACCATGTTAATAAAATTCAAACCCTCTATAGAGGTAGCTTTTTGTTCTGCCATGAAGGAAATGGAGGGATCTCTGGCTTTGTTTAAAAATCCTTTTGAGTGCTTTTGCCATGGACACTGTTACATTCAGAGCACTGTTCCTGGGAACCTTCCTCATCATCTCTCAAAGGATCAGAAGTGCCCTTTCCTGTGCAAAGAGCAAGGTCTAATATAAAGAAATGTGTATTTTTCTGTTTTGATGCTTCTCCTGGGCTCTTACCACGGTTCATTACAAACCTTCTATTTACTTGCTTGTGGTGAGGTTGAGATGTTGCTCTGAGCAGAGCAGTGCTGTTTATTGCCAAGTTGGCTTCAATTCCTGCAGATTGAATTCTGCTGAATCCCTTTTTCTGGCATTGAGGGGAGCACAGGACTGTTCTAACACCCGTGTGGGAGCAGCGTGTCAGGTTCTACAGACAGCCCAGCCCAGCTGAAGACTGCAGAGTGACAAACCTGTCACTAGAGAGGACAACTGGCTTTTGGAGGCCACTTTGGCCCACCAGAGTACCACTGGTAGCAGAAGAACTTTTCCCCTGATGTCAGTGGACAATGGGTCAAGTTCTAGTTGATGAGAGGGAGGAATGTGTGTTGCCATCTTTGTATTTCTTGCAAAAACTGGGACTACACCAGAATCCATGTCTGCTGCTCTGTCTGCAGCTGCACTTCCATAATTCCAAGATGTAACTATCTTTGCCTCTTACCTCCCTCTTAACACTACTCATGTTGTTGCAAAATGTTGTAGTTAACTTGTGATGGAAGAGGCTGAATAAATTGAATCCAGAGTTTTTATTACTTTTTTGTATTACAGACCTATTTTGTAGGAGCCCGACGGTCTGGTGGAAAGAAATGGCAATGTTCATGTGAAGTCTTCATTGCTTTTGCTTTTATGTTGCCTTTTTTGGATTATAACTTGAACTCTGTTTGCAACTGAGTTCATTCTGTGTCTGTGGAAAGCACATGTGCATTGCTTTCTTGCTCTGTATTAACCAAATGTCACTTAGTGTGAAGGTGAGCTTGCTAGATGGTTTATTTAAAGTTAGTGGTGCGAATTATTGTATGTGCTTGTTAATAAACTATATTTTTGGATAGAATTACCATTCATTAAAATTAACTAAATTCTTGCTCCTGGGACTATTAAGCTATGTTAGAATGTAGCATTTAATTTACATTTCAGTTCATTTGCATGGTAATTAGCTAATAAGTCTCTTGTCCCAGGGCTGAAGAGGTGGGGTGAAGACACTAAAAGCACTCCCAAGCCTAAAACACCACTTCAATTCATTTAATCCCTTTGTCTCAGACAATGTAGTTCATCAGATCTTGCATAATAGGAACAAAACCCATATGGAAACGTTACTTCAGACCCTTCCACGGATTGATCAAAAGGAAAATAAGTTTCTGTAGGGCTGTACTGCCACCCTGATAGTCCAGAGATGAGGCTGTGGTTCATGGATTCCTTACTAAGCAGCATTCAGCAGCTTTTTTTCCTCATTTGACAGATATCATGGGAACAAGGCTGCCAAAAATAAGTAGAAATTAAGCATCTGTTTTTCCAGTTGTTTCACTCCTTGCTATGCAGCATTTTGCTTCAGTCAAAGCTGCTGCTCTCCGTGTTGTGATGAGTTCTTTGAGCTGGATGCTGTCTGGATTTCTGTGAGTGTGTTGGGTATCCATTCTTCAGTGAGACCTGTGGTGGCCAAGGTGACTCAGATCAGTTGTAAACCTTGCAGGTTTAGGTGCTGTCCAGACTTCCCTGGAGACTGTTTGGTAGTTAGTTTACAATTATTTGTCTTTTTTGTATTTTACAAGTGACAAGGTAATTTTTCCTGCCCTTGCAATGGAGGTAACCTCTGTTTGCCTGGCAGCAGGAGGAGGATGTGACTCCCTTAATAAATGGGAGAACAACCCTTAACCTATAACTTTTACCAGCCACTGATGTGTCCCTTATGAATTAGAAAGAAAGAAACGGGAGAGCTTAACATCCTTTTCCTTTGCAATTAAAAGTACTTGGCATAAATGCAAGCTAAGTGGAAACTTCAGTGAGTGAATAATGCTATTGTATGCAGGAAATGAGAGGAGCTGAGATCTCACTTGGAACGGCACTGGATGTTTTGTGACTTCTGAGCCAAGATTTAGGGCTGTTCTATGTGGTGACATTTTGAAAACTTGAATGCCAGGTTGAACCCCACTTCAGCAACAATTTCATGTTACAGTAGAACCCTCTCTATCCTGCACTGAAGAACCCCACCAATATTCCCTCTAGCTGGCTCAGGTCTATCAGATTTCTGTGTGCTGCTTCAGCAAGAAAGAAAGCAGGAGTTGACCATATGCTTTTTTTATCTTTTCACATTTTAAATAATAAACCCCTCACGTCAGGCTCTTTCAGCCCCCATTGTGCCCTTCAGGCACCTCCTGCTCCCAGGCAAAGACCTTGACACATCTGTGAGAGATCTCGAGTCTCAAGAACAGTTCTGTTGTTGGAGGTGCTGAAGTGATTTGCCTTTCTGATGATGCCTTCCAAGTGGCAATCAAGGGCTAATTTCTCAAGTACCCTGATGCTCTTTTGTATGTTCATGAGGAATGTAAATATTGACTGGCTCTTTCTGCCAGAGAAAGCTGCCACTCATGGAGCCCTGTCCTGGTGCTAAATATGACTACAGCCACGTGATGAGGACTGGCCATGAAATCACAGAGTATGCTGAGCTGGGAGGGACCCATCAGCATCATCCAAGTCCTGGCCCTGCCACAGGACACCCCAAGGTGTTCTGCTGTCATTTGCTGTGAACCTCACCAAGTTATTAGGAGGGTTAATCTTTTTTCTCAAGATCAGTTGAGAAAGCTTTCTTGTAATGAAAAATGCAATTCTGTGTTTGTTTATTGATCAGCACTATGAATGTTCTCTAAGTGCACTATTATAACAGCAAATCAAGCTATTTGATTAAGGAAGCAAAAAAAAAAACATTGTTAAATCCCATTTTGGTGCACATAGGGTCCACTGGGAACACTAACATTTGGTTTAGGAATGAGAAAGAGAGCTCATAATTCATCACAAAATGCCGGTATGGTCTAAAGATGCTGACAACATTGCCTGGATCTCATGAAAAAAATAAATTTAAGAAGATAACCAGTGTTTCTTCTAGGGGTAAATATTAACTAATTGTATCAAACATGTCCCATTTTGGTTTTGTTGTGCTTTGAACTCCTAAAATTCTGCACTTGTAGCTATTATTTCAATCTTACTAGGTTTCCTTTGTACTACAGAGTTCTAACCATTGATTTTTATTGTTAAACCCATTAGAAGAATGAAGCTGAATATTGTTGGGTCAGTTTGTGATAACTGTGATTGCTTTGCTGGCACTGAAGTTCCAAAGCAGTCTGAGCATGGCCTTGAATTTGGCCGCCTTTGATTTTGCTGTGTCTCTGTTGGCTCTCCAGTTTCATTTTGCAAAAAGCTGAATCAATGAAGATGACACATGAAGAGAAGAATTACCAAGAAAAACAGCTTTAACTTTCTTCAGAAAGCCTGGCTTGGAATAGGGCTGGCAAGGTCTCCTATATGAATTCCAGGTAAATGCTCCTTTTAAAGCAGGATGAAAACCAGTGGGTTGTAGGCAGTAGAGAACCCCATGTCTAAAAGTACCAAGATTAATTATTCTCAATATTCACACCTTACTGTTCTATATCTTTGTTTCTATAAAAACTGAGTGACTGCCCAATAGGGAGTTTAGTTGTATCTTACATCTTTGTAGAATTAAGATTGATTTTATACTTCTGACATGCTCATTACTCTTCACAGTGCAGTGCCTCTTCTGTTTCTCTGCCTGTATAGTTGTAAATAATAGCCCTTGTTTCCTCCCTCAGTCCTCACTCCTGACCAGAAAATGTTGTTCTGCTTTCTGGTTGGAAAACAGACCCTGTTATGACCAATATTAAAGCAGTTTGTTACCTGCACAGTGACACTGGTTTGTGCTCCACCAGAGACACCACCTAATCACATTTCTGCACAATTACCTGGATCACAAATACGTGTTCTGTTCTGGCTGCAGATGAACTGAGGGATATCTAACTTGAATTAATGAATTAGTGTATATTAAATCGGTATTTTGTATCAGCTTTTTAGATCTAGCAGTATCTAATCCTGGCTCTTAAGCCTCCGTGATGAAACATGGAGACTCGAATTTCTTCAGTAGCTCGGTCTAGACTGTAGCCAAACTTCTGTCTGATCCCTATAAAGATACTTTGGAGAAGGTTTGAATTGAAACCCTCTATTTAATTATCTCCTTTTTCCCTCCTCCCTCCAGGAGGCTCAGATGATGCAGGAACTGATACCTGCTAGCTAGAAATGTCTTTCCAGGTCAGTGTTGTGCCAGCTGTCCTCCCCGCAGCGCTGGTGTCGCGCTGGCTGCCGGCCCTGCCCAGCTCCTGCTCGCTGGCCCCGAGCTGCCAAGATGGAAAATATTGATTCCAGTCCATCTCATTGAAGTATTATCATGAGGTGTTCACAGACATGCTGGGACTGGTCTTTTACTTACAGGAACATTTATCCAGGGGGATCTGGTGTGTTATGTAGCAAGAAACTGCAAGAGGCAGAATGAATTTACTGTTTTCACTTACAGTCAGTAGCCTGAGACCTTACTGTGGCTTTAGCTATTCTTGATTAATTTCATATGTGGATGCTCCTATTCCAGAATAGAAGTGCCTTGTTACGAAAGAATTTAATTTTTTTAATTTCATTTGGGAATGAATATATCCACACACCTGGTATTTAAATCTGAGAGAACTATTTCTTTATAAATTTACACCCTGTTCTGTTTTGGATCAGATCTTGTGTGTAGCTAAATCCTTCTATTTATTTAACAAGATCTGATTTATTGCTCAAAATTCTTTCTTTTGGGAAGTACCTGGTTGGAAAATAAAAATTCTGCTTCCAAGGATAAGACTGGGTGGAGCGGGGGGCAAATGAAAAATTGTGAAAACAACTGGTTTGGAAGCACTGCATTGGAAAACATTGTTACATGTCAGGTCTTATTCTGCTGTTTTATTCTGAAACATCTGGCTTTTGACACTTAAAAAAAACCTATTTTGATGTTTTTCAAATTGAGAAATACAGCTTTGAAACATGGCATGGAATATTTATGTTTCCTGCCATGAAAATGTCTTTTATGTCTCCATCATTCTATTTTCTGGTGCAAACACAGCTGGCAGGAATGGTTTGGACTGACTTTGCTCTGCTTGGGTGTTAAGGTAAGAAGCTGCCCTCAGAAGTCACTGTCTGTCACAGCCCTCCTCGCTGGATGTGGTTTGAGTTCCATGGGCACATCCCAAGGTCTCGGCACCGCAGTTTGCTCCATGTCCTGTGTGAAGCTGGTGAGGGAGGAACTGGTGAGGAGATGTTTTTCTCTCTGACAGTGTCCTCGGGCCTGCTGAGTGGCACAGTGGTGATGGGGACATGTTCCCCTTGTTGTCTGTGTCCCGGTGTGACATTCTGTTCTGGTGCACGGCTTTACTTTAAAGCTTTCTGTGTGTTAGCTGCTTGGATCTGGCTCAGCTGCCAGAGGGGTCCTGCTGTCACGGGAAGGATGTGCCTGTGCACAGTGCAGCATGTGCACTCTGGATGCATAAGCACAGGGGAGAGCTTTCCTAAAGATGTATTACTAAGCTCCTTAAGATCTAATGCTTTCTCGAAGTTCAGACTGGTGTAAAGGAAGGCTTAAGCAGCTTAATGGGTTAAAATGATCCCTGACTGTGTCCTTCAGACAGTTTAGAGACCCTGCAGCAAGCCAAGCAGGCCACCTGTTCCTCTCCCAGACAAACAGGTTCCCCCCTTGACCTTTATTCTGCCACCCTTCAGTTTTGCCTGGCCTGGCTCCATGTGTGGAGTGATTGTTCTGAAGTTTGTCATTGTTTAAAATGCCACTTGCCAGAGTTTAATGTGCACAGCTGCAACCTGAGCCATCGCCGTGTGTTAATAAGGCTAAAACCATTGGACTGACACCAAAAGATCTGCTTGCACTTGGCATGTCATAAATTAATATCATTCTTACCTGCCAGGGATGATTCACTGCTGGCTCAAAGCGTATTTAAACTTTGGAGGGTGCCAACAAACTGGGCGGTGGTTTGACCTGCCACGTGGCCCGGGACTGCTGCTTTCCCTGCCTCCGCCTCGCCGCTGCTGCTGCAGTGTGTGGGGAAACAGAAGCTCTTTATGGCCTTATGAGAGCTTGTGTTTGTGTGCCGCCCTGGCCCTCCTGCCCCCATCTGCCAAAGGGCTGGCCTGTTTGTGGGAACATCTCACTGCCTTTCCAGTTCCTGGCTGGACTGCTGCTGCCGGCTTTGGGAGCGGTCCTGGGGGTTAATGCTTCACTGGACTGTGGCCTCTTTTTGCAGCAGTTCCAGAAGGCTCTCATCCCACTGACCCTGCCTATCCTAGGCAGGCAGGTTGTGCCAGCATCCCAGAAACTGCAGATAAATTCCATGTTAGAGGAGCACACTTGACCAGCTAACAGCTCAGAGCAGGTGGGTTAAGCTGGTGCCCAGGGTAGGGAGCCTTGGAGGCGGGAAGGGATGGCCCCCATGGGAACGGGGAGATCGGATTGCAGGGTTATATGCCAGAGGTTGAACGTGCTCCCCGGAGCCCAGACTCTGGGGCTCCAGGGTCACAGCAAGTGCCCGGCAGGGAGGTGCTGCTCTGTCCCCAGGGATGTGCTGAGAGCCTGCAGTGCTGCTGTGCTTGTCCAAGTGCTTCCCGGCTCCATCCAGGAGACTGCAGTGCTGCCCTGGGCTGTTGCGGGGCAGGGACACAGAGGGGGTAGGAAGGGATGGGAGACAGTTAAAGACATTTGCCCTTTCTCCTTAAAGTCCATGGATGGGGAGAGGGTGGGTGTCTGTGGTGGTCTGGGGAGCTGTTCGTATATCTTTTATATAATAACTTGAGATTTATCTCCTCACACTTTTTCCTCAGGGCTAATGTGTTCCTCATAAAATACTGTGAAGGCATAACGAGGTCCTTCAGCTAAAACTGCGCATTGGTTTTCCATGGTGTCCCCATTGCCTATTTACTTTGGCTCATCCAAATCATTTGTTAAATACCAGGTTTGCACAAGCAGTCCTGTGTGGACTTGGGACCCCTTAAGCCTCGCTGTGGACATTAGGAGGGATAGAAACAGCCCCTGTATCTGCCTGTGATGTGTTTCAGTCTGGAAATCCCAAGTGCTGCAGGGAACAGGGTGTAACCATGATCTGGTTAGGGGTAATTACGGTCGGCAGTGCCAGGAGCAGCCTGCAGCCCTCCTCATGTTCCCTGCCACAACTGCGCACAGCCTGGCAGCCTAACCCTGATGGAACTATTGCATTATCCTCACCACTGAATCCACTGGCTTTTGTTTTCCTTTCCAGCAGGGAAAAAAATAAATTACAAATGGTCTACTATGTGTAGGTGAATAATGAGGAATCCTGGAAAGGGGTCATCCTATCCAGCAGGACAGACAGGAGACCCAGTTTACCTAATGACACGGTTGTGGTCGCCTCCTGAAGCACGTTCAGAGCCAGAGCAGAGGTTAGACAGTGTCTAGGACAAGGATTGCAGCTCTCCTCTGCTCAGCTTGCAGACACGTGGTGACTGAGCTGCATAAAGGCTCATGCTGTCTATATTTTATTTTGTGGGTAGTGCGGGCTGTTGGTTTTATTATTTTCTCTTTATGCAAGGCTGACAGGGAGCGTAGAGCTGGTTGCTGGGCAGTGGGGATTGCAGTTGGTAATAAAGGTCTGTTTTCTCACTTCCTCTATTTTTGTCTCTGGGCAGGATGAGGCACATCAGGGGAAAATCTGACTTGAAACAGAAGCTCAGTTTTTAAGTTGGAGTTAGACAGTCCTGCTGAGAGAGAGGTTTGCTCACACCACAGCTGTCCGTCAGCTCGGGGCACAGCGCTGAGGCTGCTCGCGCACGCAGCCCCGGGGTGCCACGTCCCTCCTGGGCACGTCTGGAGGGGACACTCTCACTCCAAACCCCTCATTAGTTTGCCAAATGACATTTTGGTGCCTGGGGCAGGACGTCTGCTTGGTTGTCCCCCAGGTCTTGTGAGCATATTGAAAAAGTGACATACATCCTCCTGTAAGGAGGCAATGGTCTTTACCAGGCATGGAGTCAGGACTCCTAACTCTTACACCTTTTCTTCCTCTTTCTGGCTCCTATGGAAATGCTCTGTATCCTGTGAGCACAGAGATGTCTCTGTGTGTGAGACCCTGCTGGTGGTCTGTTATTTGCAGGAGGATATTTTGTTTGCAAGGAGAATTTTGCAATCACCAAGTGCAAACTTTTCTCTGGAAGAGTTCTGGTTTCCGTACAAATCTCTGAATCTCTCCAGGTGAGTCTGTTTTCAACAAGGTCACCGGATATCCTCACATCTGCTCTGATGAGGAGATGAATGAATCCAGCTGAGCTGCATTTTGTGTGTGCCCTCTCTAAAATGAACTGCAGAGCTGATAAATTCTTCACCCCTTGCCCCTGCCAGCTCTGCAAATTGCAGCTTCTTTCAAAGCTGAAGTGGAAAGTGCTGGAGTGCCACGGCACCACTGCAAGTGTCACTTGAGGGACAGGCTGCAACAAGCCTGAACATGTCCTAGAGCCTGGAAGCTGGAGTGCCAGTCCCTCTACTCCAGGGACAGTGCTGGGATGTGTTTTTTTTCTTGTAACTTCATTTGGAAACCGTGAAGAATCAGTGCTCAGCACTGCTGTAGGCAGGAGGGGAGGACTTGTCCCCCTTGGTATTGGTGGTCAGTAGATGTTGCAGCAAGAGCCTGTAGCTGATAATTGTGGATTTTGGGTTTTGCTGTATAAAGAAGATCAGGATCTGGCCTGGGGTGAGGGTGTTTGTGCTTTGGCAGTGGGTGTGAAAGGAGAAACTCCAGAGGGTTGGGCGGCAACACGCTGGTTCTGTTCTCTTCCGTAGATGGCCTTCCGGAGACACGCTGGGCGAGTGGAAAATGTAATGAAATTCCCAGAGCCTCCTGGTGCACTACCAAGGTATTCCTGCCAGCTTTCCAGCCCAAGATGTTGGTGCAGCTGTAGGGGCCTGGGCCACAGATAGAGGTGATTGCAGATTAACCCCCACGAGATCAGGATTTACTGAGGGAGAGGTTTTCTTTCACCTGGGCAGTAGCCCACACACTTACCTTTGGGGTAAAATGAACTGAACCAAGAGCTCACAGTAGATCAAGCTCTTTTCAACCTAGCTTTATTTTTTAAAAGCTCATTTGTTTGTTCTGCTTCACAAATGGAACAGTACAAGCAACAGTAAAAATGTGGTGCATCCCAAATTCTTGCTGTGAGGATGGGTTTCGTGACCACTGCAGTCTGCACAAGGTCTTTAGATCCAAACCATCTGTGGGGCTCAGAGTATGCAAACTATTCATGTTGTCTTAAAGATTTACCAGAGAGCAGGGCCTCAATGTGCTCGAATCTGTAGGAAAACAGAGACCTGCACCACTGATGGTCCTGGGGGTCTTGTTTGAAGCTTCTATTGAATAGATTGATCATTGTCCTGCAGCATTTAGTGGTGGAAAAAGAAGCAGGGAGGGGGTTTAACAAGTGTCTCATATGGTTTGTGTTGTCTCTGCTGTGCTGAACCTTTCTTTCTGCTCACACAGCAGGGTTTTGCTTTGCCTCTGTTTCCTTTGTGCAGATGGCAGCAATAGGTTTCGTTTCCCCCCCAGCCGTCAAATTAACAGCCTTGGCGAGCTTTCCTTTGCTGGCTAGTTTTGGGTGGTGCTGGAGAATTGCTCCACTCAGTACATTTCCAAGTCTGGCTTTCTAAGCCAAGCTCTATAAAAATAAACTTTTTTTTTTGTTGTTTATTTGTTTGAGAGAAAGGACCTTGGGAAAGCAGATACGAAATTTGCTCTGCCTGTAGTTTGTCCGCTGAAGGAGTTGGCTTTGAGTTGCATTAGAATAGCAGATTGGCTTCTTGCACAAATCTCCCACAAGCAACGGGCTGAATTGGGAAAAGCTGGTGGGCAGAGGTACTGGAAACAATCTTCTGAGTTACAGCATCTGCAGGAGGGACTAATGAAAACTCTGGCCTTGTATCTCCAAACTCCACAGCAAAGCTGTTCTACCCACCCAGTTGCACTGACCAGCTTCAGAATACCATGATATCCTGAGCTGATGAATTTGCAGGGTGATTTTCTTCTTCTTTACTCCAGTCACAGTAACCCAAGTGAATCTCAAGGAGCAGTAGCAGAATGGCAGCCCCTCACCATGCACTAATACCAACATTTAGCTTACAAAGAAATTAGTGATCTGAGTAGTTCCATCAGTACCAGTGCTGATGCAAGTGGATCTGAACCAGAAATAGGTGAAGGTTTGACTTTTTTATTTTACAAATGTAACAACCCAACCCAGAGGAAGATAGGAGCAGAAGGTTTCCTTAACCTGTGCAGAAAGCTTGTGGGAGGGACATAAACTCAAACTGAGCCAAGTGCTCCTGAGCCCTTGTGCCTTTACTACATATAAATAAATCATGTGTATATTTATAGTAGATATAGTTTATATGCTGAGGGAACTTAGCACAAATCAGAAGTTCTTTCATTGCCTGACTGTGTGCCTTTCTAACTCAAAAAGCTCTGCTCTTGGCACCTCTCTGTAGTACAGCAGCATGTGTGGGCACATCTAGGTTGGAAGCTTTGTGCATGCTTGGTGCATCTTCACCTTCTGGGTTTTACTTCGTTACAGAAACCCGTGCTGTGCCAGAGACTGCAGGACTCAGGCTTTTGGCTATCTCCTGTATCTTGAGGATGTAGTTTGAAGTAGTCACTCATCAGGTGTTTCATTTAAACTTGGTCCTGCTTGAAAAAGACCCTGTGTATCCAACATACTGCCGTGCCAGGAACAACAAAAGCTCCAGAGCCCCTGCTCAGCCTCGCATTTGTTTCTCACATGTGTTCCAGGACTGCTCTCCTCAAACCTCCTCACTGGTTGTTTTCCTCTGTTGCTAGAGCCGTATGTCTCCAAAGGAAGGCCCAGCTCTGCCATTTGAACAATCCTCCTCCATCTGCTGCTCCTGCTCCTGGAGCTGTGTGGAGTGGCAGCGCAGCGACGCCGGGCCTGCAGACACTGCCTCGGTCCCTCTGGCACTCCTGTGTTTCCAGGGAGCCAGGCTGGGTGAGCTATGACCAACTTGCATTTGAGTGCTGGGCTTCAGTGGTTTCAGTTTGTCAGGAATAAAACCACTGCCATCAGCAATGAGGATAAAAATTTATTGGGCATTCAGACCTGCTGTTCCTGGGGGAACACCAGATTGCTGCTGCTGCTGCTGGGAGTTAGTTCCCAAATGTGGTCTTTACAAACACGAGGAATAAGACCATGGACAAAATCTAGTCAGATCTACTCCACAGTTTCAGTTCTCTGCAGGTTAAACTTGTGCTCTAGGTTTAATTCTCTCCTGCTCAGCTGGACTTTTATTTCAGTGGAAACTGTAGTCTGCACTGCAGGCCTCAGATTTCAGGGGGTTATGCAAAAAGAACTCAGAGATGCATCAGAAGTTTTCTATTCTTATCAATGTGCAATATTAAGGGTAAAACCAGACACTTCACAGAGCACTGGAGAGGCCAGAAGGTCTCCTTTGTTCTATGTGGGGTTTTATGGACATAGATGTGGACTGCACTGCCTGGAACACAAGTTGTTTGTTTTAATTTACAAATTAAAAATAAAACTATGTTTATTTGCATCACTTGAGGGGTCTTTTGCTCACAGCTGCTTCAAAAGTGAGCTCTGGCTGCCAAGTAAAATAAAGTTTAATGTTACAACATGCACTGGGAAGGGTAGAACTGAAAATTACCATGCCAGCAGCAGGACACTGTAGGGACAATATTTAGAAATCCATGCAAAGTGCAGAACTTGGCTGTGGCTTGTGACAGATGTGGGACTGAGGTGCAGGAAGGTGTTGCAAAATGTCAGGCACCTACAGTGAGAAGCCCCATGGCTCTGAAGGTGAGGGAGCTGTGTCTTCAGGGAGGCCCTGAGGAGCAGCTCTCTCTTGCCACACACCAGCTGCCAACCCCTGTCTGGCATTCCCATTATGGAAAACTGGTCGGGAGGTGGCTGGAATCCCTGGTTTCCTTTTAGTCCTCTCATGTCAAGCTTTGTGCTCTGGTGAACACTGGAAAACACGCTTGTTATGTTGGGCAGTGGTTTGCTCCTAAAAATTGATGAGGAGAAAGCTCATCTCCCTGGGGCTGCGTTGTCCTCTGGCCGCGTGGACGTGTCCAGAGCCTGTGAGGTCTGCGTGGGCTGGAGCTGGGCACAGCTCTCGGCCTGCAGACACCCCCAGGGCTGCAGCAGGACACTTGTCAGGCAGGGATCTGGGGTTTGCATCTCTCTTCGAGGCCAGTGAAGTGGTTTGTGGGGCAGTGATGGCTGCTGTGGCCTCAGCTGTGTTTCATCTGACTCATCTGGTGCAGTGGAATAAATGAGCAGGGTCTAAATGTTGCTTTACTGTGGCTGAATCTGAAAGCTCAGCTATCAGTACAGTGGGGCGAGGTACTGTATTTATTTACAGACTTCCCCTGCCTTTAGGGGACAAATGCAAGAAAAAAGAGAGGAGTCAAGGCAGAGGAGGCTGGGGGAGGCTGCTCTGTTTGACAGCTGCATGCAGAAGTCCAAGTCAGATCTTTTGACACCCAACAGAAAGACTTTCCTCTTGTAAGTGACAAGGAAACCTGGAGGAGTGTGGCTGAGGCAGCCCAGATCAGATGGAGACAGTGTCCTCCCGAGCCCTGGGGGGCTCAGGCCGGTTGTGTTGCCTGCAGGGTGAGGAAGGTTTCCTGCAGAGCAGGTGCTGCCATTACCTGCCTCCTGTAGCATGTGCCTGTTTTGTGTTGTGCAGCCTTTTGTTGCAGGCCCTCCTCAGTTCTGGATTGCTTTGTGACCATAATTTAACAAGGCAGTTTACAATGGCTCTGACACCATTTGGGTAGATGAAGTTGGCTCAAAAAGCATCCACCCACTTGCTAAACAATGCCTCAGGCTCTGAACACATTAAACTTGCTCTGCTCTGCTGCCTACATGCAGCTTTCCAGGTGGAGTTTGTTTTTGATGTTATCCATCCTCCTTGATGGCTCGTGAGCTGGCCAACTCTCACTCCACCTCCCATCTCTCCTGTCCATTATTTGTTGTCAAATTTTTGGGAGCCTGCTCGTTGCAAAGTCTTGCACAAGCAGGGAATGGTCTTTGCTTCAGGAAATGTCTCTGCTCATTCAGCTGGGCAGAAAGTCCAAGACCAGGGTTAAGATTTTAATAAAAAACCAAAGGACACTGTATGTATATTTGTTGGAAAACTCTGCTCAGTTATCTGGATTTACCTCACAGGGGTGTTAAGATGCCCTGGGTTAATGTAAATTCTATCCCTGTTTTTTTAAGAATTGGTGATTTGACTGGATTTGACTTCCTGGAATTGCAGAGACATGAAATTGTTGAGAAGCCTTGATTTAAGTTCAGTTTGATGTGATGGAGACTCCAATTCTGAGTAGAGCTTTAAAAAAACCCAGCAATCATCCCACCAACAACTACTTTCTTTTTTTAACCAGAAGCATATAATCTTCCTTGGAACTTTTCTTAAGCACCAGAAGGGCGAAGAGGTGGATGTTGTGAGCTAGAACACTTTTTGGTGGCAAGGATTCTGCTTTTTTGGACTTTGCTAATGCAGATCAACGTGTGTATATGTTGAAACTCACAGTGAGTAAAGAACAAACAGCTGTCTGCCATCCTGACAGAGTTGGCTGGGAAATGGCCCAAACACAGAGAAGTCTTTAAAAAAAAAGAAAAAAAAAGAGGAAAAAAAGGGAGAGAGGAAAGTGTCTGTCTTCAAGTATGTTTGAAATAATGAAAAGAACCGATGTGCAAAGCGATTAAGAGATCTTTGAGGATCAAAAGCCTTGATTCAGTTTTGCCAATGGAACAAAACTTTTCATCTGTTCTTATGTGGACCTTAAAGTAGGGCAGAAGGGTGTAGTTTTTAAATTATTTCATTTCAGGATTTACTTTGGGCAGGGGGAAAGGGTTCTTTCTGTTTGTTCTTGCTCTTGTTATTCAGTGTCCTTAACACAAAAGGCCAGCCTGGCTCTGAAATGAAGAGCAGGGTCGTTCTATGAACTGGTGGTTCATTAGTCTCCTTTTGATATGTCAGAACAGTAAGGGACCCTTTTATTTTTTTCTCCCTTTCTAGTAATGTCTGTGTTCTTAAATCAAGACATCTTCCCTCATCATGCTGCAGTGGCTGAATCTTTTTCAGAGGTTTCCTAAGTGGGTTGTACCAATAGCGTTCATCTCGTGCACACAGAGCAGAGAGTCAAGAGTTTGATGCATGAGGAAGCCAAACCCAAAGATTTTCAGTGCTCTGTGCAGTAAATCGTACTCCCAGCTTTGTGTTCAATTGGAGCTGGATGCCCCCCACCAGGTTATATCTGAGCCTCTTTTCCCTGGTAGCCTCATGTCAGCAGGACCACAGAGCAAGCCTTGGGAAGGTGGATCAGGGAGGCTCAGAAGTGCAAATCGCTGGATTCCAGCACTGCCAGCTGGGCAGCAATGTGCCCTTTCTTGGGGAAGGGTGCTGGAAGTAGCAGCAAAAGAAGATGAAGGGATCTGGGGCTGTAAGAGCGAAGACAAAAGATTGGGAAGGACAGGACAAAACTCAGGAATGTCCTTGTGTTTGGGTTTCTGCAGGGGACAGTGGAAGAGCTCCCTCTTCCTGTCCCAGCTGGCTGTAACCACTGTGGGAAAAGCCTTCCTTGCAGAGTGTCTCTGTGGTCCCGGCATCCATGAGGCAGGGCTTTTCTTTCAGCATGGATTTGCAACCTGTAGGATCAAGAGAAGAGCATGGATTTGCTCTGTAGGGTCATCGAGAGCAGCTCTGGGGCACCACACACCACCACCAATGGGGTGGTCTACAGAGCCAAGGTGCAGGTTGGGTGGGTTTAATGACAGAGGGCACCTCAGTGGTGGAAGTTGTGTGTTGGGCCTGTCTCGTTGCAAAAGAGCTGGTGAGAGCAGACAGGTTCTGTGTTCCTGTTGCCACTGCAGATATTCAGGAGCAGCATCTGGTGCCACAGGTGCTTCCTGTGACCTGGAGCTGATGTACTTCTGGTGTGTGGTTTCCTGCCCTGTCCTGACTGGGGTCAGGTGGTAGGTGTGCTCTAACCTCTTCAGTGGGGCAGCTGTGATAAAAGCCTGTTCTTTCTCTGCTCCAAAACCTAATTAATACAAGTCATATTTTGTCACCACATGTGCAGCAGAGATGGCAACTCCCATTTCTGCTGCTGTGGGAACCACATCCGTGTGCTACACAGACCCTGTCACGCTCTGGTGACAGACCAGTAGCACTACTGGGAACCTGAAAACAACAGCAGCAGAAGCTGAAAACTGCATATGGCAGAGCAATATTGTGGGTTGCACGCTGGAAAATTTCTGCTGGGAAAAATTTCTGGCAAGGTGTGGACTGCAGAATAAATTAATCTGCTTTCTTCTTTGAGCTGTTTCTAGATTAGCTCTTTCTGCCTGATCCAGCACTCCTGTGTCCATATCCATGGCAGGGATGAAATGTCGCCATTGATACAAGCCTGATGTGTAAAAGTCTGTAATTACAAGCCATTTTGTGAGCAATATGATGGGTTATGAAAAAAATGACTTCCTATGGACTGGTGATCTCCACCCTCTTTGCCTTGAAAGCTGGCATACATTAATTTACTGCATACATTAATCTGCTGCATACATTAATTTACTGCATAATTTTTATGCTGCTCTAACATCATCATAAGCGTGTGTCATTTCGACATATTATCAATTCTAATACAGCTGTGAGCAGCAAAATAGAGTGAAGAGAGTCTTCATGCCTGCCTTGGGGATTGAGGGTGGAGATGGGATTGTCCATGTATTCTGTTTTGACAGTAGCTTCTCTCTTGGTGTTCACATAAATAGTTATTTTTAGGAAGATCATATATTCCCCAGTAATTGTTTTAAATGCATCAAAGAGCTCGCTGATATAAAGCCTGTGATTTATGGGTTCCCGCTAGTTTTTAATAGCTTAACTTAAATCCTGGATTCACTGAAGCCATTTGGAAAATTGGGATTATTCCAAGCTGGAGCAAAGGGAGGGAGACTGGTATTTTGCCAAGATCAGCAGTGATTCATTCCTACATTCGTGCTCAGCATCCAGTGAAGGGCAGGAGCTGGGAATGCTGTAAGGAGAGCTAGCAGGAGATTATCATGTTGAAGGTGAATCTGCCCTCCTCGCTCCCTCTGCTGCTAGATAAGGTCTTTTGAATGAGAACGACCAAATTCTGTCACGTTTTTCTTTCATCCCCTCTAAAAGCTGATTTATTCATACAAACTCCAAGCCAACTAACTTGCCTCCTGACTCTGAGGCGTAGGGAGAACTGAATTTTGGCTGTTCCAAGAATGTCCCCATAGGGGTGAAGGACTGGAGAACACCTCGTGATAAATGTACTTTGGAAATCCCTTACAAAGAGATGTTTTAGTGACTGCTTGGAATGAAGCAATGTCTGTATCAGGTTAGGCCAGCAGGCTCTGGCAGCGTGAGCAGGGGCCCTCAGGGGCCTGTAAGGGGACAGGGTGGACCCAGGACTCATTGCTGGCACATTCTGTCACGCTCCAGTGGTATTTGGCTCCTGGACCAAGTGAGAGGTGATCACAGAATAAATCAGATTGGTGGTGGTATCATTTAGATTAGGGATAAATGTTGAAGTCATAGAAAAAGTGGAATCTTGATGTGGTCTGAGGGTTTTGTTTAGCCTGAGGATATTTATGCTTTTGTTGCCTGCACCAGGGTTCAGACTCCATCTCTAGGACGTACAGCCAGACAAATGGTCACTAATCCTGGCGTGTGAGGAATGTAAGGGGCTGTCTGTCCATCCCTGTCTGTGCAGCTCACAGGGGCTGAGCTCCAGCTGCACGTCCAGTAGCCATGGCTGTGGTGATGGGGAGAGCAAAGATTTTACAGCTGAAATACTTCTTAGTAGTGAGCCCCTGGGGAGCTGCCTTCCCTCTGAGGGTTCTGTCCTCCTTGTCCTCAGGCCAGCTGACGTTGGAGTAAAATTTCTCATTTTTTTGCTCTCCTAGCCCTGGGAGAGAAGCTCAGGGAGTTGGTAAAGCAAATGGACCAAATATCCCAGCATAGCTCAGTCCTCACAGAAAGGAAAGGACTTTATCTTTCCTCTCTTGCAGAGCAGAGGCACAGCCAAAACTGTGTTTTCTTCTTTTCCTGACATATCATTCCCGTTGCGTATTTTTGAAATATATTAGTACTGAGAGCACTGCTGTTGTGATCAGGAGGCAAAAATAGCCAAATTTATATTTGTGGATAAAAGGCAGTAATAAACCCCCGAATTTCCAAACACATAGAGGAGCATTGACATCTAAATACCAGAAATTCTAAGCCCTTACCTTGCTAATTCATGTGGCATTTGGAGGGGCTGTGGATTTTTATTTCATCCTGGTATTTGTGGTATTTCCTGCCATTAGTATAGGAAAACCCTTGTGTGGTAAATGCCGGCTTTTTCCTCCGTTGGTGGCAGCCACCAGGACTTGAGTTCATGAAAGGCAAACCATCCTGTTCAATACTGAAGGATCTCTGAGGTACCTGGGAAGGAAAAAACTCATTGGGGTTGAGTGAGGCTGTTG
>NW_005054366.1:487211-492172 GCF_000277835.1 Geospiza fortis
TCTGGGGCTCAAAATCCATTGGGTGCCCTCAAAAGCTTGGAAATAGCAGTGATAGTAATTTTATCACTGCCTCTTAAAAGTGATCTGCGGATAAAGGTTTCAGGTACGAGTGTTGGCCTCAAGTCAGTGACCCAGCTTTCAGAAATTGCTGTTTTTATTGCAGATTAAACTGTAGATTGGGTCGTTTAGATTTGTAATGGAAAAATATTAGCCAATGTACTTTCCTCCCCTCCACCCTCTATCATCAGGGCATATATCAAGTTGCACTATCTGGCAGGGAGTTCCAAATGTTATTTGAGAAGAGGGAGGAATGCAAGCGATGTCAGCAGAAAACAGCTGAGTAGCGGTTAAATTTCTTTGGCCTTAACCTGCTCCACAGGGAAAAAGAAACGCAACAACTGGACTTGTTTCATTTCACCCCAGCACAAGCCATCCTTTGGAAACAGATGATGTTTGTGAGCAGATTCTCCTCAGAAGCTGGGGTTTTGGGATGCTGCTGGGCGGGCAAATCCTGCCGCGGACGTGGCAGGGCCAGCTCTGGCTGGGATCCCTGGGTGAAAGCACCGAGGCCCTGGCTATTGCTGCTCCCTTGCTCATCTGGAGCCTGCCACTTTAGAGGGGCAGCTTTAGGTTGCATCTCGGTGGCCTCCTGAACTTTTTATCTTCATTGGCTTTAAAGATAAAAGCCTTAAGAGCTGGCTCAAGTGAACTTGCACTGAGCTGCCAAAGAGCCGTGGAGGTGCGTGCAAGGATACTGTTAGCTGAGAAGCTGGGCTGAGTTAAATGGTACCCTTAATCCCCTTGATACGGGCAGAGTCAAGTTAAAAGGTCTTCCCCACTTGGAGGGAAGGCTTTGCACGTGTAGATGTTGGTTCACTTAAGGGCAGCACTGCCTCTGCAGCGGGAGCCCCTTCTCAGCTGGCGTTTGCTTTGTTGCTGAGGGAAGAAGTTACTTCTGCAGGGGCTCTGTCAGAAGTGTGGAATTTCTGGGGTCCCTGGGGGCTTTTAAAATAAACAACAATGGAGGCAGCAAACAGATAGAAACAGAGTGGCTGAACAGGAGAAGAACACAAAAGTAAATATAGCCCTTTGTTTAATTCTGCCAGTCAGTCTGCAGTGGCTTCTTTGCCTTGTACTCCCTGTTTTAGCAGGATTTTGCCTGCGGTATTCACACAGCAGAGATCCACATTTTGCTTCTCATCCTGACAGCTGTTGCAGGCAAAGGGAGGTTGCAGTCTCCTGCCATGGTCCTGCTTGATTTCTTTCATGTCTGACTGGGGTTTAGGGCCCCTTCCCTTGCTGTATTCTTTAGTTTGTTCCATTTCCTGCCTCTGGACTGCTGGACCAAGCTGTCCAGCTTGGTCTTCTCTAAGATGAAAACCCAAGCAAGAAAGGGAACAGGAGATGACTTTTCTTGGATGCCTCCCCAGCTTTGTTACAGCTCCCAGAGGGAGACTTCCAGCAAGAACTACACAAGAGTCCTACTTAGATACTTGGGTCAGATTTTTTCCTAGCCCCTGATCCCTAGGGCTGTCTTTAGCCCAAGCCAGTGTCTGTGCTTCACAAATGTTTCATATTGAAATATTTTCCAGGTGTAGTGCCCAAAATGCATTGGGTACTTGTGCCTAATTCCCACTGACTTCAGTACGAGTTCTGCCACTCACATTGCAGCAAGTGTGGACAAGAGTCAAGGTCAGTTTTGGGAGCTTTTCTAATGGAATGCAAGAGGAGGAAAACAGACCTAAGGAAGACAGGCTTTTTACAGTCCTACTTCTGTTGAAATCAAAGGAAGCTCCCCCATTAATTTCAGTAAAAGGAGAAATAAAGTATAAGCCAGGAAATCAGATGAAACTCGGAGAATTTGCCCATGAGTTTATTTTTCTTAGCAGTATAGAATAATTTCTTAAACTGAGGAAATGTTCCTGATAGCTGAGATCTTCATTCTAGAAATAGTGTGGCTAAGTATTTTTCTATGTGGATTTAAATTCTTTAAAAAAATAAATTGTATGAATAGTTTTTCATTAGGGACTGCATGAATGACAATGATGTATTGAAACAGTATATTCAAGATCTTAAACCAAATCCTGCTCTGAAGCTTTTGTCTTTGAATATACTTCCTCTCTTCCTCACCCCAGTTGTTGGAGCCTGGTTATATTGCCTAGAACGGCCTGTTAAAACAGATATATTTTTATTTGCATGCAAATTGGTAGGAGGCAGCTTGGCTGTAAATACTGTGCTAATCATTCCAGGTTCATCAGAACCCTAATTGGCTGTGGGATTGCCTGTAACTCTCAGTACCCTGATTCAGAGCAATAGGAATTGTTGAATCTACATAATAAAGTGAGTGTGATGGAAGGAGAGCTCACACCTACTTGAGATGTGTGTTATCATTCCCATCAAGGTCAAAGACATTTTTTTCTTCCAGATATACATATTCATCGAGCCTGTGCACAACTAATGAGTCGGAAGATTAAATGGTTGTGGATTAAGAACAAACCCTACTGTTCTCCTAATTTGATTGAAAGTTACTTGGTTCATCTGATTAGAATTCTGAATTCAAACCAGCTAACATGGGCTCCTCAGCTACCTGCAAAACCTGAGCCTGGCAGCCAGGAACAGGTTAAGGTTTCATCCAGCCCCTCCAGAGCTCAGGGAGGCCGTTGGATCTGAAGAACCACTGGAATCCCCCCTGAACTTCCACAGGGAGAGACTGACCCAGGGCAGAAGGGCTGTGCTGCCAGGGTCAGCTACCACCCAGGATCTCCAGCCAGGATTGATCACATGTCAGATTTTTTTAGTATTATAGCAGAGATATTACTTCTAGTCCCTGGTAAAGGACATATTACCTAAGATACCGAGATGAGCCTTTGCTCTTGAACTGCTATGCATTAAAATATCTGTCTTTTCTGCACATACTGAGTTACATAATTAGCAGCCATGATTCACAGCAGTCCTTGCCCTAAGCCCTGAGTGTCACTGCTTTTCCCTGAGGCTGGAAGCAGTTGGGCTGGTCCCAGGGCTTGGAAAGGGCTGCAGCATCACTGGGCTCGGAAAACCTTGGGAGACAAATGGCCAGGTCTCACAATAGGTGTGAGTCAGTCCCTTTGCACTTAGGTGATTTGACTTCCTGTTGCTCTGCCGTCTGGGCTGCTTGTTTTGGGGAACAAATCCTTATTAATGCTGTATCTGCAACATCCTCACTTCCACCAAAGGCTCCCTGTGTGCATTATTTTCCTGCCTTGTGCCGTGCAGCACTTCCTCTGCTCCGCAGCTGCTGCTGCTCCAGCTGCCTGCGCCAGGACTTTTGGCACAGCTCCTTAATGAATGCTGCTCCAAGATGCTTGGCTTAGCTTCATGGCACCCAGGAACATTTGTCCTTTCCCTCTAATCTCCTGAATTGCAGGAGTGTTCAGTATTTGGGCTTTAGATCCTGCCTGGCTTTATTCAGGTGTAGAAAAGGGGAGAGGAGAAGGTGCTGGAGGGTCTGTTTAACTATAAAGAAAAAAGATAATGGTTTGGGGCTGTGCTGTCCTAGTTCCTTTTTTTTTTTTTTTTTTTTTGTCTGTGTGCATGCATTTATTTTAACTTCTCTGTTTGAAGGCGGAGAAGGGACCACAGGGTTTGACCTGTGTATTTAACAAAAAGAGAGCACTGAATGAGAGGATTTCAAGTAGTTTTCACAGGTGTATTAAAAGAGCATAAGATTCCTGTTTCCTTAATGAAAATGGGAGCAATGTGTATCCACAACAGATATGAAACAAAGAGAACTAAGAAATGTGTTGGCATTCAAAAGAACAGGAAAGTAACACTGTTCCTGTCACTGTTAGAAGGTTAAAATCCTGCCTGGCAGCCTATAAACTATTTAAATGATCCTACAGAAATTCCACTGACTGAATCATTTTTGGGATTTATAGCTAAATCCTTCACCCCAATTGAAGACCCAATGTACTCACAGCCCTGCCGGAAAATACACCTTAATGAGGGGAAATTGTAAAATAGGACTGAAAAAAAAAAAAAAAACCTCTTCAGCAGAGGTCCTTGCTGCAGTCCTCACTCACTTCACATGGCCATTGAGATGGTGGCAGCTGTGCTGCTGTGATCATATGTGACCTAGATTTTCCTCACAGTAGTCCTGTGCTCTCCCTGATCTTGTGTAGGCCTGAATGAATTGAATAGGAACATTTCTGGATGCTTTCAGAGAGCAGTGGTATCTTTTTCTCTCTCTCTCTTGTTCTTCAAACTGCAGCATCTGTTCCCCTTGTGGTTTTCTCCCTTTGCTCTCACTCGGTGCTCGTGAAAGAGGACAGGGCTGGTGTAGCTTTAATTTGGGAAATGGTGGATGGGGAAATCAGGGCAGGTGTGATCCCTCCTTGGTGTCCTGTCACAGCAGAGGGCAAAATTCGAGTTCATGGGTTCAGCACTGAGTGTGCACAAAGGAGGGGGGGAGGGCTCTAAGGAAGGTCGAGGGGTGAGACTTGCAGCTCCAGGGAGCCTGAGATTGTGCACATGGCATCAGGAAGGCTTTTAGGTACTATTCACACAAACTCTTCTGCCTGGGCTCAGACATTACCCTATGTAAGCTCCTAATCCTCTGTGGGAGAAAAGTTGGAGGGGCTCAGCTCCTCAGTGCATGTCCAAGCTCTTATTAATGCAGTTTGGCTGGATTAGTTGTGGGCAGGAATTAGCTCATGGCATTGCAGTGCCCAGCAGAATGTCTGAGACCTTCCCCAGCTCTGGTGTGGAGGTCCTGAGGCCATTCTCCTCTGAACATGGCTCCTTCCTTCCTTCCTTCCTTCCTTCCTTCCTTCCTTCCTTCCTTCCTTCCTTCCTTCCTTCCTTCCTTCCTTCCTTCCTTCCTTCCTTCCTTCCTTCCTTCCTTCCCCGCCACTTCCTTCCGCCACTTCCTTCCGCCACTTCCTTCCGCCACTTCCTTCCGCCACTTCCTTCCGCCACTTCCTTCC
>NW_005054366.1:492305-514289 GCF_000277835.1 Geospiza fortis
CCTTCCTTCCTTCCTTCCTTCCTTCCCTCCTTCCTTCCCTCCTTCCTTCCCTCCTTCCCTCCTTCCCTCCTTCCCTCCTTCCCTCCCTCCCCTAAAATCAAGCAAGTAGCACTTAAGAGTCCAGTGGAAACTTTCAGATACTGTTCTGGTGGGAATAAAAATAAACACTTATTCTCTTTCTCAG
This sequence comes from Geospiza fortis, assembly GCF_000277835.1. Lineage (NCBI taxonomy): Eukaryota > Metazoa > Chordata > Aves > Passeriformes > Thraupidae > Geospiza > Geospiza fortis. The sequence goes on from NW_005054366.1 coordinate 492,490, forward strand.
TTCATATGCAGAATAAATTGTAATGATCCCATCATCTGCTGTGCAGAAAGCCGTAAGGACAACTTCTCTTTGGTGCTGTCTTCAGTTACAGAACTGTTCTGACAGTGGCGAGTGAGTGTTACAGGTGGTGGGTGGGGGTTCCTTCCGAAATTTTATATAACTCCAATATTATCTGTTCCTGTGATTGACTTGACACATGAATTCAAAACAGTTGGAGCTTCTCTCCCACTCTGGTGTAGCAAACTGGATGTGAAAATGACACTTCCCCCTGGGAGCTGATAGTTTGCTGTTCCATGCATGGTGTTGGGTTCCTTTGTTCGCTGAATGTGGCACTTCGCAAGTGGTTTTTGCCACTTCAGGGTTGTCAGTTCTGTCTGCTAGAGGCCAAGATAAAGCTTCACAAAAAGCCTTTCACTCCAAACAAATCTTCTGTGTAATGCACTAACTCGATGACAAAGGAACCAGGAGCTTAGGGATGGCTTGGATTTCTTTCCACCCCAACGTGTGCTCTTCCCTTGTCATGCTTTTATTTTAATGTGGTATTTCCCACCCTGCTGTAAACACCGGGGTGGTTTTTGTCTTGTGACTCGGCAGCGCTTTGCCGCGACATTCCTTTCATAACGCGTTGCTGATAGCGCTGGATGTGCAGCTTATCAGAGGGGCTGTACCAGGAGCACTTAGATAACCCCGGGAGGGGATGCATTAGCGGCAGGAGACCTGTGCGAAGCACTGTTGTGATACATTTGCGACAGGGAGGAGAAAATACACGGGAACGAACCCGTGGAACTCCGGAGAGTTGGGCTTTCAGCAGAGCACGGTGAAGCCACGTGTGAGCAGTGTCCTGGTCCACAATGGGATTGTTCCATCTGTGAGGTGACCCAGCTTCTCAGGGACAGGACAGTGCCAAGGGTGCAGGGCTGGGCAGCAGCATCTGCCCTGAGCCCAGTGAGCTGTGGACATTGGTCACTACAAACAGAAGCAGCAGAAATGTGGGAAGTGTTCATGCCAGTGAAGCTTGCTTGGCTTTGATTTTACTTGGAGGAAACAGATCAAATTTGCCGTAAGGTTCACAAAGGTGCCTGAATGCTGAAATCCTCAGCAGCCATAACTTGATCCATCTTTGTAGAATTAGCTTTGCCTGATGATGTGAAGCTTCATTTTTCTTTGGATTTTATCTTGTTGTATTTTTCCTTATGCAACAGCAACATAAGGATTCGGACATGGATTTAGAATTATTGTGCTTTCAAATTGTATGGAAATGGTCTGACTGAAGTAATAAGTTGATATTTTGGCTGGGTTTCACTGGCTTCTGTAACAAAGAATCACAAACCTCTCAGAGGTACTGGATCCTCTTCTGAGCACGAGGATTTTTCCATGCAGTTTGGCAGTTGACTGAGTCCTCAGCTCCTAATGGGGGAGAGGGGGTGATACATATAGAGGGACAAGGCAAAAGCCATAATTTCTGGTCAGACAGGACTGAAAGGTAACTTTTCTACTGAAAGAACTTCTCCCATGTATTGTGTCAGGACTGTCACAACCTCCAGCTGCCAGAACAACCTCTAGGGCAGTGGGATAACTATCTAAATGTAGGGAGACAGCAGTAGTAGGCAATGAATCTGCAAAATTGGAGATAAAGTACATGCAGTCCAACTGCAGAGCCAATTATAATCAATGTAGGTTGTTTTAGGGACTTTGCAGAAACCAGGATTTGACTTCACAAGATGAAATGAGAAATTTAACAGGGATGAAGAAAGGCGTTACCACGCTATTCATAACACTCCTTGTTAGAGGCTGCCAGCTTCTTCCTGCAGAAACTGAGGGGAGCTACAGGTGATGGAAAAATAAATTGGTCCCTGTGGGCACAGTGAGTTTGACTGTACATGTGTTTTAGAGATGAGGTCGATGTGCTATGAACTGCAGGTGAAATGGCAACAGTGGTACCTGGAAACCTGGTATTTGTCAGAGATGCTGGAGAGCTGCTCAGGGATGGTCAGGGAATAATTTTATTCAGGCTGAGTTTAAAATAAACCATTCCAAGAACACAGAAACGGCTTGTTGGAAGAGTAAATGGCAGATTGTGTGAATCTTTATGAATTTCCTGTCCTCTTCTCACAGTTTTACCATGCAATGGGGGGCGTGTCACAGCTGCAGGAGAACTTTGTGGTACAATGAAAAATTGGACGTAGTTTCCTACAGGTCAAGCCAGCTTCTCATTGCTGGCTCATCTCCTTGTGTGCACTTTTGAAGTACTGGGTTGTATATGATCCTGAAAAATGTCTGCAGCTTTTATCCCCCCTCCCCATACAGCTTTGGCTTCAGTCTGAAGCACAGTTATGTGACCAGGGAGAAAATGTTCTCTAAATGAATCCATCATAAACATAGTGCCTGTCCTGTAATGGTTGGGATTGGAGAGTAACAAACTAATAAACCAAAGTCTTTTATTTCTTTCCTTTTTATGGATCATGTGCTGAAGGCTCCTGAGAAGAGCCTCTGTCTCCCAGCCCTGAGCTCAAAGCAGAGATCACCTCACAGCTTGCTTTAGTCAGGGCTGATGAAGGAGAAATGCTGCTGGGTTTGCCTGGACACTCAGAGCCAGCATAGGTTTTGGTTCTTAATTGGGCAAGTCCAAATTTTTTTGTAGCTTTTCTTGTCTACAACAGTAATATCTAGACCAGGATGCTTCTGACCACCCTTCCAAGGCTCTCTGGTTTCATTAATTGGGCTCCACACCTCCAAATTAATGACTGTGCGATGTGTTGCTGTTCCATTCATGAGACCCATGTTGTGGTGGATTTTGGCAGTACCAGACTCTCCTTCCACTGCCTTTGAACTCCTGCCTGGCTTTCCCCAGACTTTACAGAAGCATCCACTTATCCTGCTGGCCAACAGCTTCTCTGATCCCTAAGGAGCTGATCCATTCCCTTTAAGCTGCACAGCTCTCTCATCTCTCTTAATTCTCCTTCTCTTTTCCTCCTCACCATCTCTGCTCTGCACAAATTGCTCCCAGAATGGAGCAGTGGATTTTGCACAGAGGAGAGATCACCTAGGACAAATCTACCAAGCTGTCGCTTCTCCCTCAGGTTGCTTTTTTCACTGTCACTTTTCTCCCCAGTCTCTGTAGCCCAAATTTTCCTGGCCTCCATAGACTGAGGACAGAGAGAGCAGGAAAAAGTTGCCTCAGATTAATTATTGTCTCCAGCCCCTTTCTAATATCTCCATATTTTCTCTGTCTGGATTATTGCCTTTGGGGTCAAAGGAGTTTTTTTTTTTTTGATACTGTGCAGATAATATGATGGTAGAATGCAACATTGGGTAAGTAGATCACCTTAATCTTGGTTTCACAGCTCCTTTTCTTATGCTTACGTTTTGAATGTGAGGTTTGGATTTGCACATTTTCCTTCCTCTGCAGCACAGCCACCCTGGTACAAAGCATTGACTTTATTGTGTCTTAACAGGTCCTAGAAAGTTGCTTAAATCTTTATTTCTTGGCACAAATAATGGGGCAGGAGCATTTTCAATGCTGCCCTCATAATGAAGAGAGAACTTTTTGCTGGAACTCTACAATCATTTTTAGAAAAGAATTTGGAGCAATAAGAGTGAGTGACAGTTCTCCCCTCAAACCTTTTTTATTAACTGACGGAAAGGATGCCATTTGCTTCCTTTGCAAATAAAATGAACAAAATAGTGCGAGTGATACCTGAAAATATCACATAAAAAGTGCTAGGAAAAGGCAGCCCTGGCATCTGTTGAGAAAGGACATCATTGTTCTTATTCAGTCTCAGCCATGATGAGAATCTCACCTTCCAGACCTGACTACACAACAGGCTATTTTGAGGAGAGTCTCTTTACATTGGCTGACTGTACAAGGCTTTAAAATATATATATTAAATGTAGGCAAAAGGAGTGCATTCCAAAAAATCAGGCATGTAAATGAAAACTCCTCAAATCTTTGAAAAATCTTCTTTAATATTATATAATAAGAAATACATAACTGTGCCTATTTTTACAGTAATTTTCTTTCATTTGATGACATTCAATAGTAAGATTTATTATTACCCACATGGAAAATATCCTGCCTGGGGGTGGTTGAAATAGATCTTGCAGACAAGTCATCAATCAGCTGGTGTTTATCTCTTCAGAGATCAGCGATATCAGTGGCAGGAACAATTCCAACCAATTCAAGAGTATTTACCGATAATAAAAGGAAATGTTCGTGTGGCTTTGTACTGCTTCTCTCGCCAGAGGTCACACAGCATTTTTGCAGGAGGGCTGATTTATTGAGGCTCCTTTGAAGCTGAGGCAGGGAGGGCTCTGAGGTGCCCAGAGCCCTTGCCCTGACACCTCTGTGGCCATCGCTCCCTCTCTGAGAGAAGGTCTAACTTCCCTGGCAGAGGGCTTTAAGATAACACCAGTCCTCCCTGTCCCCACTGCTAATGAGTTCAGCTAAAAGGATTTAAGACTGATGCAGACAAGAAGATCTTTTACATCAGCAGAATTGCATGCAAAATGATTCTTACACTTCTAAGGAGTGAATTGTAGCTTCTAACTGAACTCTGCTGTAATTCTAAAGCAGAAGGTCTTATATTTGTGTCCTGATAGAGAGGTTTTTCAAAATTTTATGACAACACTCAGAATATTTATAGGTGTTGACTGCAGGGTTCAGGACAAAGATCTGTTGTCCTTGAGGCAAAATAACAACCCTGACTTTACCTAGCATTTGCCTCTTGGTGTAATCAGTCTGGAACTAACACTGGAATTGTTACCTAACCCAAGTATGACACAGGGGTTTTGTTCCTCTCACTTTTGCTTTTTTTTCTTTGTAAAATTCAGTATTTATACTTACTGAAACAAAGAGCACTTTGAATCACAACATGAAGTGTATGGTTTTTAAAAGTTATAAAGAGGTCTTTTTTTTTTTTTTTTTTTGTTTAATTTCTATGGTTTTGTCTAAGGAAATTTACTGGAACATTCATTTCTGTTTGAGAGGAAACTTGCTCTATGTGGACAATAAAGATGTTAAGATCAGGATGAATGTCTATGGGAGATAATAATAATGAATGAAAAAATGCATCAGTCCAGCACTCATATTTTCCAGGAACTGCAAGAACTCAGTTCTGGGTTGTGTTTTAAATCTGAGCCCCATTGTCCCTGACTGGGTTCCCAGTCTGTTGGAAAGGCTTCTCTTTGTTCCTCCGAGCTGCTCCAATCTGAAGCATTTGGACCAGTTCCATATTTTAAGCAAGATTTTTAAGCTGAACATGTATTTTCATTCTTCCAGCTTTAGAATGTAGAGCAAAGCATCTTCCCCCTGCTTCCTGCTGGCCATGAGCAGAGCACATTGACACTGGCACAAGTAATTTGACCTGGGATGAGCCGGCAGGGGACAGCCAGCAGTTATCAGTGGTACGTGAGAGGTGCCAGGGGCACGCAGCTCCCCCGGGGCAGGAACATGCCTTGTGAGGCAGCGCTCCGGCCTTCACCCGGGCACGTGTGAGCTCTGTGCTCGGGGCTGGCGTGATTTGTTCTCCCCACAGATCCAAGGTGGGTGAGAACATGTTTTTCCCGCTGATGCTGTGGCATTTGGTGGCATTAATCAAATGCTTGTGGTGCCAGGGTCGAGATTTATTTGTGTCCTTTTGCAGGTGAATGCCCCAGCCTGGTAGCACAGAGGTGGTTTTGTTCCTCTCTTTTCTTTCTCGGTTTTTATGGAATTTTTACACAAATGGTACTTGAGCTGTGAAGCACTGAGGGTGACCTGCCCTCGGACACTCTGGCATTTGCCCTGGCTGTGTGCAGCAGCAGCTTGGGAAGCTCTTCCCGCTCACAGGCAGGATTTGTTCCTGGCTAAAGTTACTCTCCTTGTAAGAGAAGTTATTTGGAAACGCGGCCTCTCACCCTTTTAACGCCCACCAGTTAAACTTCTTCCCTTTCAGAATGCCCACATAAGGTTTCCTGGCCCAGCCCAGCACCCACCTTGTGGCCCTGTGGCTGTGCTGGCTCTCCAGTGTCACCTCGTGTGTGAAACAATCTTTCATACCAACAACTCCGGGAGCTCTGCACTCCTGTGTCACTCAGCATTTGTGAGCCCGACCCTGCTATTGACAGATTGCCGGTCTGTGAGACAGCTCTGACAATACAACCTGGCAAAAATGAGCCTGCAAATACTCAGGAGCTCGTTGCCATGGGCAAACCTGGGGTCCCCAAGAGGTCGATGTCAGCGTGCGGGTGAAGCCATCCAGCAGGATCGCCTTAGAGCTCGCACGGAGCATGAACTGCTGAGAGGGGACTTGGCACTGCCTGCTGCTCAAGGGCACTGCTGGAGCAGCTTGTGAGCAGGCAGCTCGCCAGCCAGACAGGGCACGGCTGTGGACAGCTCACAGAGCGTGTGTGTGCGCAGGGCAGGCAGGATGCACAGCTGGGAAACGGGAAAGGGATTTCTGTAAACTTCTGCTCCGAGGGGGAAGAGCACATTCAGGCGATGCCAATCCGTGGAGGAGTAAAGAAATGATTTCTGGCAGCTAAGACAGGTTTTGGGTCTGGCTAAATCTGACAGAATGCTGTGGGGGAGAACTGGAGATGTCATGGTTAATGAGTATGGAAATTATATCAGTAGCTTGGCCATCTAGGTTTTAAATGTTGTCAATCTATAACATGCAATACTTCAGTGTAACATTTTCTGGCTGCCTAGTTTAAGGCATAAAGACAGGCAGCCTCTCAGTAATGAGTCAGTATCTATAGAGAGCAAGCTGTTGATAGCAAAGCAGAAATCTTGGCTTCTCATCTCAGCAAGTTTAAATTAATCAAAAAAGATGGTGGGCAGGAGAAGAAGAGGGGTTGTTTTCTTTTGTTTTCACATTTTTGACACACCTGACAAACTGAATTCCCCATGATTTTTCTGCCTCCCTGCTCAGCCCACGGGAGCATTAATTCCTCTCTCCTCTCTGTGCACTCCAGCCCATGAGCTGTGCAGTGACCCTCCTGCCCAGTTCACCCTGGCATCCTGGAGAGCACTTAGACTCTGCACCACGAATGCTGGGAGAAGGCAAAACCTGTTTACTGTAAACACTTTCTCCCCAGCACTGCAGTCCAGCCAGGGATAATTACCGAAACTCCGGGACAAAGGTGTTGTGGATCTTTTTACCGGTGGATGGAAAGGATCCTCGTCAGGTCTAATGAGTCTGTGGCTCTTGCAGACATCCAAGTGGGCCTTGCTGTCTCCAGAAGAGACAGAAAGTAACTCTGGGAAGGCAGAGTGTGGAATCTGACACTACTGCGTAATTGAGGAAAAAGAGCTATATGCATTATTTATGAGCAGAAGGCTGGGCTCAGTGTTAACAAGTGAGAAGAATGTGGCTTCAAAACACTGGCTTTCTGCTCTTCCCTGTAAGAAAGGCTTCTGATTTAAATTGCTTGTATTTGAGAGCAGGAGGGGAGACAGAGCTGTTTTTAATACTGAGCCTCATTCTGTGTGTACAAGATAGAGGGAGAGGCAGGGATTGCCCCGAGGAGAGCAGCCTCTGCTCACTCAGGCTGTGGCCAGGATGTGTCATACATGCTGCCCTGTAACGAGCTAATCCCGATCTGCTCCAGGCAAAAGATTTCACTGCAAGACAGAAGCAAGCAGAATTGCTACTCTTTTGGCATTTCCAATGGGCAGGGACGATTTTAAAAAGCTGAGGAATTTTCTCTGAATCACTCTATCCACCCCAAGCCCTCCCTTTGCAACCACTGCCCAGTTTTGGGGTCGGATGAGTTGATTTTGTGGCTTTTGTCCTCTTATGGGTCCCCCACCAGCAGGGTCTGCCCTGTTGGGTGTTGTGGTCGGAGCTGGAACTGGCATGAGCCATCCAGCTCAGGCTGTCACAAAATCTCAGAGTAAAGTTACACAAATGTGCTGGGGCTTTTAGCTGTTTTCTGATTATTTTCTAAAGAAACCAGGCCTGGCTGGCTAATGAAGTTTTGCCCTTCATGATGACAACGTGTGATTATTATCAGCAAAAGATATTATGTTCCAAAGAGTACAGGATGCTGAGCTGCCTTTTTTCCTGGGAAAACACAGCGTGGGCTGAGGCAGGGCAAGTCCCTCCCTGTGGAGAGATCACCTTCATAGCTGAGCAAATTATCACCTTCATCACTGTCTGCATGGCAGTCACACCTGGAGGCAGGAGCAGGAGCTTGAACTCTCCCTGGACCTTTTTGCAGCTCAGCACATCCATTAAGGACCCCACCACAAAGGGGTAAAGGCTCTTCCTGCTCCACCCAGCAGTACATGACATTTGCTGCAAAAGATTTCCCTGCTGCTACTGCAGCCCTGCTTGGATTGGGAGTGCATGCTTGGCATGTTTGTGGTGCAAATCTGGTACCCAGCACTGCTTCATGAGCTTGTATTTGCAGAAGTTCCATGCTTTCGTTTTCTGCAGGTCCCAAAAGGTAAGAGAACCTTCCATTTTCTTCCCTTTTTAAAGGTCAGCAGTTTCTCCCATCCCCATTTCTGCATTATAGCCAATGTCCTTTCCATGGTATAAAATCCTGACTCCTTCCTGCTGTGAACCTGAGCAGCCAGGACTTTATTTCTGGGAGGAAAATTAGCTCAGTGGGATAAGATGAGAATAACTAGGCCTCTGTAAAAGTCAGGAAGCAAGAAGTGAACAGCATTGCACTGGAACTGATGGGGGAAAAGCACTCTGTTCCTTGATTTCTAACACTGGCTCATTGATTCTCCTCTTGGTTCAATCAGCAGTTACTGCTTCTCCTTAATCCAGGTTCATAATTTCTTAGTGGAGCGGGTCCTTAACAGAAATACCCCTGAGAAATCATAACAACGGGCTGGAGGGGAAGCTGAAGAACACTGGGATCTTGCCTGCATCCCAGGAGGATGTATTGGAGCAGGGAATTGCTGCTTCTAATGGGGTTCCCTGGAAAGCCCCTTGGCAGCCAGGTTTGTGGCTGCACAGCTGTGTTTGGTGTCCAGAGGGGCCAGCAGACCTCGAGCTGGGTGCTGAAAACGAGTAGCACCTTTTTCTAAGGAGTACTGCTAAGTTTTCCCTGTCCCCAGGCTTCTCATAGCAAAGAAGGTAAGGGCAGGAAGGACTAATGAATAAAGATGATTTTTGTAAAGGTGGGATTGGAACAGGAGAGGCTGGAGGTGAGGCACAGCGATGGGGGAGGAGGGAGGCAGCCCGTGTGGGGACTGGTGAGTCATGCATCCTCCAGCAAGCACTGACTCACTGGGAAGATGATCGCTCTGCTGTTCCCTTTCTGCTAAGGATGAGGAATAGTCAGTCGGCACAACTTTATTCTGCAAGCTCCCGGGCTGGAGAGTGAGGTGTAGAAGGGAGGGAGAGCTGGAGCACCGAAGTGGGAGGCAGGGGTGAGCCCTGGGGCACAGCCTGCAGCTGGTGCAGCTGCTGAGGCTCCCTGCAGCAGCTGAGGGGAGAATTCCCCGAGCACGGGCTGGCTGTGGAGCAGAGGCTCAGCTCCCCCAGCCGGGCTGGGCACTGGGGGCTGCAGTACCCGTTTGTGTTCTCTCTGCTGCAGGGGCAAGGCGCAGGTGCTGCCAGCACTGCTGCTCCCTACGAGGCACACAAACTCCTTGGAGCCAGGCTTGGAGTGTGCCAGCTGGGACAGGTGTCACCTGGCAGAGATGTCACATGGGAGAGGTGTCACCTGGCAGAAATGTCACTTGGGAGAGGTGTCACCCTGCTCCCCTGTGGCCAGTTAGGTACAATCTGTGGGGATGCAGTTCTGTATTTGTTATCTCCTGCCCAGCTCATTATATTTGACAGATGAGGAGAGCCACCGCTGAATCTGTATTATCTGCAGATTTTTAAAAGGAAATACATCTTTTTACCTGTTGTGTACACAGGAGAGTGATTCTGCAGGGCTGAGGAGAGGGACCAGAGCCCTATGTGGTTTCTTCCTCTCTGAGAAAAAGAGGAAAGAAAATGTGCAAGAAGAATACAAAATGACCCCAAAAGCTGATTCTCTCTCAGATTGTTGCAGCTTTCATATGAGTGAAGTGCAGAGAGCCCTGATCCACAAAATGGTGCTGTCAGGATTTTTGGAGCAGTGAAAGGCTCCAAGTGTGTCTGTGCAACCACACTGAGGGCAGGGGCTGGAACTGCCCAGCACAGCCAGTGCCCAGAGCTGGGATCAGAAACTGGGAGAGCAGTTGCAAGTCAGAGCTGCAATTTTCTTTTGCTTCACAAGTTTCATGTTGGTAATGTGAAGTAATTAATGAACCAGAGCAGTGCTGCAGAGGGGGAATAATTTTAATGTTCCTTTTAAGAGGCTACTAAATCAATGGGGCAGTTTAAAAAGAAATGATAGCCTGGAGATTAGGAGACTTAATGGGAGAAATTAGTCAGGGTTTTGAGAGTGATCGAATCTCAAGTAGGCAGGTACCTCATGAACTGCAGTGTGGGCATTTGCATGTTCAGCACAGGCAAGGACTCACTGAGTTTGAGGCCTGGCTGGTCAGACTGGGCAACCGTGCTCAGACGTGAAGGTCCCCAGCACTTGGAAGAGACACTGAGAGACTGTAAAGCACAAGCTCCACTCCTGCTTCCTACTGTGCAGGAGCAGTATTTTTCCACTCCTGTCACAGGTCTTCTGACTACCAGGCTCAGCAGCGATGTCTACATGGGCTTTTGCAGGCAGATACGAGCTTACTCTGGCTGCTGGCCAAGAGAACCAGAAGCCATGGAGCTGCAGCTAATGTGCTATATGCCCAAATTGCTGTGGCCTGCTGAGAGGCAGGATATTAGCTTGAGCTCAGGGCTCTGGCCAGCTCAGACCATGAGTGAAATAAGTTTTCCTCTGTGTGCAGAAAGGCATGGAGACAAGGATAGACAACTTGTATAGGATTCAGAAAGCCATTTTTATACGGGCTGGGGCAGGTTAGCTGAGCCCAGGAAGATCAGGCAGACACAGCTCCCTGTGCACCCTGGCCCAAGCACAAAAAGCAGCACCACATGGTTGGCCTCAGAGCCAGCCAGATCCTCCTGGCCAAGGAAAACTGCTTTGGGAGCTGCATCCAAATTCTGTGGGCCTCCAGTTGGCTCTCCCTGTCGCAGGCATACCCAGCGTTTCTCCTCTGTTTTGGATGGCAGGGACTGGCTGTGGACAGGGAGGGTTTGAATTCCGTCCTCACTGGCTCTGTGAGTTTCTGCAGGAAAATGTTTGTACAATGTGACACCTGATGGGCCATGTTGAATTCTGAGCTCTGAAGGTGGACAGGCACCTACATGTGTCCAATTTGGACTAAGATGAAAGGCTGTCTCCATTTTAAATGCGTATATTACCTAGCTGGATTAGCAGATTTTTTTTATTCCTAAAATTTTTTACTTTCTCAGTTTTGGAGACTGCTTTGCATGAGAAATTTTACCATGTATTCAGTGTTAATGGAGGAGGAACTGTGTCTGTGTGTGTACATGTATGTGCATATGTACACACGCAGTGTACAAGAAAACAGAGACCTTTATACGTAAGTACACACCCAAAATTCAGTCTTGGTTATCTTGGAATAATACATAAAGATATTAAGGCTTTACAGCAAAAAACTGTGTGCTAGGCAGTGTCATGGTGCAGTGAAGCATTTTAAAAGCAGGAATTTGAGTAACTGTCTCAGTTACTGAGGATAGAACCATAATTTGAGCAGGAAGTAGCTTTAATTAAAACAGACCCATCAGGTGAAATCCTGGCCCTATCACGGTCAATGGCACAACTCTGACTGATCCTTCATGGAATCAGGATTTTACTCAGATCTTGTGACATTTGCCTTTTCTGAATCTGAGGCATTAGTCCTCGAACAGAATACATAAGCTAAAAATGGAAAACTGCCTGACCTAAAATAGTTTGACATCCATATCATAGTGCTTATTGTCTGAGAGTACATCTAAATGACATGTTGATTAATCCTGAAGTGAGGAAAATGCGATTCGTTGGAAAGAACTGGGATTGTACCAATAATTCAGTACCAGAAGCTACACAGCCATCAACTCAGTGTGCAACGTTTCCAGGAAAACTTTATTTGCAAGCTGTCAGATTCATCTGCCATTTTCCCAGTGACTTTGATTCCCTTCTGAGTGGCCCGGACGAAATGCTCCAATCCAGTTCATGTGGGCTATCAGCTACTTTGCTAAAGCAACTTTCCTCCTGCCTTTTACTGAAAACAAAACAGTCACATCAAGTCAGGTTGCTGTGAATGGCTCTTAAGAGAGATGTCGGCTGCACTTAGTGCACAGCTGGGGCCAAAGTGAAGCTGTGTAAGTGCCTGAGCTGTTCAGCTGGAAATTACATCTTGTGCAGGAACCTAAATGTCAAGTTCCCCAGTCCCCCTCACAGCCAGAACTCCAGCAACTCCCCTTTTCCCATGACTTTCTTCCCTTTCCTACAGATGTAGCTGTGTTTTCCTTCAGACACAATAAATCTTATATGGGAACGCCAAATGTAAAGCAGAGCGAGCTGAGCTGTCACCCAGGACTTCAGATGACACTTAGCCACATTAACGAGTAAACAGAGCCCACAGGAAAGATGCCTTTTGAAATGCACTGTTTGTGTCAGCAGTGCTAAAACTAACGAACCAAAACAATGAGGGGAAAAAGGGGAATCATCAGATGCACCTAAAGCTATAGGCTATAAAGTCAGATCGGCTGAGAGCAGCTCAGATACAAGCAAATCATTGGGACAGTGCATAAATTATGATTTCCATAAGCAGTAAGACAGCGACTACTCCCAGCCTTGTGATGGGAGGAAAGCACTAAAAGAAAGGCTAAATGTAACCATGTGAAAAGAAGGGAGCAGGAATGAATGTGCTTCTTATTTTGGAACCTTCTCATGGCAAACAAGCAAGGCTGGAGCCAAAATCTCCAGGACACAGAAGGAAGTTGGAACTGTTACCCCAGCGCGTGGCTCACGAGAGAGCTGGCACAGAGAGAGGGATCAGCTCTGCATTGTTCAGGAGGAGCCTCACAGAGCATGCAGCATAACATGCATCCCCAGGGCCTTTGGAGGCAACCACTGTCAACAGTCAGTGGAATCAGTCCAAAGTCAGAGAAATGTTACTAAATGATAATTTCACTCGTGATGATGGGGAAGCAACACTGTGCACCAGAAGAAAAGAAATAAACCGATGGTAGGGTATAGAAATGGTGCTGTGGAAATGGCTTTGCTTTGCTTGCTGGAGGTATTTACTCTTCCATTGAACCAGTTCTTAAACAATAATCCTCTGAAGGAGCCTTTCAGATCACTGACATGGTGAGAGGAAACCAGTATTAGCTACAGTGCTTACATTCGTGGTTGCTTCACGTTGATACAAACAAAAGTGCTTGGTCTGGAATTGACAATAGCTGTGGTTTAGGTTTTCTTCTTTCAGTGATCCCAAATTATGCCTGCCTGAATAATTTGGTACTAGAGGCAGAATAAACACCAGCTCTTAATAGCTGAATTTTTAAGGTTAAAATTGAGGCTAAGTACATAACATTTATCTTCCTCTGAAGAAAGCATGTGTACCCTGGTTAAAGGGGAAGATGAAAACCATGTCTGTGAGAGCAATGGCTGATGGCTTAGTTCTGCATGATAAAATAAATAACTTCGATTAACTTCAAGCTCCAGTACCTCAGATGTTTGTTGTCACAGAGGAGCAGCTTGGCTGATTGGCAGCTCTGATTTAGTCGACATGTGTTAACAGAAATTGCTCAATTTACATGGAGTACTTCAATCTGCTGTTTTAGGAGTTTTTGTCTTACATAGACTGGCATTTCAGCTTTTGAATAGATGGAGGACTTGTAAGGGTCATTAAAGAAATTGCTAAAGCTTCTGCAAATGCTTGGGCCAGATTGCTGACTGAGATGCAGAGCATGCACGTGTCACTGCAGATACTTCCCAGATAATGGTGCTGATTGAGATTTTAATCTGGACAGAGTGCTGGAGGCAACTTTCTTTCCAACACTCAATTATCCTGATAATAATATGCTTATTTTTTTCCTGTGTTCAAAATGTGTGGTCTGCTGCAACTGTGCAGTGTGAGTACAGTGCTGTACGGAGGGGGAAAAATCAGGGAGCAAAAGTGACTCCACGGCAAAGGGCAGGGACAGCACAGTCCCATAGTGTGCAGGGTGATGTATTTTTACCTTGAATGGGCTGAGTAACCACCATGAGAAAGGGCTGCATTCCTTCCCACAGGCTGCAGGACAACTCCTTGGTTCTCAACAGCCACAGAGGAATAAATCTGGAGCACAGCCTGCAGCCAGGACTACGTAGCATGCTGTAGGGGCAAGACTCTCATTTTACTGTGCATTTGCATCTTGTATCCTCCCTGGTGGGATGCTGATCCATAACAGTCCTCTAAAATCTCACACAACACAAAGAATCCAGACTAGTTTCCCACGGACACTCTCCATGAAAGAATTTCTTAGAAGAGATAACTCAGCCAGGAAATGGGAACTAGGGGGCCACATTCCTTCATTCAAATCCATCTCCCTTTGGTAAAGGATTAAAAAAATTGTCCCTATATGACTAATTCCAGCTATATTTCCCTAATTTCTAGGGAAGCAACAGTTTCTAGAGATGAAGAGTAAAGCCATTTGAGGAAATGAAGCTTTATTTGCTTTTTAGTAATTAGAGAATTTTCTGCTAGATCAAATTACCAATAACATTTTGGATATTAAAATGTATGAAACCTAGATTTACTTTTCGGCCTCTGTATCATCTTCTGATCCTTAATACTTTTCATCACGCTCAAGGAATGAAAACAAACTCAGCTGTTTTGTGTTTGTTCACAGTTGACTTTTACCAGGGCTGTGTTAGTGTTGTTACGTACTTGTTATAAGTAAAGGCAGAGCACACACTTCTGAGACAGCACAGAATATTCACCCTCACTTTCAGCAGGTTACAGCCCAAAACGAGTGTAGCAAACCTGCCAGGAGAGCCAGAGAAGGTTCTGCTTCTTCTCCGATTGTTGTCTGCAGGGATAGCTGTCAATTTGACTCGCTTGCTTTATGTGTCCAGTTGAATTTGTTGTTTGAAGTGAATGCACATGCCCTAAAGCAAGGAACATAAGATTTTTGGTTTTTTATGATCAGTTGAAAGTTTTTCCATGTACATTAGATTCAGCTGTATTGAATTTAGTTAAGCTAGTGCTGGGTACCCACTCTCACTCCGGACTAGGAGTGATTTGGGTTAATTTACTTTAAATCCATCCCTGACTGACTTGCGCTGCCCTGAGCTCGCACCTGACTTAGGCTCTCAGTTACCGCATTTGGACCAAGAGCTCGGGGATGCTGTTGGCTGCCAGCACCATCAGGACACCACAATCGCAGCATTCCCGCAGCAAACGTGAGCTCCACGTGTCAGCGTGACCTCAGGCCAGGAAAAAGAGAAGTCTGAACGGGTTTCTTCCATCGCCGATGGCCACGGGCTAAGAGCAAACACACACGGTCAATTAGCGAGGCTCAGCTGATGCGCGGTGAGTTGTCAGGCACGTCGGGACCTGAATGAGATCGCTCATTCATGGATTCAGCCCCTGAAAGTGTCCTTTTTAAACTGCTGTTCTATAAACAAGTGTAACTATGGCTGTGGACACGCGGACAAATTAGTGCGGGGATAAGGAGGCTCTGTGTGTCAGCTGTTCCATCTGCATACCTGCCGGGTGAGCTGAGGTTGCCTCTCCTCCCCTCCCCAGGGGGAAGGTACAGCTCGGGCATGGCAAACCCGAGCCTGGCTTCCTCGGCAGTGAGGGGTTTAGCCTAGTTTAGAACGGTTCAGCTTGCTTTAAGTGGAATAAAACAGATTTAAGCCACTTTAACACCAGTTAAACTGTACTTATTGTGGATTTTGCTCGTTTGCTCAAATGGTGCAGTTGTGCAGGTCAGATCTTTGAACCAATAAGAGACTTCCATTGACTTTCTGGAGCAGTGTTTTATGGAGAAGTTTGAAGGCCTTTCATTTTGGAATCTAAAGATGGGTTTGCATCTTAACAAACCAACCACAAGGCAACAAAGAGAAACCCCACAATCCCAAACTTTCGCCTTTCCTCCCAAATAATAACACTGTTTCTTACTCTGCCCTGTGGGAGATGGTCTTACTTTCTAAGAAGAAATTTGCTTCTCCCCAGCAAGGAACACAACAGGAGTTGCTAAATTGAAATTAAAGTTTCAAAAGCTCCAAACACAGTATGTGCTTGGACCCTTTGAAACTGTGACTGAGACCAATGAAACACAGGTCAAACACTGAAACTTCGGGTTACTTTTCTTTCTAACTCAAAAACTTGAATTCAATCTCAGTTCATCTTTCATATAACGAAAGGGAAGACATTTGATTAGGTTCTGTGAGATCACGTGGATGGATTCAACACATGGCTGCAGGACCAGGCATTATTATCTTGGACACATTTTGAACACTGCTTCTCACTCTGCTATCAGCCACCGCCACCTCTGCAGTAATGTGACAGCAAGAGAAAAAGGATGGGAAGGCGATAAAGTTTGCCCACGCAAGGAGAAAAGAACTTTCTGTCCAAAGCCAGCTGGCTTGGCTTGGGAATGAAATGGCATTTTAGGGAGAGGTGACCTGTTTACATGAGCTTTGTCTCAGAACACTTGTCCTGGGGGCCACAATGGGGTCTGAGACGCAGTTTATCACAGAAAACCACAGAAAACAGGTGAGCTGTCTCCGTGCCAGTTTGTCTTCTAAACTGTTTGACAGATAAGAAACCATCCTCAGAGATTGCAACAAATGTGCTGCCGCATTTCATGGTAAGAACCGAGCATATTTTTAGTAAAGGGTTGAGAAAGTATGCAATAATCCAAAATCCCAGCCAAGAAAACCACAAACCCCGTAACAAACGCCTGGTGGGATTCAGAGCTGGGAAACGTGCACCAGTTGATCCACGTTAACACTTCACATTTTCAGCTGATTTTTCCAGACTCCAAGAGAGAATCCATGGCTTTTTTTCCTCTACCTGGAAGGGCCAGGGGAAGCAGGGAATCTGCTGGGTGCTCTTTATCCTGTGGGATACAGACCAACCATCCTACATGTGCTCCCAAAGAAATCAATGGGATGTGCACCAATGAAATATTTATACTGAGGAGTCTGTTCACCATTATAAAACCCCAAAATATACCTTGTAAACTGCCCAAGTTTAAAAATTAATCTTTATTCCATAAGTTAACTGCTTTAGAAGTTTCTTTGTTGTGCCTTGTACACTCTAACAGATCCTGCAGAGCCACGGTGGGCTCTGGATATGCAGGCTACCAGATCAGGATAAAAAAATATATTTTATCCTTTTTGTATTGCAGTTTGGTCAGTGAGTTTAAAGTGAAGCAGACAAAATGCAGGAAAAAAAAATAACACTTAAATTTGCATTTTAAGAGCAGCTTTAGCTGATTGCAGAGGGAGCTGAGGGTGCTCTGCACAAGTCAGGAGAAACTTATCTGGCTTTTAAGAGTTCCACAAGTCTTTTGTCACTTGAAGAGGCCCCATCAGCTTCAAATCTACTTTAAAAAAGTAGTTCAAAAACGTTTCAGGTATTATGGTCTCCTATATCTATTTCTGTCCCTTTTGTTTCCTAACAGCATGAGATACTGACCACACATACTGCTGTCAAATATAGAAATTAAACTTACAGAAAAAAGGAGCCATTTTCTCTTTAATCTCTTGGAAATTTTTCCAGACTAAAGCACAGTTCTTAAATTGATAATATCCCTTTAAGAATTTATTTGCCAGGTAATGTTAGAAGAAAAAAGACTTTAAGGTCAGTTTGAACATTAAAAAGATTCCCTTTAAAATAAATTTCAAATCTATATTGGAGATAATGGCAAGCAGTATTTGAACAGCTCTCCAAATTATAAAATATATTTTACACCTTAAAAATGCAAATAGCTTTAAAATCCTTTTAAGTGATTTCCAGCTCCCTGGAAAAAGGTCAAGATTTATCCTAAGAAATACTTTGTTGCATAAAATAATACAAATAGTTTAGTGTTGCAATATATACCAGTCATAATATGTATAAAGCTACAAAATTATTAACAGATGAGGGCCTGTAAGTTTTGAATAATGCAGTAAATATGATTGTTTTTGAGGGGTGAAATTACACAATGCTGTCAGAAGGGAAAATTACATTTTAATAATGAAAATATTGAACATAACTATTTTTCTTTAGATCTGCTAAGCAATCTGTGTGTTCCCTATGAGATGTCAAACTATAGAGTGCATATGAAGGCTTTGCTCCATCTATAAATATACATGTGCACGACACATTGCTAACAGCAGCAAGCGAGTGCTGGGGAAATACAGCAACAATGAAGTTCCTGAGAGAGGCTTATTTTTTCAAGTTATTAAAAGAAGGTGGCAAGCGTTCATGAGGATATGAAAATTTCAAGCCGTCTGCAGGAAACTCTGAAAACCTCTGGTTAAGGCTGCTGCCAAAAAATCTCAGCTATGTTATGTCAGAATGTTTAATTGCAAGCTGCAACTTTAATGAATGGAAAGATATGGCAAAAGCAGGAAGTTTCTGAAGCAACATGGAGCAACCATGAAAATAAAATACCAAAGGTTGTAATCTCGAGTGCTGCTGGAAGCAGGAATTTCCATCCAGGCTCTGCCTCCTTTCCCTGCTGTGCAGGGGCTGCCAGCTGAGGGGAGAGGTAAGAGGCTCTGGATATCATCTCCTGGGCTCAAGGCAGCACTTGTTATGTCCATGTGAACAAGTCAACCTCTTTGCATTTGTCATTAGGGGTGTTTACAGGAGTGCAGCTTAGGAATGAGGGGAGGAAAGGCAAATGTCAGAGTGCATTAAATAACGTATTTTCTTTACTTTCCAAGAAGCTTGCTCGCAGCATGATGTTGCTATTTATAGCCCATCTCCTAAACCCAGCTGTTGGTTCATGTTAACATGCAGAATGGTGAGAAAATCCCAGCAGAAGAGCGTGAATCCCAGAGAGACTTGTGGGACCTATAAAATATCACAAATTCTGCTGAGGTCCGGGCCGGGCGTGCCCTCGGTGAGGCAACACCAGCATTTCCCTGCTGATCCTCCAGTGTTAGAACACCAAAATGAAAAGTTGCAGCAGAAAACTTCAGGGAACTGAGCTCACACCCCTGGCTGGAAGAATTTGAAAGAGTACCTTTACCTGTAACTCAAAACTAGCAAATACACTGTACACCCACATAACAGCATTCTTAGACAAGCTGTGTCTGATCTAATCTTATGTACCTTGGCCACAAGTTTTGGAAAAACAAATATTCCCAAGGCAATCAGATTAGTGAGTATACCATATAATGATGTGGAAATACTAGTGGTTTATAGAGAGCAGTTTATGGGATGGATTGAGTGAATTTAATTCATGCATTGTAAGGCAACTTGGACTTCAGTAAAATAAGGATATCTTGATTTTATCTGTGTGTAGTGGAACATCAGAGCCAAAGAGAGTAAGAGCAGCACTCCAGAGCACAGACAGGGAGCTCAGGGGACTTTGTTCCCAGCCAGCTCCCCGAGAGGACAGGCAGTGCTTGTGCTGAGGTGACCACGGGGTTAACGGGGTTACCCAAAGCCTTAATGGCCAGGAACCATTATCTGCTCCTCTCTGATTTCCTGCTCCCTAGGTGGGAGTCCCCCCTGCCCTTCTCCTTTGTTTCTAATGCGAGTTCCCATCCTGAAATGCTGTGAGTACAATTCGTTTTTGTTGCAATCAGTAGTCCCTTACAAAATCTTCATTCACAGAGTGTTTCCCCCATTGTAAGTGGAACAATGTTAGGAATTAATCTGGCCTGTGATTTGTAGGAACCTTATTCTGAAAACCGTGTTCTTAGACCCCCCCCCTTCCCTTTGAAGGGTAACTTAATTGTTTGGCAAACATGCAAAACCTACATAACATCCCCTACTCTTCTTAGCTATGATTTTAAAAGTCCTGCATTTTGGTTTTATGTAACATTCACCTCTAGAAGCATGAGGCTCAGATTCTCTTCTCCAGGACACAAGATTAAAAAGCTGATTTCTGGAATATAAGAAGCGTTTGAAAGGAGGAAAAGCCATGGTACATCTCTGAAGTGGATTGTAAGAAGGTCCTAAAATGTAAGTTGAAAGTTAGTAGAGATCTGATTTTGGTGGTAGTGCCTCCAAAATACCTTGAATGGGTGGGTGGAAGTGCACTGGAATAGAGATGCAAGGGAAAGCTTTATTGCCATAACAACTGCTGGATGATGACTCTATACAACTCTGAGGCTATTCAGTTAAAATTAAGAACCCTGCTATCTTTTTTCCTTATCTTTCTTTATATTTGCTATTGCTCTGAGTTTATTTCTCTTTGGATATCATGGAAATTGCAGTGCCTGCTATTTGACCAAGGGAAGAGATTTCAGGGGGCTCTTTTCAGTCTCTGGGTTGTACATAGGATGGGCAGAAACGCAGTCAGTGGTTGTTCCCTTTTCGCTCAGAAGTGATCCTGGCAGATGCTTGTGGTAATTTCTCCCTTGTCATATTGACACTCCAGTGTGATGTTCTCTGGGGCTTTCTTATGTTGCTGCTTCTCCAGTCTTACAAAGATTGCCATTTTTTCTCTGCAGTGTACATTTTTCTTCTGTATTATCCAGGAGAATTTGGTCTTTGCAGTTGTCCTGGAAATTAAACCCACTGCAGCACCATCAGGTCAGGGAGTGATTTCAGGATTTTGATGCACCAACTCTTCTGTGACTTTATTTGTGTCAGCCTGAGGGGTGACATTTGTCACTCACTGTGACACATCAGGACATCTGTGCCCTCCCCACCACCCATCCTGGTTCCCCACCAGTCCCAGGAGTGTTCTGCAGGAGCAGATGTGGCAGCACATCATCACACATGGAAAAAAACATCTGGAATTTCAACTGCAACCTGAATTCTGCACTTCCTTTTCTCAATTGTTACACAGGGCAGTGTTTCCAGCAGGGCAGGAAAGCATTTCAGTGGGAAGGAGGCTGCTCTGTGCCCCTGAGGCATTGTTTGCAAGGCTCATAGAGAAATCCCTTGAGCAACACATGCTCTGCTTACTCTTGTGGTGCCACTGAAAAGGACAGATTAGAACCAATTATTTATCTCTTTGGCTTCCTGCTCTATTTTTTGCCAGCTTGGAATAATATGTACTGAAAATAATTCATGAGTATATCCAGAAGTCCTTGCTCAGGCCTTGCTTCAATGTCTTACTCAGATTCCCACTGACTTTTATAGCTTAAATATTCAGTATTTTATCTTAACATCTTCTCAGCATATTGCTGTCAAGAGAGGATTTTGTGGTATTAATCATTAGATTCTAGTAATAGACCTTACAGGTATTATGGATGGTAGGTATGGTGAGGAAGGAGAGAATAAATCTTATTCATATGAAAATCAATGACATTTTGACTGTTCATCTTGAAATTGAAACAAAACTGTGTGGATTTAAATATCTTCCTGATTATTACAGATCAGCAACAAGCAGTTTGGAAATATGATTGTAGATGGCAAATATTTCTATTTTGTTGTCTTTCTCACTTCTTGTAATCTCTTTCTTAGATCCACAAGAAGAAGTGTCTATTCTTGCACCTCTGCTTTGAACAAAAGGTGGATGTTTCAGAAGCTGTTCAACTTATTCACGGGCTGCACTCTTAAATCCAAACTAATCTGTACATCACAAACCCTGAACTCCAGCATTTCTAGAGCTGAGAACTACTGTTTCCATTTGTGCTAAACTTCTGGGAATGGACAACAGAAATTGACATTCACTTTTTGGGAACGATCATGGAGGATCCACCTTCTCCCATCCCATGGCATGGTCACCACCCTGCCCGATGGG
>NW_005054366.1:514353-515639 GCF_000277835.1 Geospiza fortis
TGTTCAGTTAATGACACCATTCTAAAATACAAAGGGCCCCTCTGATCTCTGTTTTTCAGAGACAGCATCCTTGGTGCTGGTGTCCTGATTAGAGATGTGCCCTTTGCAGTGATTTGGAGCTGTGAAATGGCTCCTGTCGCTCCACTCTGAGCCTGTGGGTATCTCACAGGATAAATCTGGAAGAGCTGTAGAGCGCAGATGATTTTTGGCAAGTATCATTTTATCATCAAAATTTTATTTTTGGGTCGCTCTTCAGCTGCCGCCTTCTGTGAAGGAGAACGACGCCCATTTGATGTCTTTTATTCTGGATTCCCGAGCAGTCTCTTCTGCTTAGAGCAGAATTAATGGCAGCTCTGGCTGAGATAATGGGAGGTGGGGATGGATGCACGGAGCTGGAACTGAGGTGGACTGTCACCTTTGTCTGAACGTGGAGACACAGCTCATGTCCTCAGAGCCGGGAGAGTCACAGCAAGCCAGGCAGAAAATATATTTTATTGAAAATTAATTTTAATTATTATTTTACTAAATTAATTTTATTAATGACTTTCTATTAATAGTTTTGCTTTTACAACCTTGTCCTTGTTCAAATTTACCAGTGGCTATTTCTCACAATTATATAATATCTACTAGATATGTATATATCTAGTGTGTATATATACATAATAGATATATTTTATATATTGTATATATATCCCATATACTAGACACTGTGTGTTTATAGATACACCATATATAAAAATGTGTCTATAGAGAATAGAGTGTGTATTTATATATATACACATACACTACATATATGTGTGTGTGCTGGGGAGGCTGTGGTGGTTTCAGAGGGTGACACACAGGGCCCGCTGAGCTGTTTATCCGCGGGGGCAGTGCCGTGCTGCAGGCTCAGGAGGGGTCACCGGCCCCCACCATATATAAAAATGTGTCTATAGAGAATAGAGTGTGTATTTATATATATACACATACACTACATATATGTGTGTGTGCTGGGGAGGCTGTGGTGGTTTCAGAGGGTGACACACAGGGCCCGCTGAGCTGTTTATCCGCGGGGGCAGTGCCGTGCTGCAGGCTCAGGAGGGGTCACCGGCCCCGCTCCCCGGAGTTGCTGTTATTGCCCCAGAGCCTCGCTGTTATTGCCCCAGAGCCTCGCTGTTATTGCCCCAAACCCGCGCTCCAGCCCCGCAGGCCCCGCGGTGGCGCAGGCGCCGCTCAGGGCGGGCCGGGCCCGCTGCGTCACCACCGGCCCACCCGGGCCCGCGCTCTGCGCATGCGGGCCCGCCGGG
>NW_005054366.1:516383-528043 GCF_000277835.1 Geospiza fortis
GGGAGGGGATGGACATTTACAGGCCAGGCCGGCGGAGCTGCCCGGGGACCGGGCGGGAGGGAGCCGAGGAGGGTGGGGTACGCGGCCCTGGAGCGCCCGGGGTGCGGGGAAAGGACCCTTTGTGCTGGGTGTCGCTGGGGAAGGCGACATCGCAGCGAGCGGGGAAGCGACAGGAAAAGGCTCCCCGGGAGCCCGCCCGTGGAATGCGGGAGCGGCCGGGGGTCGGCCGGGGGAGCTGGGAACGGTTCAGGAGTTGAGTGTGCGCCGCAGGAAGGTGTGCTGGGAATGGCAGGGGGACAAGCGCTCCTGGGCTGTGAACCCGAGGCTGTTCTGTCCAGAGGGAGAAGGCTGAAGGTACAGCGGGGTTGTGCTGCCAGCAGGGTTTTGTGTTCGGCGGCAGAAGTCGTGAGGAAAAAGGACTGGTCCGCTGCTGCCTGGGAAGACTAATTTTTTTAAGTTTATGGAGCTGTCTTTTACAATAAATTTTTACCTGCTTTTGGGATGCTAAGCGGCGAGGAGAGTGGAATTGCTCAGAAAAACTGACCATAGTGCCTTGTTTGACAGGTGATTAATTTCAGAGTTGAGAAATTGAGTTGTGTAGGGGAAAAAAGAGATAATTTAAGAAGAGGGTTTTTTTCAATTGTTTAGTATAAAAACATTGTGTCCCATAGCCATACAACGACTAAAATTGTTATGAGCGGTGGGGGAAAGGGGTTTTGGGAAGTACAAAGGAGGAAGGAAAAGGAATAATTTGTAAACAGTAGTAAGGAAAATTAAGTGGTTTGGTATGGAATTGATAATGTAAATGTATTTCTTTTCAACCGTTTTCACAGTCTGAGAAATTTTTATCTAGCATGAAGAGGGCTATGAGCTTTCAACCTTTATAATGTGAACTGTCTACACACAATTGTTCCTTATGCAATTTTTTTTTAAGAAGTAGCCAGCTATATTTTGTTAGATAATTCTGGTATCTTATTCGTATCTGGTATTTAAATACCTGTGCAAAAGATGTCAGGGCAACATTCCTGTCATCTATTCTGTCTGTATTTAAAATTATTTAAAATGCCTTTTACGTGTGAGAATGTAATATTTAGGTTTTTTTCCCCTCATATCTCACAGGTGATTTGCATTTGGGGGAGAAGTGTGAAGTTCCTCATTTAAACTATTTTTTTCACTGAGGTGTTAGAGTATGTGCAAAATGACATGTTATTCAATTACATAATTTAGAAGGATTATAATAAATTATAATAAAGGATGTAATGTCGGTGCTTTTGTTCGCTAAGGGTATCATTATTAAATGATATTTTAAAATTCTATACTTGTTAAGCCAGCAAATCAAAAATAAGGGAATGGAACAAATTGTCAAGATATTAAGGGATTATGGTGGTGCTGTGCAGCTGGAGATGAGCCTTTTTTGACTGAGGACATTCAGTTTGGAATTTCATAAAGAAAATAGTCCAGTGCCCTGGTCGGTTATTTTTCTCCTCCATAATTCTTTCCCACATCTGTAGTTGGTGTGGTCCACGTGTAGTGGCAGAGGGGGATCGTCGGTAAATGGGAAGAATCCCTCAATGTCAGGGACAGGCTCTAGCTCAGGACAGTTTTTGTGTGCATGAAACTCCTTCTCTCTGCCCCAGGAGCTGATCTGAAGCAGTGTGAGCATTGCAGCGTTCCTGGGATTTATTTGTGAGCAGACATTTGGAGATGTTGGTGGAAATACATCAGCTTTTTTGCTGTTGGCTTGTCCTGCTCTGTTTTCTCAGTGTGTGTTTAAACCGATGTGGTCACTGCTCACCTCTGAGTGAGTGGTGCCATGGAATGCTGTGCATATGTGCAGATCCCTGCATTTAGAGCCCTCTAATATGAGTTTCTTTCTCTGTGAAACCACAGATGGAGAAGAAAGCGAACATTGAGTTTTATGAACTTAGAGAAATTGAGTCATGTTGGAGTAGCACAATAAGGAGGACATGGCTGCATTCAAACTTGAAATAATTCTGGAGAACAAAACGGCTCATTATGGCAGAAGACTCATCTTATTTAGAAACCTTTGAGCTGAAGTGTGTGTGGTTCACCTTAAACTGGTTAATGCGGGCAGCAGAGATTTTATGGGTTTATTTTAGAATGTTGGCCACGTTTCTCAGATAACTTGTTGATGTCATTCTGTATATTCTGGGCCCAAGTGCTGCTTCAGAGAGCCTGGAGGCACCACTCTGCTCTGTGAACAATGCCGTGCTACCTTGCCTGCTCTCAGCCATGCCCTCCTAACAAAACACAGCTGATTAATTCTCCAGAGTACTGAAAGAAGTGTAGTCTAATGCTGTGTAATGAGCAAATCTGTATTAGTTTGGCAACTTTTTTTCCTAAATAAGGAATATCTTGAATTAGTTATAACTGTGGTTTGTTATGCCTAGCTTGAGAGAGGTCTGTGGGGTTGAGTTGAATTTTTAAAAGAATATGTTTTCTAAAAATTACCATTAGCACATTTTACTCGCCTCACCAAATTCTTAATTTTTTATTTTTAAAGGATTAAATATTCTGTATAAACCTTGGGCTTTAGGCCTACTCAGTCCTGACAGCAGCCTGGTAATGTGTGCAAAGCACTGGGATCTGCTTTTCCTTTTCATTGCAACGAATCTTCCTTTGAATTAATTGGAACATCATGTGGCAATGGATGTGCTTCTTAATGCACAAATCGCTTTAAGGTTTCACATTTATTGTGTTGGAAAGACATTATTTCATATGTGTAATAATGTGTTCTTCAATGGATCAAATGGAACAAAAGTCAGAATCTCTGTCTGTGATAATATATATGGGTGAATTTGGGGCTTTGTGTTCAGGTTTGATTCTTTCAGCTGTGGTGAAGTTACCAGGGGATATAAACATAGCACTCCCTTTTTCTTGTGTGCCTTCCTGTGCACTGCAAGGTGAGCAGTGATTACCTGAATGGACTTGTCACTGTTACTGAGGTGCTGCTGATGAGGGGATAGTTTAACGCTTGCTCCTGCCACTGAAGTGAATAAAGACTTTGAAGGTGTGTAATGGTATGAGGTTTTGATTTAGGTGTCTTAAATTTATACTCAGAATCCCCTTGATTTAAGGTGCACTCCGATGTGAAATAACTGAAGGTAGCTGGTTTTTCCCCTGGATGTTTGCAAGGTGGTTCGGGTGTCTTAGGAGGTTTGGGAGATGACACAAGACATTCTTTCACTTCTCCCCCAAGTTAGCTTTGTTGACCTTCCAGTAAAAAACTTGAGGAATTTTTTTGGACAGCTGATCAAAATACATTTTAGGTCCCTGATGCAGTGTCCGGTGTAACAGAACAAAATAGTATGACTGAGAGTTCAGCCCAGCCTGTGTAATATGACAGCTCCCCTCCCCCCTGCATGTGTTCTGAGGTACAGCACCAGCTAATAAATAATGAGCTCGTCATCTGCAATAAGAGATTTTGCTTTGTTTATTTGAAAGTAAGCATCTGATCTAGATTTCTGCCTCTGACCACTCCCCTCATCTGGTGCTTTCTTATTTTAACACTTGATCTTTCAAGTTACTGCTTAGGGAGTTGAAAAGAAGAAATTTTTTTCCTCCATATTAAGGCATTGATTTTTTTTTAAATCAATGGTATTGTTTTGGCTTCTGTTTAATTGTTCTGTAGCAGTGTTTCTAGATTTCTTTATATTTAATATATAACTTTCTTTAGAACAATAAACCCCTGTACTGTGTACTCTCACTTCCATTTGACACTAAAGAGGAATTAATATCTTGCAAGACTCCTCTGTTCCTGAGATTTCACCCCTGCCTGTCCAAGATAATCACCTAGTTAGAATATTTTGTTTTATAATATTATATTTATGTATATATCTATATATATTTTCTCATTTTATTCTTAATATGAGTCTGCAGTGAAGAATTAGGAAGGAATTTTATTAGAATAAGGCAGGCTAAAGTTTGTGACCAGTCTTTTTCCAAATTGTAGTGCAGGGGAATACAGAACCTTTTCTATGGGAGCACTTTGCTCCGTGTGTTGTAGCAGTACAAGCGTGCCTCTATGATCACAAGAAAATACATCCTTCTTAATAAGAGTGTGATTAATTGAATTATTTTTCAGGGAATTAACTACTTTATATTCAAAATGTTAGTGATGCTTAATTAGGTAGGTCTCCCAGTTATATTTGCTTCTGTCCCTGGAGAGCTTTTGAATTCTGGCAAAGTCCTTATGGGCCAACCTGGAAACTTGAAAATGTGTTCTGCATTGCTTTGTGATTTCACTAGGAGCTACTGAGAATTGTTGCATGCCTATTTGAAGTATAGTAAGATAAAAAGTAGGTGCTAGGAATTAGCAGCCAAGCAGAGTCATGGAAAGGTGCTTGCTGTAGGTGTCTGTGTACCAGGCACTGATGACAAAGCATCTTTTCCTTTTTTTCTAATCAGGAGCAAATTGACTCAGAGAAAAATGTGTCATGGTCAGAGATCACCTAGGAGTGGGTGTGTAGAATGGATGGGTTTGTGCTCGTGATACTTTTATGATGATAATAGAGGTGAAGAAGGATTTTTTCCCATTTAGTTCAAATCTCTTTGAGTGTTTGTGTAACTCAGTTTTATTTGAAAACCAGATTGCTTCTGACACTGTAATTTAGGATTTCATGGACTGGACTGGTGTTATTTTTGTTGTTTGAAAGCTCACCATAGACCTGTGAGAATATGTAAAGCAGATGTGTCATCTGTACGTGCAGTGACACTTGCAGGCTGTGGTCAGGACCAGAGCTGAGGTTTTATACCAATATACACAGGCCTGATCTTTTCCTTTTCTGTGATCGCTTCTTGTTTGGAAGCTCAAGGGGATTAAATTATTAAACTTTTAGCTAGATAATTGTGTAAGCATGTCTGTAAATGAGCTGTGCTGGGGCTGTGCTGTTACACATTTCTTTCTTGAAGATTGTGGCATACAGAATTGAAAAATAGAATCCAGAGGAGATTGTTTTAGTGTTCTTTATGATATGGAAGAATTAGAAACAGTTGTGAGAGAAGAGAGTAAGCAAGAGGCTGAACCCTCAGGGACTCAGATACACACACATGTCCTAAAGGTGAGGGGTCATAAAGGGCACAACAGACTTGTCTTGGCAATGTCCATTAGAGAAACTATTGGAAGGTGTCAGGATAATGTGACTTTACACCCTGTATCACACCAAATCTGCAATAATTGAGTCCAAGAGCTGAGAAAAAAAGTTGTAATATTTTCCCCCCTCAGATATCAAAGAAAGTGACTGTTTTTAAGTGGTTATCTTTCTCCAGATGTTTTGAATTGTATTTAATAGACCATCATGTGGAAAACTTGTATGGTATAGCTCAGATGCACTGTATGAGGTTATCAGCATGAGGGACATCTTGTTTTTGGTATCATTCTTTCACAAGCAACTGCCTCTTCCTGATATGAGTGCATGCATCCTGTTTTAAAAGCTGTGAGCTGACAAGAATGACTGCTAATAATTTGGTGTAAGAGCAGTTTAAAAATGTTGCTTCTTCCAGTGTGAGCTTTCAAAGCAATGAGTCTTCTGAGAGTGTTTGAGAAAAGGGGAAGTTCCATCATCATTGTTCTTTTATTATCTTGTCAGGCACTGAGGGTAATAAACTGAAATTTTCAGAATTTTTATTTTTCCTTGAAGCTGTTGAAATTATTGTGTAATGGTATGAGGTTTTAATTAAGTCAGGTGTCTTAAATCTATATTCAGAATCCCCTTGGTTTCAGGGTAAAAGAGAAGTCAGAGGTACAGCACAAGATAATTTGTTTCACTTGATCCTACAAAAAAGGAAAAGCACGCACTTCTACAATTTTTGAGCCTATAGGCTGTCAAATTATGTTTGTTAGTCTGAGTTTAATAATACACATATTTACTTGAATATTTGGCTTCAGGGATTTGAAGCTTTTGAGTGCAGAAGAATGATTTCCTCTGAGAGACTTTGTTAATATCCTCCTGTGTTTCTTTTAAGTGTTGGGGTTTTAATGTTTTGTCTTCTTGTTGTCCTCCTTATCTTTGTTCATAGCATTCCAAATGGTGGTGTCTTACATTTTTGTCATTGAAATGTATGTGAAGATCTTTGCTTTGAGAGATGTTGGGCTCTGAAAAAAGTGCCAGCAGTAAAAGTATTAATGGTTTCCATTAGGAAGCACTAAATTAGAACTCCTCCTTCAGGGAAGGAGACAAAATCATGGATGGCTGAAGAGAGATGTGGTCAGTTGATGAAAGCAAGAATTTGTTGAATATTGGAGATATGGAATATGGGTGATGTGCAGAAGTTGTAATTATGAACACAAATGCCCTGAAGATTCCCGAGGAGCATGTGGAACATGGAATGGTTTTGGATGTCATAGAATAATAATGAGTTTTAAATAGGTGCTTGTTGTTTCCCTTGTCACAAATATGAAAACTGCTAACCTGAATAGCTGTTAAAAAAAAAGGAAAAATTATCAGTTGGAACAACTGAAATTTAAAAACTATTTTATCAAATCTGTATTACAAAGTCATGTAGAAAGCACTTGTTCTTAGTGAAGCACAGAGACATTTAAGACAACTCTCTAGGCTTTGTATTG
The DNA here is from genome assembly GCF_000277835.1 of Geospiza fortis. Lineage (NCBI taxonomy): Eukaryota > Metazoa > Chordata > Aves > Passeriformes > Thraupidae > Geospiza > Geospiza fortis. The sequence goes on from NW_005054366.1 coordinate 522,970, forward strand.
GGTTTAATATGAGATGAAATTCGAGGAGGGCAGAAACAACAAGAATTATCTTAATTGATAAATGATGGGGTTTTTTTCCCTATGAAAAGGAAAAAGCTAATGGTCATTGTTTCTGTTTATCACTGGTAACTCAGTATCTTCGAGAAACTAGTAAAATGTGGTGTTGAAACGATCGGAAATTCTGGATTTTAAAACGGAATGTTCCTGAATATTGGAGTCATTTAGGTGCCATATGCAAAATAGGAGGAAAGTACCGTAAAAGACTAATGGTTTGTTCAGGAGGTGAAACAGGGTAATGGGAGAGTTGCAAATTTCAGCTACTGCTTCTGCCATGGCATTCTGATGCTCCTGGTGACTCCTGGCTGCGTGTTTCCCTAGGCTTATCTCCAGAGGAGACTTGGGTTCCCGGTGGGATGCAATGTAACCCGATATCCCCAGTGATCCCCGAGCTGCTTCCAGTAAATGTTCCTGCAGATCCCCCGGCCTGCCCTCGCTGGGACGCGGCTCTGCTTCAGTGCTTTGCAGACCCTTGTGCCTCTGTTTGTAGCTTTCCCCTCGTGTTTTTGCTGAGGAGTTGGGCTGCTGTCCTGCCGAGTTAAGCCTAGTGGTGACATCCTTGTTTTTACACTTCTCTCCTGAGGATGCCCTGAAATAGTCTGTGCACCCCGTTACTGTCACACACGTATTTACAACCAGTCGTGTGTTAGCACAAGGTGCTTATGTAAAACTTGCACCAGATTCCAGCAGGAAGTGACAGTCATTTCCTTGAGAGGGGATCGGAAGGTTCCTACAAAGAGACTCAAGCAAAAGCTGCTTTTTCTTCCAAGCTGAGGGCAGGACTTGCCCCGAGTGAGGAGTTGCGATCGAGCCCCGATCCCCCGTGCAGCCCCGTTGGAGCCCCCGCAGCTCCCTCTGCTGATCCCGGCGTGCCCGTGCAGCCCCGGGGGCTCGGCCGAGCCTCCGATGAGCGGAACCATCAGCTCCTGCCACGGCACTGAGGAAACGCTTCAGAGCAAGCCGAGGCTGCAGCCAACCTGGCGTTACTCTTGGGTGCCATTGGGTTTTGCTGCCTTTTTGTTTTATTCTTTTCACCATCTCATTTTGTCTCGGGGGAGATGGAAGTCGTTAAAGGATCTGTAGACTGTCCTGTTAACCCTGGCTCTAGGCGAGAGTAACCAGTGTGATTGCATGAGATAAAAGGATTCCAGCTCTATGGCTGGGTTGCTGAGGTGCAAGCCAAGCATGGTATGGGGAAGAGGGAAGAACAAAGACAGTGTGTATATGAAAATTTTTATTCTGTATTCTGTAGCCTATTTCATTTATGTTATTAAAATATGGAGAAGTGGTGGAAGTAAATTTAAAAATAGTCCAAACTGTAATAGTAAAGAAGTGATTTTGCAAATAATAAAACCTGGAGAATTTCAATTTTTTTAAAACTCTTCAGTTATTCCCTGATCTTTTAGAATACCCCCTCTTTTCAGTGTGTTTCTCTTCAGTTCTCCACATATCTTAAATGTGTGCCAGCTGTGGCCGGGCTGAGCGCAGGGGCCTGCTGACTGCCCAAGCATCCCCCAGGACCTGCTGCCTCTGGTCACTGCAGGGCACTGCTCTGCCCAGGGCTTCTCTGCAAATTCCAGGTCAAAAATTCTGCAACACTTTTGGGAAATCTCAAAAATAATCGACGCATTTGCTATAGCACTTGGTTGAAACTGACCAATATAATCAGAAGCCATTAATGAGGGAGAATAGACTGTGGTCAAGTAACCTCATTTTATTAAAAAAGTAAGTTATAAAGCTGTGGAAATAGTTCTGTCTTCAGGGTTTTAATGCCATCATTGATGATGCTCTAGTCTAATATCAGCAAACTCTTATTTTAAGTGTTTTTATTTAATTTTATTAAGATAAAACTTAAAGTTAGGGTGATTTAAAACTGTGTTCAGTTTCTTAATTTGCCTTGTTTTTAATGTATTTGATTTGTTCTAAATATCATTTTAGGCTGGAATTCATTCAGCAAAATAAATATCTCTTCGTTTTTATGAGGTCTGCTTGTAAGTTTATGGGAAGATAGTTGGAATTTCTTCTTTGTGTCTTCCTATTTTCTTAAAATATATTAATAAATGTATCTAAAGCCCCCACCTCACCTCCTCCCCCATGTGATGCTTATATCTGTACTTTATGTAGGGCTTTCTGGATCCAATTTTTTTAACAAGTTTTTTTTATGGGCTGAATTGTTCTGTAATAAAACCTATCACAATATTGCTGGATACTGGCTGAGTAGTTCTCAAAAGAAGTTTTTACCTGCTTTTCAGTCATTCAGTCCTTGAATGAAATGTTAATGAGAAGATGATCTGATAAACTTCTTGAAATCTTTCTGTGCAACAAAATCCTGATTGAGGATTTTCCTTCAGATCTGTTTGTTTTAAGGCACCTAAGTTGGTTTTTGTAGCTGTCTTGCATGCATGTAGATAATGCCTACAAGAAAACCACAAAGGTCTTGGTGTGTTGTTTTTCTAAGGCTTGAATGACTAATTTTCTGAATGTGTAAGGAGCAACAGCCTTTTGTGTGAACTTCCTTTTGTGCTTGTTAGGACTGTAGAAGCAGGAGAAAGTAAGCACAGCCTAAAATTCAGAGTTGCAATCTGACAAGGAATCCTCCAGGCTTATCTGCAAGAGCTGAGATCACAGTTCTTGCTTTTGTCTAACCTGTGCTTCTCTGCTTTTAATTCTTCGTGGTCTCCTCTGCTTAGTCTTAGTGGCTTATAAGATTTTTCAGTGGCATAATTAGCTTATCTTAAAATAGTCTGATCTGGTGGCAGTATTGGGACAATGACGGGACAGCCAGCCCAGCCCCAGTCACACGCTGTCAACCACAGAGATGTGTCACTGCTGGGGCCACTCAGCAGGGAGGGAGGAGTAGGTGAAAATCTTGTGAAGATATAAGTGGACCTTGAACATGAATGATTCAGCTCACCTGTACTAGGATTTACACGTTTTCCTTCAGGAATTTGGCAACAGCCTGATCAAGTAACTAGAAAGCAGCTTCTCTTTGGTTTCAACCAAGATACAAATGAAATGGAAACAAAAAAAATCAGTTCCAGTTCAGTTCCTTTCCTTGGGTTCTTTTTTATATTTGTAGCTTTAGTGTCTGGCTCTGTTTATCAGCCCTCACACTTCAGAAAGAATCATTTCACCTTAGAGCCTCATCTTACCTCAGATGCCTTGGTTCAAGCTTACCAGTGTTTCAGGTCTGAGACCTTTAAAGTTTGAAGTGTCCGACCATTAACATTTATACTTCCTTGAGACTGTATCTCTGGGTTTCATACTTTCTATAATTGTCTTGTCTTCTGGCTTCATTTCCATCTCTCTAGACAAATACAAATTTAGACAAGGGCACAATTGCATGTGTTATGAAGATTGTTGTAGGTACACCAGTTCTGAGGGGTAAACTCTACATTTAAAATGCCTTTCTCGGAAAAGCTGCTGCTGCAGTTGCTATTGTGGTTGCTACAATCTTGAACAAGGGATTAGAATACTTTTTTTTTCTTGTTACTATGCAGGGAAAGAAGCTGGGTCTACAGTACATTCAGGATGTTGCTTTTGATGTGATTTGTTCTGTATTTTCTGAGACCCATCCCTTTCTTTAGATTTCAGTAGAAGAGCACTTTTTCTGAAATTCATAAACTCCCTTAGCTTATGTGCCATTACCATGCTTTTTTTTTGTTGATTAAAAATGGATTTCAGCATTTCACAGCTCACTATTTGTTGAAATAGTGGCTCATGCTAGGGCACTCCAATACTGGCTAGTCTTGACTTCAAGGAGGAAATTTAGTTCTGTTATTTCAATGTGTAAAATGCTTTTTAGGGAAGGTTTGTTCTCTTTGGCTTGATACCTGTTCATTCTGGAGTCTAATGAAACTTCTGTTCACGCTTTTAGGTTCTGCATTTTCATCTCTCAAACCCTGCAAAACAATCTACTCAGAGATGCTTTTGTTACATTTGAGTTTACAGACCTTCATTGAAAAACTAATTTGGACTCTGCAAGACATAGTTAAAAACAAATTCTTCTGGTAATGTTTGACTTCTTCCAGGTGGATTTGATGTACTGCCTCCATGCAGGAAGTGAGAAAAGGAGTTTTAACTATACATTGATGTCTTGCATATGCTGCAATGTTCCTTGAGCTTTTTCTGTAAATGGTTGTAGCCAGGCAAGTCCTCTGTGTAGTTTAATGTTTAACTCTGGTTTTATTTTGTTGCAATTGCTGGTGCCCTTATGCATGCAGATAGAGTTGCACTATAACTGAGGCTGGGAGGGGGAACTTGCTTCTCTTCCTCTTTAAGCTGTGGATCCTAAAACCTTGGTCCAGGCATGATTTTAGTCTGGTGTAGTTTGTTACTAAAAAATTAGTAACAAATACTTTACAAGGTCCACTTATTCCAGTGAAACCTCCTAGACTACTTTAGATAAAGTCAGCTTCCAGTGGGATTTGGGACATTTCTTGTAATGCTTGGTTCTTTGTGTTATGTGTATGGAGTTGGGTTTTTTCCTTTCTTTTCTTTTTTCCCTGGTTTCTCCCACATTCATTAACTGTGCTTACAATGAGTTTTCAGTGAATTAGTGTCAATGTTCCAGTGAAATCCTTGGCTGTACTGATGATGTAAGTGGTGGAGATCTTATTCTGGAATTCTTTCTACTGTCTCCTTGTGTCTGTTAGACCTATTTAGATGAAAATGCTGTAGGCCAGTGGTGTTGCCTGTGTGCTTGTTCCCTGCTATAATGTTAATGTTTATATCTTAGGGGTATTAGTAGAGAGATTATTAGGAGGGGAAGTCTAGCACAGAAAAGCTTCCTGTGGATGACTTGCAGTAGTGGTGAATTCTGACAGGGTTCCCATGGTAGTGAATATGTTTTCTTTAATACACATTACTCAGATCTTGCTATTGTCTTCTTTATAATGCAGCGTGGTGGCTGTATTATTGTCAATACACAAGTTGCCTTAGCAGAACCTTTTGAAGCGCTGTAAAAAATACGTGAAACCATGTTTGGCAAAAAATGCTGAAGGGTTTTATTGTTTCC